>NC_141548.1:90717500-91052500 GCF_021556685.1 Rattus norvegicus | reverse complement strand
CATAACCTAGAGAACAGAACAAAGTATGTGCTCAGCATGACCCCGCTCCAACTCAAGTTATTATTCTGCATCAACAGCTGGCAGGCATGTTACAGAAACAATATGAAGTAGCCAGCAGGCAGAGAATGAAATGGCAACAGCTATGCTGTGGGGGCAGGGCTCAGCAGTCCCCCATTGAGTTGTGGGTAAGTTAAATCATTGCCTTATATTTTTCTCCAGCAGTAGGAGATTATGTTGTGTCTGAAGAACCGTGATCTGGACTGCTTTAAGGCACTTTGCTAAGGCCCTGTCTTAGGGTTTCTACTCCTGCACAAAACATCATGACCAAGAAGCAAGTTGTGGGGGAGAGAGACCTCACTGCCTGGTCAGGTGGGCACTCCTGAGGCTGCAGAGCGGAAGACACCACCAACACTGCCCACCCCTGCCCACATCCCTGGCCCAAGAGGAAACTGTATAAGGCCTCTAGGCTCCCATGGGGGAGGGCCCAGAAGCGGCAGGACCCCTGCCTGAGACACCGCATGAACCTGAAGGAAACAGACCGGATAAACAGTTCTCCGGACCCAAATCCCGTGGGAGGGAGAACTAAACCTTCAGAGAGGCAGACAAGCCTGGGAAACCAGAAGAGACTGCTCTCTGCACATACATCTCTGACACCAGAGGAAAACACCAAAGGCCATCTGGAACCCTGATGCACTGAAGCTCCTGGAAAGGGCAGCTCATATCTTCCTGGTTGCTGCCGCCACAGAGAGCCCGAGGGCAGCACCCTGCGAGCGAACTTAAGCCTCAGGACCACAGGTAAGACCAACTTTTCTGCTGCAAGTGACCTGCCTGGTGAACTCAAGACACAGGCCCAAAGAAACAGCTGAAGACCTGTAGAGAGGAAAAACTACACGCCCGAAAGCAGAACACTCTGTCCCCAAAACTGACTGAAAGAGAGGAAAATAGGTCTACAGCACTCCTGACACACAGGCTTATAGGACAGTCTAGCCACTGTCAGAAATAGAGGAACAAAGTAACACTAGAGATAATCTGATGGCGAGAGGCAAGTGCAGGAACACAAGCAACAGAAACCAAGACTACATGGCACCATCGGAGCCCAATTCTACCACCGAAACAAACATGGAATATCCAAACACACCAGAAAAGCAAGATCTAGTTTCAAAATCATATTTGATCATGATGCTGGAGGACTTCAAGAAAGACGTGAAGAACTCCCTTAGAGAAACACAGGAAAACATTAATAAACAAGTAGAAGCCTACAGAAAGGAATCGCAAAAATCCCTGAAAGAATTCCAGGAAAACATAAATAAACAAGTAGAAGCCCATAGAGGAGAAACAAAAATCCCTGAAAGAATTCCAGGAAAACACAATCAAACAGTTGAAGGAATTAAAAATGGAAATAGAAGCAATCAAGAAAGAACACATGGAAACAACCCTGGATATAGAAAACCAAAAGAAGAGACAAGGAGCTGTAGATACAAGCTTCACCAACAGAATACAAGAGATGGAAGAGAGAATCTCAGGAGCAGAAGATTCCATAGAAATCATTGACTCAACTGTCAAAGATAATGTAAAGCGGAAAAAGCTACTGGTCCAAAACGTACAGGAAATCCAGGACCCAATGAGAAGATCAAACCTAAGGATAATAGGTATAGAGGAGAGTGAAGACTCCCGGCTCAAAGGACCAGTAAATATCTTCAACAAAATCATAGAAGAAAACTTCCTTAACCTAAAAAAAGAGATACCCATAGGCATACAAGAAGCATACAGAACTCCAAATAGATTGGACCAGAAAAGAAACACCTCCCGTCACATAATAGTCAAAACACCAAATGCACAAAATAAAGAAAGAATATTAAAAGCAGTAAGGGAAAAAGGTCAAGTAACACATAAAGGCAGACCTATCAGAATCACACCAGACTTCTCCCCAGAAACTATGAAGGCCAGAAGACCCTGGACTGATGTCATACAGACCCTAAGAGAACACAAATGCCAGCCCAGGTTACTGTATCCTGCAAAACTCTCAATTAACATAGATGGAGAAACCAAGATATTCCATGACAAAACCAAATTTACACAATATCTTTCTTCAAATCCAGCAGTACAAAGGATAATAAATGGTAAAGCCCAACATAAGGAGGCAAGCTGTACCCTAGAAGAAGCAAGAAACTAATCGTCTTGGCAACAAAACATAGAGAATGAAAGCACACAAACATAACCTCACATCCAAATATGAATATAACGGGAAGCAATAACACTATTCCTTAATATCTCTCAACATCAATGGCCTCAATTCCCCAATAAAAAGAAATAGATTAAAAAACTGGATACGCAACGAGGACCCTGCATTCTTCTGCCTACAGGAAACACACCTCAGAGACAAAGACGGACACTACCTCAGAGTGAAAGGCTGGAAAACAATTTTCCAAGCAAATGGTCTGAAGAAGCAAGCTGGAGTAGCCATTCTAATATCAAATAAAATCAATTTTCAATTAAAAGTCATCAAAAAAGATAAGGAAGGACACTTCATATTCATCAAAGGAAAAATCCACCAAGATGAACTCTCAATCCTAAATATCTATGCCCCAAATACAAGGGCACATACATACGTAAAAGAAACCTTACTAAAGCTCAAAACACACATTGCACCTCACACAATAATAGTGGGAGATTTCAACACCCCACTCTCATCAATGGACAGATCATGGAAACAGAAATTAAACAGAGATGTAGACAGACTAAGAGAAGTCTTGAGCCAAATGGACTTAACGGATATTTATAGAACATTCTATCCTAAAGCAAAAGGATATACCTTCTTCTCAGCTCCTCATGGTACTTTCTCCAAAATTGACCATATAATTGGTCAAAAACCGGGCCTCAACAGGTACAGAAAGATAGAAATAATCCCATGCGTGCTATCGGACCACCACGGCCTAAAACTGGTCTTCAATAACAATAAGGGAAGAATGCCCACATATACGTGGAAATTGAACAATGCTCTACTCAGTGATAACCTGGTCAAGGAAGAAATAAAGAAAGAAATTAAAAACTTTTTAGAATTTAATGAAAATAACGGTACAACATACCCAAACTTATGGGACACAATGAAAGCTGTGCTAAGAGGAAAACTCATAGCGCTGAGTGCCTGCAGAAAGAAACAGGAAAGAGCATATGTCAGCAGCTTGACAGCACACCTAAAAGCTCTAGAACAAAAAGAAGCAAATACACCCAGGAGGAGTAGAAGGCAGGAAATAATCAAACTCAGAGCGGAAATCAACCGAGTAGAAACAAAAAGGACCATAGAACGAATCAACAGAACCAAAAGTTGGTTCTTTGAGAAAATCAACAAGATAGATAAACCCTTAGCCAGACTAACGAGAGGACACAGAGAGTGCGTCCAAATTAACAAAATCAGAAATGAAAAGGGAGACATAACTAGAGATTCAGAGGAAATTCAAAAAATCATCAGATCTTACTATAAAAGCCTATATTCAACAAAATTTGAAAATCTTCAGGAAATGGACAATTTCCTAGATAGATACCAGGTATCGAAGTTAAATCAGGAACAGATAAACCAGTTAAACAACCCCATAACTCCTAAGGAAATAGAAGCAGTCATTAAAGGTCTCCCAACCAAAAAGAGCCCAGGTCCAGACGGGTTTAGTGCAGAATTCTATCAAACCTTCATAGAAGACCTCATACCAATATTATCCAAACTATTCCACAAAATTGAAACAGACGGAGCCCTACCGAACTCCTTCTACGAAGCCACAATTACTCTTATACCTAAACCACACAAAGACACAACAAAGAAAGAGAACTTCTGACCAATTTCCCTTATGAATATCGACGCAAAAATACTCAATAAAATTCTGGCAAAACGAATTCAAGAGCACATCAAAACAATCATCCACCATGATCAAGTAGGCTTCATCCCAGGCATGCAGGGATGGTTTAATATACGGAAAACCATCAACGTGATCCATTATATAAACAAACTGAAAGAACAGAACCACATGATCATTTCATTAGATGCTGAGAAAGCATTTGACAAAATTCAACACCCCTTCATGATAAAAGTCCTGGAAAGAATAGGAATTCAAGGCCCATACCTAAACATAGTAAAAGCCATATACAGCAAACCAGTTGCTAACATTAAACTAAATGGAGAGAAACTTGAAGCAATCCCACTAAAATCAGGGACTAGACAAGGCTGCCCACTCTCTCCCTACTTATTAAATATAGTTCTTGAAGTTCTAGCCAGAGAAATCAGACAACAAAAGGAGATCAAAGGGATACAGATCGGAAAAGAAGAGGTCAAAATATCACTATTTGCAGATGACATGATAGTATATTTAAGTGATCCCAAAAGTTCCACCAGAGAACTACTAAAGCTGATAGACAACTTCAGCAAAGTGGCTGGGTATAAAATTAACTCAAATAAATCAGTTGCCTTCCTCTATACAAAAGAGAAACAAGCCGAGACAGAAATTAGGGAAACGACACCCTTCATAATAGACCCAAATAATATAAAGTACCTCGGTGTGACTTTAACCAAGCAAGTAAAAGATCTGTACAATAAGAACTTCAAGACACTGAGAAAAGAAATTGAAGAAGACCTCAGAAGATGGAAAGATCTCCCATGCTCATGGATTGGCAGGATTAATATAGTAAAAATGGCCATTTTACCAAAAGCAATCTACAGATTCAATGCAATCCCCATCAATATACCAATTCAATCCTTCAAAGAGTTAGACAGAACAATTTGCAAATTCATCTGGAATAACAAAAAACCCAGGATAGCTAAAGCTATCCTCAACAATAAAAGGACTTCAGGGGGAATCACTATCCCTGAACTCAAGCAGAATTACAGAGCAATAATGATAAAAACTGCATGGTATTGGTACAGAGACAGACAGATAGACCAATGGAATAGAATTGAAGACCCAGAAATGAACCCACACACCTATAGTCACTTGAATTTTGACAAAGGAGCCAAAACCGTTCAATGGAAAAAAGATAGCATTTTCAGCAAATGGTGCTGGTTCAACTGGAGGGCAACATGTAGAAGAATGCAGATCGATCCATGCTTCTCACCCTGTACAAAGCTTAAGTCCAAGTGGATCAAGGACCTCCACATCAAACCAGATACACTCAAACTAATAGAAGAAAAACTAGGGAAGCATCTGGAACACATGGGCACTGGAAAAAATATCCTGAACAAAACACCAATGGGTTATGCTCTAAGATCAAGAATCGACAAATGGGATCTCATAAAACTGCAAAGCTTCTGTAAGGCAAAGGACACTGTGGTTAGGACAAAATGGCAACCAACAGATTGGGAAAAGATCTTTACCAATCCTTCCACAGATAGAGGACTTATATCCAAAATATACAAAGAACTCAAGAAGTTAGACCGCAGGGAAACAAATAACCCTATTAAAAAATGGGGTTCAGAGCTAAACAAAGAATTCACAGCTGAGGAATGCCGAATGGCTGAGAAACACCTAAAGAAATGTTCAACATCTTTAGTCATAAGGGAAATGCAAATCAAAACAACCCTGAGATTTCACCTCACACCAGTGAGAATGGCTAAGATCAAAAACTCAGGTGACAGCAGATGCTGGCGAGGATGTGGAGAAAGAGGAACACTCCTCCATTGTTGGTGGGATTGCAGACTGGTAAAACCATTCTGGAAATCAGTCTGGAGGTTCCTCAGAAAATTGGACATTGAACTTCCTGAGGATCCAGCTATACCTCTCTTGGGCATATACCCAAAAGATGCCTCAACATATAAAAGAGACACGTGCTCCACTATGTTCATCGCAGCCTTATTTATAATAGCCAGAAAATGGAAAGAACCCAGATGCCCTTCAACAGAGGAATGGATACAGAAAATGTGGTACATCTACACAACGGAATATTACTCAGCTATCAAAAACAACGACCTTATGAAATTCGTAGGCAAATGGTTGGAACTGGAAAATATCATCCTGAGTGAGCTAACCCAATCACAGAAAGACATACATGGTATGCACTCATTGATAAGTGGCTATTAGCCCAAATGCTTGAATTACCCTAGATGCCTAGAGCAAATGAAACTCAAGACGGATGATCAAAATGTGAATGCTTCACTCCTTCTTTAAAAGGGGAACAAGAATACCCTTGGCAGGGAAGGGAGAGGCAAAGATTAAAACAGAGACTGAAGGAACACCCATTCAGAGCCTGCCCCACATGTGGCCCATACATATACAGCCACCCAATTAGACAAGATGGATGAAGCAAAGAAGTGCAGACTGACAGGAGCCGTATGTAGATCGCTCCTGAGAGACACAGCCAGAATACAGCAAATACAGAGGCGAATGCCAGCAGCAAACCACTGAACTGAGAATAGGACGCCCGTTGAAGGAATCAGAGAAAGAACTGGAAGAGCTTGAAGGGGCTCGAGACCCCATATGTACAACAATGCCAAGCAACAGAGCTTCCAGGGACTAAGCCACTACCTAAAGACTATACATGGACTGACCCTGGACTCTGACCTCATAGGTAGCAATGAATATCCTAGTAAGAGCACCAGTGCAAGGGGAAGCCCTGCGTCCTGCTAAGACTGAACCCCCAGTGAACTAGACTGTGGGGGGAGGGCGGCAATGGGGGGAGGGTTGGGAGGGGAACACCCATAAGGAAGGGGAGGGGGGAGGAGGATGTTTGCCCGGAAACCGGGAAAGGGAATAACACTCGAAATGTATATAAGAAATACTCAAGTTAATAAAAAAAAAAAAAGAAGCAAGTTGTGGAGAAGAGGGTTTATTCACCTTACACTTCCACACTGCTATTCATCACCAAAGGAAATCAGAACTGGAATTCACACAGAGTACTTCCAAATGTATTTATATATTTTTCATGTGAGTGTGTGTGTGTGTGTGTGTGTGTGTGTGTGTGTGTGTGTGTGTGAGAGAGAGAGAGAGAGAGAGAGGGGGGAGGCGGGGTGGACTGACTTTGGAGGTCATACAAGATGGAATTATCTGAGGATAAAGTTACAGGCAACTATGGGCATAATGATAGTGATAATAGTAGTAACAGTAATAATAATATGATTCTGGGAACATAATCCTGTCATCTTTAATAGCAGCAATTGCTCATAAGTGTTTATCCATTTCTTTAACCACTTCACTTGCAAGGTTCAAAGGAAGAACTAGAAAGTTTGACTTGTCCGCTACAAAGCCTTAACAATACTTGCAAATGTAGACATGTGTTGGATGTATTTATTTTACATAGGTTTTATCTGTAAATGTCAAGACTTGTTTTTTTTAAGCAGTATATTTTTATATTTATGTTAAGTGCACACCAGTGAAAACTAGCACCAATGGACGATTGCAGCATTATTTGCCATAACATTTGAATCAGTTTTTCTTTATTTTTTATTAATTCTTTAATTTTTTTACAGTCCAGACTTTATCCCCTTCCGAGTCCACCCTGAAACTGTTTAATATACCATACCTCTCTCCCCTCTGTCTCCAAGAGGATGTCCCCACCCCCACCCTCAACTCACCAGACAAGTCAGTTTTTCTTAATTTTACTGTTTCTCATAAGAACTTGCTAAATAATATATTCCGATATCCACATAATAGTTCATTATATAATATTGAAAGGCTTCTCTCTGAAATACAGCCTCACTTCACATTTCACCATAGTTATTTTTTCGTTTAAATAAAATATTTCAGAAAGGCATGAAGAGACACACCTCTAGTTACTGGATTTTGAAGGTTGATACAGGAAGATCCTGTATGTACGAGAACCATAGAACATGTCATAAATTTCAGAACAGCAATGAAACTGATATAATGACACTATATACTCACGCTAAACCATTAAGTTAAATTAAAATGAAAAAAAAATATTTCTTCACTTTCCTGTGAATCTTAACAAGACAGCTTAAACAAGACCAATGTAATAAAAATGTCGTTGCTATGGCAACATGGATGGGCAGTATTTTCCATGACGTCACCTTAGATAAAGAACTACAGGCATTCAATGACTGCTTTGATAGCAAGAATTAGGATTTCTGTGTTTTGCTTTGATTTAAGGAAAAGTTCTCTTATAAGTTCTTCACCCCAAGACTCTTTGCCTGAGACTTTTTGGCTTTTGTCTATATGTGTGTGTATATGTGTAAGTGTACACATATGTGTAACAATAATAATTAAAGAGGTCATGAATTTGAGAGGCAGTATGAGATCAGAGGAGTTGAGGTTGGAGAGAGGGATGAAAATAATGTTAATATAGCAATTCCATATAAAATTTGTAAAAAGAATAACATTTTTATTTAAAATTAAAATTATGTAAAAATTGACAGTAATCTAAGCATAATTAATTATATGAATAAAATATTTAAAAATAATGTCAAACGTTACATCATAAACCCTCTGATGTCCTCAGCACTCAAAGTATCAATTCATCTTCATGTTTTCTTCACTGTGTAATAATCCTTGAGTTAGGACCTCCCATCATGCTAGATTGTCAACTCTATGGTGGCAGAGATAATGTGATAGGCAAAGATAAAAATGTTGGCTATAATGTATGTCTTTACAATGTACTTTAAAATATGATAGAAACCCTCTAAATGTAAAGAAATTGAGTTTCTCTGGTACTCAGTATTACATTTATTTTGGTGTTCAGTTTTCATAGAAGATATTTTTAAAAAGTAATATGCAGTGGAGAATTTACAGAGGTTAAATCTCTACATTTGTAAATTTTCGATGGCCCTTTCCTTGTTCTTTTTCTGTGAATCCAGGGCTGCATGTGTATTTTCCCTGTGGGCTTATCTAGACTCTGAGGAAAAGTTTTTTTTTTTTAAACAAATTCAGATTTCCAGAACTATCACATATATACTCCAAACATGAAGAGATAAACTGCCTTTCTTGACATAGCCCTGAAAATATTTACCCTTCTTTCTGTCACATTTTCTTAGTTAGAGTAAACTCAACTCCCATATTGATGAGACATTGGAAAGCGAATTTAAAAAACTCGTGGATGAAGCCGTATTTTTGCATCCATCTACTATAAATATGACTTCACTGTAAAACATGTTACTGTATCAATCTCTATTCCTTTTCTCATTTTTCCCATCCTATCACTTAAAGTCTCATCTTGTTATTGTGTAAGTAAGAAGTCCAAAAGTCTTTTTCTAAATTAGAGCCAAATAGTTAGGACACCTTATTCCATAAGGTTTTGTTTTGGTCATTTGTTTAGCATTACCATTATTCAGAAGACTTTGTAATGGAAAGGATCAATTATTAGGCTCCATCCCCACCACTGTTTTCTATGAAAATTATGTTTTGACCATGATAGTCTCTTTAGTAAAATGTGGAAAATGGGAAGACACAATCTTGAGAGCTCACTATGTATCTGAAATCCAGTTTCTCAGAGGCTGGTTTGCTTGTTTGTTTTTTTTTCTGCTTTATTTTTTACTTTATTAAGGTTTTTGTTTTCCTTATGAATATCAATGTCCCATAAAGAGTTTTTATTTCATCATCTGGCTGATATTTTCCATAATTAAATTAGGCTTGAGATGCCTCAATACTTTTATCATACTGCTGGCCTGCTCTCAAATTTTATAGATTTCTTACTCATCGCCGTTCCTTTGAAGAACAAACTATAGATTCTTCCATGAAGGGGTCTTGAAATCGACCTCAGAAATGGACAAAATCTTGAGGCAGCTAGGCTTTACCGGTAGTGAGAGTGTTGCTCCCCCAGTAAGAAGAGAGGTTCACGTGGTTGTCTAGTGCCGAACCGTCAGGCTGAAAAACATACACATAAGGAACGTTACATGGACTCAGTAGGTTATATTAGGGATACACACACACACACACACACACACACACACACACACACACAATTATGCATGTGTGATAAAAATTAACCTAAAAGGAGACCAGGGTTTTGAAGAAGAGGACGGATACTATAGAAGAAGGTTTAGAAGGGGGAAAGGGAAGGGAGAGATGTTGCAATTGGACGAAATAACTTTGAAAATGTGGATTTTTTTTAATGCAGTGTTACGTTATAGCCGGCTGCTACAAAGAATCATTCCCTAATTCTTTTAAAGACTGCTATAATTCCCATTACTTAAAGTAAATGATGTTGAAGGTATGTGATTGAAGAACTCATCCATGTGGAAGTGTCTCAGTAGCTTCATTTAGTCTTTCTAAAAGTCTTGAACTAAGGATTTTACATCGAGACTCTGGCTGTGATCTTTCAGTTGAGGCTATTGCATTCTTTGAGATTCTTAGTCTGCTGAAAGCTTATGCAGAGCTTTTGTTCCGGCACCAACATTCCACTTCAGCGCAGAAGAATAACTCACACTCCAGTCTCTCCCACTATGTTTGTTTTGTTCTGAAAATCGTTTGGATAGTACTCACAATATCCTTCCAAGACTTCTAGTTTGTAAGATCTTTAGGCTATTACATTCATTTTCTTTTCTCCATTTTAGGAAATGTAAGCGTTTGGTGACATTTTCTGACATAATGTGGGTCTCTATTCTATTCTATTCTATTCTATTCTATTCTATTCTATTCTATTCTATTCTATTCTATTCTATTATTTTATTCTATTCTATTCTATTCTAAAAGCATTTCTAACTCTGCTTTCTTCCTTGGCTGTCAATAGTCTCAAAGCACTCTCACTCCTGCCCATGATCCAAGTCCTACCTGTTTCTATTAGCAATTTTCTCAAGGTCCTTTCAATTTCCTTGGAACACTTTGTCCTAAAGCCACATTTTTTAATTGTTCTGAATATGCAAAAAAGTACTTCTATATCATTGGCTTAGATCTAAGCATGAGATCCACTTTCTGGCCAATGGACATAAGTAGATACATGCTTCTGTTTTCTTCTTGCCTTTCACTTTCTACTTCATTAGAGGGAAAAATAAAGAATACATAAGACTAAATAAATTCTGAATATTTTAATGCAAAAATTAACTAAAAGAATCTACATTCTGAAATACAATTAAATCAAAAGGAAGGAAACAGTTAATGAACATAGATTTATAATGGTATGCTTAAGCCATGTTATGAATCTTCTCCAACTACAGAAAAATTAGATACGTCAATAAGCCTTGTTGGGAAGCTTAATCTCTCATATTCTACATTTCTTGATATGTTCACATCTCTTTTGTTTTGTCTGTAAAGCAGATAAATGTTCCACACTAACAGGTCTTTTACATGTAGTGAACAAGACGCTTTTGGTTAAAAGCAGTACAAAAGTTATTTGCTGAAAAGTGTATCATTCCTGCCTTCTCTTTTCAAAACTGTATATAT
Organism: Rattus norvegicus; assembly: GCF_021556685.1. Lineage (NCBI taxonomy): Eukaryota > Metazoa > Chordata > Mammalia > Rodentia > Muridae > Rattus > Rattus norvegicus. Next base: position 91,041,191 of record NC_141548.1, on the reverse strand, counting down.
TGTAATCACAGGGGGAAAATACTTTGACCTATACATGTAAATATGTTTCATGTTTTTGTAGAATGTTTTTGACTTTACTTAGGATTCCTGTATATTTCATTAACAATATCATTAATTATTTAAAATACATGTTGAGCCAACCTACATATGTTCCAATGGTCTTAGAATAAACTTAGGTTTAAATGCGTGAAATAATGTTGAAATTACAGTTTGCAAAATTTCAAAGACGAAGGAGTTAGACCATTAATTAAATTGAACAATTACTTTTGGAAAAAAAATAAAAAGACTAAAAATTTTGAGGTTCCCCTTAGTGTTATGTTGTTTTGTTTGTTTGTTTTTTCTAAAGAGAGAAAGAAAGGCATAGAATTGGACAGGTGTGGAGGTGAGGGATCCAATAGACGATGAGAGAGGGGAAACTGTGATAATATATCTTATGGAACAAAAATGTATTTCCAATAAAAAGAGGAAGAAAGGAAGTTAAAGGAGAAAATAAGATGTATTGTCCATTTTGGAATTCTACTTCACATATCTTCAACTCAGAATTTCACAGATGAATTCACTGGCTATTATATATATGCAATATGTAAGTGTGTCCCAGTTATTTGATATGTTCCTTTATTTCCGCCCTAGACCTTGCTTTTATTGCACTGTGGGATTCAATGTCAGAACCCACAGTGCTTTGCAGCATCCTCATGCTCCCTTGGTATTAAATATATGCACTTTTTTGTTGTCTGTTATCAATTCTATTATATTTAGTGTACACATATATTTAATATTATGTATTCATAATTTAAATTAAATCAGATAAATTTAATACATTGTAATACATTGTATTTCATACACAGTTGCATGAGAGAGCAACACTGGTGAAAACAGTGAATAGGTGTTTTATAATTTTTTAAATTTATTCTCTCAGATATTTCATCTTTACTAGTTTCCCTCCTTCCTTCATTTTCAGTCCTTTCCCCCTCTCCCCTCACCTTTCTTGTCCTGTCCATCTGTTCCTCCTTTGTCCCTTCAGAAAAGGGCAGTCCTCCTGAGGACATAAGTAAACAAACCTTCAAAAATTACAATAAGGCTAGACACTTCCCATCTCCTTAAGACTGGACGAGGCATCCCAGTAGGAGCAAATGATCCCAAAAGCAGGCAAAAGAGTCATAGAGGCTTTAAGATTTTCTCCATTAAATTTGATGTTGGTGATAGGCTTGCTATATATGGCCTTTACTATGTTTAGGTATGTGTCTTGTATCCATGATCACTCTAAGACTTTTATTATGTTGGATATTTTCAAATCCTTTTACAAATCTAATGGGATGATTATAATTTTTTTCTTTCATTTTGACTAGTGGATTACAATGGTGTATTTTTTTAACTTGAGCCATCACTGTGTCTCTGGGATGAAGCCTACTTGATTATGGTGGATGTCTTTTTGATGTGTTCTTAGATTCTGCTTGTAAGTGTTTTATTGAGTATTTTTGCATCAATGTTCAGGAAAATTGATGTACCATTCTCTTTCTTTCTTGAGTCTTTATATTTTGGGTAATAGGGCAACTGCCACCTCATAAAATGAATTTAGCATTGTTCATTCTGTTTCCGTTTAGTGAAAAATTTAAAGAATATTGGTGTTAGGTGTTCTTGGAAAGTGGGGAGAATCCTTCAGACACTTGATTACTGTTTTGTTCTTGTTGCTTTTTTGTTTGTTTGCTTTTGGGGGGGGTTAGGAGACTTTTAAAGACTGCTTCAATTTCTTTACAGTTTATAGTTTCATTTAGATTCTATATCTGATTTTCATCTAACGTTTGTAAATGGCAAAATTATCCATTTACCAAATAACCATTTCTTTTAGATTTTCCAGTCTTGTGGAATACAGCTTTTGAGGTATGACCTAATGGGTTCTTAGGATTTCTTCTGTGGCTATTGTTATATTCCTAACTTTTTTTCTGAATTTGTTAATTTAGATTCATTCTCTCTCTCTCTCTCTCTCTCTCTCTCTCTCTCTCTCTCTCTCTCTCTCTCTCAATTTGGATAAGGGCTTGTGTATCTTGTTAATTTTCTAAAAGAACCAAATTTTGTTTCATTAATTCTTTGTGTTGATCTCTTTGTTTCCATTTTATGATTTAAGCACTCAGTTTGGTAATTTCTGCTCGCTACTCCTCTTGGAAGTGTTTGCTTCTTTTAGTTGTAGAAATTTTGTTGTGCTATTATGTTATAAATATGAGATCTCTAATTTCTTTATGAGTGCACTTATTGCTCTGAACTTCTAACTTAGCACTTCTTTAATTGTCACTCATAAGTTTGAATTTTGTGCATTAATTTTTATTGAATTCTAGGAAGGTTTTTTTTTTCTGCTTTTCTATCTTGACCTAGTAGACATTCTAAACCTGGCATGGCCTCTACGATTCCAGCTACTGTTTTAGCCTCTGGAGTTCTGGGTACTAGTGTGGCCTCTGCTAAAGAGGAGTGTTTGGGGGTTTCTATGTACCAAAGTGGTCTTTGAAGTTCTGGTTACCTCTGTGGCCCATGTGGTTACAGGTACAGGTATGGCATCTGGTAGAGAAAAAGATTTGTTAGCATGGCCTCTCACAGAGGACTGGGCTTCTGCCAGAGTTGTGGGCCAGATGTGCTTATCTATTTTAATGAACTATCTAAAGGAAATTTTTCTGTAGAGTATAAATGAGTACATATTACATAATTCCCATGTTCTTTGAAGCTCCATAAAGGCTAGTTTCCCATGCAATTGCAACTCTCTCCCTAACAAAGTTGATGAATCTTCAATGTTTATTGAAGAAGATAACAACGTTTACTTCAGAAATCTCTCATTGTTATTCTTTTTTTTACATTTTGACAAATGTATATTCACTGATTTGATATTGTTTTCTTTTATCATATTGAAGTATATTGTTGCCTTTATATCTGCTGCGGTCATAGTCATCTCTGCAAATCCTTAACCATTTTTCTCTTTCTAAATATATGTCTGTTTAAAATGTAATCACCTTATGGCTGTACAGTGTACAGTCTTTTCAGACAGGTTTTCCTCATTTCATCCGTGCCTTTAAGATATATTCACATCTTCATTGGTTTGAAGAACCTTCTTTTATAGGTGTAAACAAATCTACCGTATGAATGAAACACAATTTGTTTATATATTCACCCTTTGAAGAACATCTTGCTTGCTTACCCATTTTGATAATTTTAAATGATTTTTTTTATAAAAGTCCGCATCCATTTTTTTTCTTGGAGAAAGACTCCTCCTTTTTAAGGACCAACTGTGTTTTTGTTGTTGTTGTCATCGTCGTTGTTGTTGTTGCTATTTTCTTTTTTTAATTTTCTTCCAGCTCTCCTTTCATTCTTTAACCTCAATATTAGCTATTTACATTTAAATGTTTTGCCAGGTTTTACTTTTGGTGAGTCTACTTGTTAAAACAGCTGCCATAACAACTTGTTTTTAAAAAAGCCTCTGACAGTTGGATTTTCGAATCTGGATGATTTCATTATACAAAACTTCATTGGTTATATTCCTTATTATTCATTGTAAGTATGTTGGTATTCACTTTTATTTCCCTGTCATGTGACAGTTTATTGAAAGGAAATCTTACTTTATCCTCGAAGTCACCTGGTGGAGTTGGTTGTTTTAAAAGTTTCTCTTTCCCATAATAACACATAGTAACCAATCCCTACTGGGAAAAACAGAATCACAGTATAACAGTTGTCATGATGGAAAGATACTCTGAAACAGGAAGAACAATTTATAAAAGTCATACAGTGATTGTCATTTCAGAATTACATCCAGCAATATGTGTAATTTTTACATACTATCTATATAATTTTTCTTATTAGATACCTTTTAAATATTGTATTGGTTCTTTGTGAATTTCATACAACTTCCACTCACCTTCCTATCCTCTCATAACCGCAGTCTATCTTAGCAACATCCCCACAACAGAGAAAAGAAAAATCTCACCGTGGAAGCTCTTCAGTGTAATACTTGGTCCCACCCTTTTGTCCACACTTCTTTGCTTGCATATGTTCCTTGAAAGGACCCATTGGTCTGGTAGGAGGTCTCGGTGCACGCCAGCCAATTAGACTCTCAGGTTCTCACGCCTTCATATCCAGCTCACCAGCAAGTCCCACAACCAGGGCCACCTCAACCCTGCTGCCCAGGTAATGTTTAGATCCTGTTCTCCAGAGTGTTGCAGCTCATGAAGAACTGGGCTGTTTCTCCCACATTCATGACCACCGAACTAACGCTCCCTCATCCATGCCATGGCATGGGAGATGAGTGATATGACTAGCTCTCCCGTGCTTATAACCCCGGTCTGGATCACGTGCAACTCTTGCAATCTACAGGATCGCTCTCCCTAAGGACTTCCGCTCGTTAGGGGCAAGGTCAGCTCTCTTGTTCTCATGCCCCCAGGGTCATCTCTCTCACGATGCCCTGGCAAGGGGTGGGGCCAGTTCTGCACAGCCCTTAGATGTTATTGTGTTCACAGATACAAGCACAGAGTAGGGATGTCTGGATTTTTGGTAACAGACCCCTGATGCTACAGTGCCACAAACCCATAGTTCTTGGTGACACCAGGACAAGACCCCACCATGGTTCCAAGTGGTATGAAACATTACTCACATCAGAGGGTTCCTCACTACCCTTAAGTCTCCATTTGTGTCTCTCTTTGTTATACTCGCATCCTTCTGTTTTGGTTTCCCTTTCATATCCCCACCATTAATCGGCTACTCTTAGTTATGCCCAGGGTCTTTGAATATCTGGGGTCATCTCAGACACAATATGCTCCTCCAGGCCTGCATAGGACCAGACTGGTGGTCATCTCAAACTAGTTCCCTGTCAGGAACCCATGGGGATGGTGTCTAGCTCCCTCCTTCTTTGGGCCTGAATGGTCCTGTGGAAGGGTCATCTGTCTTGAGCTCATTCCCACCTGGGACCAGGGTTCCACACAGGGTTCTTCTGGTTTCCAGCTTGCTTTCTTCCCTGGGAGTCCATCTTGGCCTGTGTGGCATTAGGCAACCTGGTGGTTGTCTCAGGCTCACTTTTTATCAGAGAGTGTTAGGCTACTAATATTTCCTTATGACAGATCATTATGAGTTCCAGGATGAAAGAATTAGAAGTTAAGAGAGTAATATTTGCTGTCCACACTGGCTATGAGTTGGCAAGATATTAATATGGTGCATAAACTTCAGATTTGTGGGAAAGGAACAGCACAGTGACATCTCTATCAAGGACCTTCTCATTAACATGAACATCCTTAAATATGTTAGGGAGTTTAACTGTCAATCATCAGCATCCTATGAAAATTAATGTACTCACATGACAGCATATAAAAATATCTTTATCACTTGAAGCTGCAGAGCAGATAGATAGTCTTGACAGTCAAGTTCAAGAATAAATTATGAGGTCACATTACTATAAAGTTGTGAAGTGAACAATGTTACTTGATTTCAAATGGATACGTGATTGAATTATAGTGTATTCCTGTGGCAATGATATGTTAGGTGCCTACACCTAAGGATATTAACCTTCAAATCAACTCTTGAAATCTTTAAACCTGGAAAAATGTGTTTCAGTTTTAGTCAGCCTTAACTCAAACATTATTCTGACAGTTAGCTTCCAAAAAAAAATATAAACGAACATTTCTCACATTGGATTAACAGGTTACCTGTCCCAAAGCTTGCCTGAAACCTTAAGGATGAAACACCTCAGAAACACCTTGAGCACTCAAGCATGAACAAAATCAGAAATTTAAGGTATTTTACACTCTGTGAAGATCTCTTTACCACTGGGAGAGGATCAACTGATGAACTGTTCTTATCTCTGTAAAATGAATGGACTCTTCTGAATTTCTTTCAATATTCTCTTTTGGAATTAAAATATAAATAGATCACTTTCTTCTTTCTCTTTCTATTTTCCAACACTTACCATGTGTGACCCCAATCAAATCTCTCAGATTTATGGTCTCTTCCTTAAAAATATGTGTTTTAGTTTTTCAGAACTCTACAAATGAACACTACATCCACATCACTCCAGCTTCTTAAATCTCCAGATAGAATTAGTATCTCACCTTGACAAAATTGTTATGAAGACTCTGAAATTCAAGAAATTTTCAACATAAAAATATTTGTAGGATAGTTTACTTGCATATTTATAGAAAATATAAGATGTTGCTTTAATTCCTTCAGATGATGGGATGATATGAGAGCTATACAAAACTATATAAATATACTTCTTGGGCTCAGCACAGAGCACATCTTTCTTTGTGATAACTATTCCCAGGCTTACATGCTTCTAGCCTTCCTACAATTGAACCTACCAAGTGGACTGATTCAATCTAGCTTCTCTTGGCTTCTGACTGAATTGCTCTACTTGTCCTCATGCCAACTTTGGAGAGTGGTTCTAATTAGTAACTCCCCATTCTCTGACTTATTCCGATTTACCAATGTTTGGTGTGCAATCTGTCTCATTAGAACTGTCCCAGGCAGAGGGTGGGGCAGTGAGCAGGATGTAAATTAACTAAGTGAAAAACTTGGAGAGTCCTAACTGCTGAGGCGGAGGATGCAGTGTCTGTGATCCAGAACAAAAGAAGGAGGCTCTCTCACATGGAATGCCAGAGTTCCTGGAGGATCGAATTTATCACAGAATCATCTTACTAAAACTTGTATAACTAGAATTACTCATAGACAGCAAGGTGAGATGAGTATTTAAGACATTTCTCCATCTTCTCCAGTCCCCACTGAAATGAATAGTTGATAAATAATAAATAAACATGTATACATATATATTTATAAATAGTTTTTATGAATATCTATCTATCTATTTATGATTTTTATAAATTTACCTGTCCAGGTAAAATGGCTATACACACACAGCATATACCTACCCTCATACATAGAGAGACTCTCTTTCCTTTGCTATTCTTGTGAGATTTGGGCATATTCTCTTTGACTCGTTCTGCTAAACCTTTTTCTTTTTTCATCACTTTGTCTACTTCTCACATAAACATTAAATTTACCTTGATTTGGGGGGATTAAAGGTGTATACTAATTGTGTGTCTGTATTTTAGCCAGATCATACTATGATCCAGGGCACGTCTGCATTCCAGTTGGTTCACAGAAATCTAGAAGGTCTTTGGATGTGATCCTTTACTGGAACAGCCATTCTGCAGCACAAAATAATCAGTCTACAATATAGGTTTGTTTGTTTGCTTGCTTGCTTGATTTTTATTTGCAATTTACCCTAATAGTAGGAATAACTCAATAGTAAAGATCTCTTTATGGGAAACCATCTTTTCCCTAAAAGTGGGAATAACTCACTATCAGTGAGTTATTCTTCATGGGAGAAAAATTTAAGAGGAGCCGAATTTCTTGTACACAACCAAAACCAATCAAGGTATAAAGTACAAAATCAAAGCTGTTAAAGTTTCCTGAAATATTAATCATAGGAGTTGTTTTGCATATAGAAACTGCAAACATTCTAGGTAGTTCACAATTAACTTTTTTTATTTATCAACTGCAACAGACAACACAAAACAGAAACTATCCACTATATATCACTCATATTTAATCTCAGAAGAGATTGCCTTCTCCACTGGCACAAGGAAATGACAAGATTAACCAATTATTAACAGGAAATGTGCTAGAATCCTTAAAATGTCATTTAAAACATCATGTTTAAATATTTTTTTTCCATTTCTTGGCAACCAGACAGAGAAATCTATGTGGTGTGGTATGTATGTGTGGCAGGTTTATAGGGACTGTTTTATAGAGACAGGTAACAGACAGAACAAGCTAAATACAGATAAAGACAGAAAGAGTCAGAGAATGAGAAGGAGCCAATAGATTATGGCATAATTCCAAAGTTAGTATAAGGCTAAGCAGACCATTTCAATCAAAGGCTGAGAAAGGCTAGTTTGGATCAGTCGGGTTGAAAGACTAAATTGTATAGAAGCTAGAAGTTTTGAAGACTAGGGCTGGGTTAGAAGAGAGAAACGCTCTGAGCTCAGCCCAAGATGTATGCTTGCTCAGCTTGGGTAAGGCTCTTATATCATCCCATCATCTGAGGAAATAAACACAATATTTACATCAAGGAATGAAACTGTTACATATATTCAAAAACATTTTTAAGTTTTATTGAATCAATTAACTATTTACTTTAAACAAAATAATTGCTCAGCCTTAAAAATATAGAATGGTATTTTCTCTACGTCAACATAGTTGAGTCATGTAGTCTTGTGGATATGAACATTTAGAAATACTCTACACCTGTTTGCTCAATATATAATGTTTTGAAGTGGGCTTCAAGGAAAATATTCATCAACTTATCAAATTCTGTTATGAACTGCTGTGTAAAATTATAACTATCTGTAGTACAAACCAATTTTAAGAGAATTATGACAAATTATTTAGTAAAGAACAATAACAATCATTAGAAAATGAAAACTAATGATTAAATAATTAGAAAATATGTACTTATTTCCATAAGAACAAATAATAAGTTGGACTTTATTAGTACATCTCTGATGGATGAAATTATTTAATTTATTTTTTAGTATCTTGATTATTTATCAAGTGGTTTTATTTTCTTTGATTGGGAAAAATGTGATTAATAATAAAACTTTTTCATTGTAAACTAGTAATTAAATTGTCACATCAGAAATTATTATCATAGAAGAAACATATAATGACCAATAAACAAGAAGCTAAGATAAAAATCTAAATTATCAAAGAAAATAATTACATGTTTTGAACATTTATTGTTTTAAAGTACTGTGGTAAAATAGTGTTTCTTAGTACATGTTATATGACATGAAATACTCTAGTATCCAGTAAACTGAAAAGAAATGTTACGTCAATTCTAATATTTTTCCATAGTAATTTTATTTTGTAGTTTTTATTTACTATTTAATTACATAAAACACATTGGATAATTATAAATAAGACAAATAATTATTAAGATAAAATGTACTATTAAGGGAATGGCTCAACAATAAAGAATACTTGGTAATCCTGAAGAGGACATGGATCTGGTTCCCATCACCCACATCACACAGCTCACAAATAACAAGAACCCAGGTTGCACAGGATCTGATGCCCTCGCCAGTCTCTAGGGCATATGTGTGCACTTTGTACACATATGGACTGGCAAGCATGAACACATAACCATAAAAAATTATTGAAATGTACTCATAAGATAAAAATTCATTTTTTACATAATTGTTTAAATATGAAAATATTTAGGAACAAAGATTATTAAATCAAAAACAAGTACCAAGAATTCAATTCAAATTAATAAATTTCTGCAATATATTTGCATCATATGTTATTATTATTATTATTATTATTAATTTTTTATAAACAAGGGCAGACTTAAAAAATACATTGAACTGGTAAGTCCAACCAACGTTCTACAGCTCTCTGGACCCAAAGCAATACTGTTACTTACATAATGTGGGGTTTACTCAAAGGCAAAGGCAAGGATCATATTAATCTCAGACAATATGATGGAAAACAAGGAAAGGGAAGACAAAATAGGAAAACAGAAAAGAAAACATCTCTAAAATAGATTATGCATTGGTCATGGGGATTTCTATTACAGGGAAACTGTCTTGTGTAATAGCATTGGAATCAATAACCCTGAATGCATTGTCTTGGGAGGAATATTGGATGATTTTCAAGCACCCTTTGTTATAAAACAGAAGCAACAATGTAAAATCATGCCTATTAAGAACCCTACCGAACAAATATTTCACTGTAAAATGGTCAAAATATGTCAAACTGTGGCATTTATAATATCCTCAGTTCATCCAAAGTGCACAATATGTTTTATTATAATGTAAACTAATATCAATGTCCTTGCATTTTCATTTCCATGTTTTCAGAATGATCTTTATGTATAGGTATTATTTACTTTTATTAAGTAATGTAATGAAAATATAAATATGAAAAACTTACTACATTTGCCCTGAGAACAAAATCTCATAAGCATGACATATAAGCATTGAATGGTGTTCTGACTATACAGTCTATATTTATATAGGATACTCAAAGGAAACATCACTCTTCTATGCATTCTTATAGAGAGAATGATACTATATTACCTTCATTTTCAAGATAGACTACAGCAGAAAATTGCCCAAATTAATATGCAACCTGCATTGTGTATTCATAATTCAAATGTAACTCTAACACTCTCAGAAACCATTATTCAAGTTCCTCCCTGCATCACTATCAAGATGGCCATTATCTTAAATAAATGTGAACACATTATAAAACACTACAAATTGTCTTAATTTCGAAACATAATCACTATGCCTCATCATGATAAATTTGGTCAACTTTGTGAACACAGGTCATAATTCACATACAATGAACAGCATAAATGTACATTTCAGTTTTTCTTTATTCGTATATAATGAATAATGGTATTATGTAATTTGCAAATGATGGATTAATATTCATCCTGATAGTCATATAAGCTATATTTAGAAAATCGAAGAACACATTATTTCATTGCAGTGCACAATGCAGGTTTTAAAAGAGTCAAGAAGGAATTCATACTTGCAGGAGATGATATTTGGAAAATATGATATTGGGGGGAGAAAAGAAGCATAGGAGAGAATGGAGGAGGAGACCAGAAATGAGGGTTCAGTATGATTGAAGGACACATGTATATCTACGTGATCATATCATAATAGCTTACAATAAAAAGTAATATATGTCTAAATAAAAATTCCAAAAAACTAGAAAAATGGAAGTTATTGAACTAAAATATAAGTTCTGGAAAAAGGAAGGTGTATGAGAGTTCAATTTATTAAAAAACAGTGCAAAAAAACCACAAATAATTAAAGGTTTGTATTTAAATTTTGTAGGAGCATTAAGATTCATGAATCTTTAACAGGGAAATTCTTGTTACTATTTTAGTACATCTGAAATTCTTTTATAATATTTAATATGAATCTGATCTTCATTAGGATGTTGTGATTTTTGTGAAATGACTTATTAAGATTCAGTCACGATTTGGTCTTCATAGGATAATAATTTCAACTGTTAAGTTAAACTTCTGTTAAAAATTAATACTCCACTTAAAATGACATACCTGGTAATTTCTGAATCTTGCATAAGCTGTAAGCAATTATACCCTTGGTGATATCTTTCTGTGTTAGAAATATAAGAGCTCAACAGCTTCTTTACATCACTCTTAATAGATTTAATCTTTGATTAAATCATTAAATTTTGTCCTCTAAATTTACTATGGAAAATTGGTGCTACTTCATGATTTTTTTACACAAAATTTCCTTCTGTTAGAGCCATTTGCACCTGATATTTTTGAAGAAAAATGCAAAATTGTTGAATGGATAGTAAACCCAAATAATTTGGCAAAGGAAAAATGTCTGCTACTTGTTGAAAGTTTTGCTATTTTTAAAAATGAGTTGATGGATCTGAAAATTCCAATGTTCTTCAGAGTAAAATTCCTACTATTAAGGCACACTGTGTTAAATAAACTTCTCTTTATTCCCAGTCATCCAAAACACCAGTCCTTCACAATTGTTTACAAATCTTAAAACTACTGCAAGGTGGAGTGAAAACATCACATGAGTTTCTTTAAGATATTAACTTTAGGAGTGATAGGGATTAAACAATAAAAGATCTGTTCTAGCTACTCAATGTTTGCAATTTCCAGCTTTTTCTTTTCTAATATTACAAATGCTTAGGGAGAGCTGATCTCTAGTTGAAGCATTGTTAAAGTCGATACTTTTGAAAAAGAAAAATATCCAAGCTTCATAAGGTTAAATTTTTCTTTCTTTACTGTTTTATTTTCTGAATTTCAAAAGGTTATATTTTGCCATGGTAAAGTCATCTTCCCAGCTGATCAATACTCATTCAATAAGTAAAGAACTGTAGCTGAAAAAAGAATTGTGGCCAAATCCCTTACTCTTCCTTAAGTGATTAAAAAATCAATGTTACCAATGGACAGTTAAGCAAAACCTGAATGCTCGAACAGACAGAAAAGATCAAAGCAGCACTCTACTAATAAAGGTAACCTAGATCAACTCTTGCTTGATCTGGTCTTTTATGGTTTGCACACATTCTTTCACTTTGCATATTCTAATGATATTTGAAACCACTCACAAATTTCTACAAGACACTGAAAGAAAAAAAAAAGGTAGTTAAAGAAAAATAATTCAATATTGGACTATCCTGTTTTTTAAACAATTTTAAGAAAAAATCAAAATACACTTTTGGATCTATCATTATGAATTATACTGATAAGAACAGATACTACACTTGATCTTAGCCAAAAGGCCGAGAAGCGATTCATTATGAATTATAAACCAGATCTTTTTTATTTAATGTAAAATTATCTTAGTGTATACAATAGATACTCAAGTGAATAAAAATATGTTGGGACAATATTTTGATGCAGATTTTGCCACCAACAGTACATGAGGATGAATATGATTCTGTGAGTACAAAGAGATTTTAGTATCCATATTTTTGTCAGTAAAGGATACAAAAGATAAAGATTCATTTCAAAATAGCATGTTTAAAGTATTTGAAGTATTAGCATCTTAGGCTCAAAAAACTATAAACAGCTGATTGTTTAGAAGTAAATGTTCATCTTTCTTACTTTAAATCAGCTTTTTCTAATTGGTTCTGATTTTTTTAAAGCATGTCAACACAAAGACCCATGTATGCTAATCAGAGAACTACTGAAAAATAACCAGAAATGTATATGCAATTAAAGCAATACATAAATGGAAAGTCCATAAAATTAATGTAACCTTCTAAAACTAAATGTAACAAAATACATATGGTCTGTGCCAAAATATTCTTAATTTTCTAGAAGAATTTATTGAAGCTCCTAACGTTGCCCTCTATATGTTATGGCATTTAGTGTATCATGTTATTCTCAATCGAACACTGAAGTGTAAAATCTTGTGTTTCACTTGAATGAACACTCATTAAAATCTACATTGTGAAGATTTTACCAAAGAAAAGATTTTAGCAAATACAATTGTACCACGTTTCTCTTCATTGAGAAAAGTTACCCTGGCATAAGGAACTTCTCTTATATAGTTATTTACTTTTATTGATAGAAGGGGATGAATTGCTTAGCTCCAATATATATTATTTAAGATTCGTCAACTCCTTTGAACTTGCTTTTGAAATTTTTAGTGCGAGTCCTTTGAAGGTAAACTAAGTTCATAATTATTGCAACTCGTTTTGAGAGAACTGTGAGACATACTAACTGTTATTCATAATAAAATAAATTTTAATATTTTCTTTATATAATTATTTATGGTTTTAATGCAAAGTTTTTTGTTGAAAACCTTTATAGGCAACATATATATATGCATATAAAAGAATAATACTTTTTTATGAATAGTAGATTGAAACTGTGTGCATGAGAAAACATTTTTTCACTGAAGTTAGAAATCAGGCTATTTGGTATTAACACATAATAAATATTTTCCTTATTCCTGCCTTAGTAGCCCTGAATGAGGGAGCAAACTATCAATTCCTGTTACACATAATTTCATTATAATCATATAAGAAACCCTAAGCAAAAATCATATAGGCAAGATTGGTGAGATTCTGACCAATATAAATGATAAATAAAATTATTGCTGTGGTTTAGCTATTGTGATCCACGTGTTTTGTTACACATTGGGTATCTGGAAACATAGCAACTGTAAACCTAGTGTGGGAAACCCATGATATATTATCATGTCCATTTCCACCTCTATGCTGTTTTAATATCTGCATAGTTAACCTGATTGATATATATATCATTCATATATTATATAGAGACACATATGATTATGATATAAAATATATGTACATATACTATACATATATATTATAAATTTATCATGATACATACTTTAGAACTTGTGACTCTGAATAGATTTTCGTGATTCTGGACTTTGGACAATGGTGCTCTTCCAGATACTCAGAGCTCTTCCAAATCACTCCACTGTGGTAACTTTCCAGGATCATTTTAGATCTGCCAAGTTATTATCCTCTGATTTAATTTCTAAATATGTAGGATGGGCCATATTTTCTAGCTCTGTTATGGTTTCCAGTAACCTATGACTAGCTAGATATGCAGGCTGTGATGCTACTTCCAAATATGTTTAGGCATGCCAACATGGCATGCTCTGATTTAATTCTCATAGTTAAGAACATGCCAGATTGTGGGAATGTAAATTGACTGCCAGAACAGTGAATTTCTTGGGAGGGAAATAGCTCATAAGAGCAGATCGCTTTCAGATTTATAGACTTGCATGGTAATTTATACACTTCTCTTTTCCCTCCAAGGAACTCCTTGTTATAATTATTCTGACAACCATTTTATCAGTTTTAAAACTCGAAGTTTCAATAATAGGAGGGCGCAGTTGTGTAGCATAATTATTAAGAACTATTTGAATTCAAAAATTTCAAAATTAATTTATCACTTCCCTACCTCTTACGAAATTAGCTCCACTTTCATGACTGTGTCATTTAAGTGGAAGTCTTATAATGCCATTCATTCTCCAGCTATGCCACCCACCATTCTGCCTTGTTCTGTGTCTATCCTTAAAATCTGGCAAATTCTTCCAGTTTCTGTTGTAATATTAATCATAGACTCAATGCTTGTGTTTCCATTTCTATGACAAGCACAAATCAGACTTGCATAAATTATTTGGGATTTTATAATGGCTTCTTAAACTTCATGTAGATATTGGTCAACCTGTCTAGACGAGCTCGGTCTCTATGACTATAACCAAGATGTCGATTACAATTCATTTCATTTCAGAGCCATAGAGAGATCTATATTTTGCAGAGAGTCTTAAAATACCTGTAAGAGGAACTTCAGCATTGGCTCAGTGGTTAAGAATCTGTACAAACTTTGGCAACATTTTGATTCCTGGAACACACACATTACAACTGCCACTGAGTCCAGGTCCACAAACAACATCTGAACACTACAAACGTCTGAACACATGTATGTGCACACTTACATACAGTCATACAAATAACACTTAATTGAAAATAATAAAACAAATATTTTAAAATACATATACACAAAATGTATCTTTCTTAGAATCAATTCATACACTATAAAATAAAATTGCTAGTTCCAGGCAGGGTAAACCTCATTCCAAGTTGTTGGTGAAAATATCAAAACAATACAGGCTATTGCACTGTTCTTGGTATCCTGTCAGTGTGGTAAGAGTTAACTGCTGAAGAGACTACACACTGTTGTAACAGAACTTAGACAAGTCAAACTAGAAATAACGTGGCTGCCCCCTCCCTAGTAGTTAGATTCCATAGTGTTGGATGATAATAAGCAGGCTACAAGAAAAATTACTCAAACTATTACCCAATGTTAAAAATAATAAAAACTAGCCCTGAAGAACATATTCAATAGTATTATGTTGGCACCAATGTCTTGTGAATAAGCAACAAATGCCTAAGTGAGCTGAAAGCCATCTCCTTATTTTAATGGATGAAAGTCAAAGAGTTTAAACTAACTGTGAAGAATAAAAAAAAATGTATAAATACATTTCACTAAGTATGCATTCTGGTATATCAAACATTTTTTGATAGCTCTTAACATTTGAGTCTCACAAACATTATTTTGTTTTTCATTCATTTGTTTGTTATGTTTGGCAAAGATATAAATAAATAATGTCATAATTTTGTTAAGTACTTATGAAAGTATTTTCATTCAAAATCGTATTTTACTTAGTATGTATTTATTTAAAGGAGAAAGTGTGAAAGAGAGTGCAAGCTTTTTTTATTGTTGATTTTTAAGTAAGTTAAAATTGTAGTTATAAGCTTGAATTTAATGCACTAATTAAAATAGAGCTTATATCAAACTATTTTTAAGATGAATTTTCAATGACTTCAAAAATGTATTGTGTTGTACTTTATCTTATTTGGATGCATAATTGTTTCATTATTATTTAATAGTTTGATACATTTAAGGTTTTTTTTTTCCTATTTGACAGTTATTTCTTCAATCCAGTGTTGTAAATTTAAAACTGTTTTTTTTTCCCACGTGGAGAGGTTCAATGAGAGAAGAAGAGCAGAAGCGGGGAGGAGTAAAGGAGGCCAGCCTTGGGCATGTGGAGGAGGGGGGTGTATGGGGAGCAAAGGGACAGGGACAAAGAGGGCATGAGATCAGAGAAGAGAAGAGCCGAATTTAGACTGTGATGGTCTGTGCTTTTGTTTCCCACAGTGTTCATGTGTTGAAATCCTAATTGGAAAGTGGAGAAATTACAAGTGTTGTCATTCCAATGCTGTGGTCTCAACTGAAGCCTCCGCAATCGTATTATGAAGATGTAGTGAAAGTCTTGTTAGTGAAAGAGGTTCTCTCTTAAACACTCTGATATGAATGGCTCTTAGACTTAGGGCTGACAAACTGAAAATAAAGATTTTGATGGTTATAAAGGCCAAAGTTAATGATATTTTTAGTGCCTTGTTGGTGATGCAGTGTCTAAGATCTTAAGGGTCCAGGTTAACTGAGACTGTTGGACCTCCTACAGGGCTACCCTCGTCCTCAGCTTCCTGAAGCTTTTCCCTAATTCAACCAAAGAAGTCAGCAGCTTCTGTTCTTTGGTTGGGTGCACATATCTGCATCTGACTCTTTCAGCTGCTTGTTCCGTCTTTTGTAGGGCAGTCATGATAGGTTCCATAGCCTCAGAAATGGTGTCAGGTCTTTAGGCCTCCCTGTGTGCTGGATCCCACTTTGGGCCTGTCCTGGATCATCTTACCTCGGGTTTTTCTCCTTTTCCACCCCTGCATTTCTTTCAGACAGAAAACATTATGAGTCGTAGCTTTGATTGTGGGATAGCAACCCCACCCCTTACTTGATGCCCGATCTTTCTACTGGAGATGGGTTCAGTAAGTTCCTTCTCCCCACTGTAGGGCATTTCATCTAGACCCCTCCCATCCCATCCCCCGCCACGAGTCCTGAGAGTCTCTCACTTCCCAGGTCTCTGGTACATTCTAGAGGGTCTTTCCAACCTCCTTCATTCCAAGGTCACCTGTTTCCATTCTTTCTTTTGGCCCTCAGCAGAAATACCACTCTTGAGAATATACCCAAAAGATGTCCCACCATGCCACAGGGGCACATTTCACTATGTTCACAGTGGCCTTATTTGTGATAGCCAGAAGCTGGAAACAACCCAGATGTTCCACGGCAGAAGAATGGATACAGAAAATTTGGTTCATTTACACAATGGAATACAACTCAGCTATTTAGAACAAAAACATCCTGAGTTTTGCAGGCAAATGGATGGAACTAGAAAATATCATCCTGAGTGAGGTAACTCAGACCCAAAAGGACATTCATGGTACGTCCTCACTGATAAATGGATATTAGCCATAAAATAAAAAAAAAGTACAAAATACCCAAGATAAAGTTTACAGAACTCAAAAAGTTCAACAATGTGAAGGACCCAAAGCTTTAGTTATACTTGGGAGGGAAAAGAAACCAACCTTAAGTGGGGATGGAGGGACAAAGAAGGGAAAGGAGATGGGAGAGGGGAATTTGTGGTATTTGCTAGGGAAAAAGGACTAAAACCTGAGGGCCAGTAGGAAAAACATTTATTTCGTTTTATGAGATTATATCACTCCACCCTCCCATTTTCTCTTTCCAAACTATTCCACATATGCTATGCAAAACCTGTCTTATTCTGTTAGTCCAATAAGTAGATTACTCCATTATCAGGTTAGTCAGCTCTTTTATCTACTGATGATTCCAATGAAGCTTTTCAGTTCCTCCGTTGTGTGGATCCCTCATTGAACTTGAACCTCACAAGCTCAGCTATACTGGCTTTCCGGAAAGACCCAGAGATGTTTCTGTTTTAGCCTCCCCAATGCAATGGATTTCAGGTTTGTAATGATACACAGAGGTTTATGTGGGCACAGAGTGTGAATTTGTGTCCTCATGTTGATTCACCACAAACGCTGTCTGAGTTACACTGGCAGCACAAGTTCAGATTAATTATTCATAGAACATAATTAATAGTGTTTTAAAAATGCTTTTACACATATTTCTATCTGTACCAGTGAATATTTTTTCATATGAGCCATGTTTTGTCACATATTTAATGTTTTGATTCTTTTCATATTTCAAATTAATTTTTTCTCTCCTTTACTATGTAGCTTTAAATTCACAAGTAAGTAGAGAAATCATAACAAGTGAGGTAACCCAGATGCATGAAGATAGATTTTGTATGTAGTCACACATGTGAGGATGTTACTTTTAAAGCTTAAATAGACTTGGCACATCCTATAACTACAGAGGTTATTTATAAATAAGAGATCTGGGTGGAGGAGAAAGAAGGATTTCCTAAGAAAGGGGAAATAAAATATATGGTTATAAAGAAAGGTAAGGAGGAGGCTGGAAAGAGGAATCAGATGAATAAAGGCAGGGAAGAGGACAGTGATGGAGTGATTACAGGCAGAAAAAGGGAGACGAGGCCTTGTATGGACACCTACCTGCTACCTCAGAGGACCATCTCAAGGGGGTGAGGGCTAGGGCAACAATGAGATACACAAGAAAAGCAGCATATGCACAGGATGAAAGTTTACAGTTAATAACTAATATGTATTTGCAAGAGGTAGTAGCTTTGAAAGAGGAAAACAATCTCACATTTCTTGCTTGGATCCCCCAAACAATAAACCTTAAAAAGATAAATATTAGTGACCTGTGACAAATGTCTGATAATATGTCTTGAAGATAATCAAAGAAAGGCATTTTATTAGAATACTTAAATATATCATATTTGAAAACAATATTTTTTTTATTTTTGATGGGTTAGGAAAAACTCAGATTTGAAGGAAATGGGAGTATTATGTCACTAACTAAAGTAGAATGAAGATTCTTACCTTAAGTTAATTTTCCTTTCTTAGGATAGGTCAATTATATGGTCCATAAGTAATATGATGATTTATGTATGTACTCCAATGATTAATGATCTGAATAGTTTAGATTATAGGGTAATGTTGCTGGGTTGGTGTGTTGGGATTATGTCTTGTGTTCTGTGTAAAGATGTTCTTTGTATTATTTAAGTGGTGATTTATGTTCTGCAGAAAAGTTGAGAACAAGCCAGAGTTTGGTGTTGTCATGACGCATCACCTGTCTCAGTGTTTTGTAAATATTTTCTCCATCATCTTTCTACTAGTTTAATTAAGACCTGAACAGCCTACAACAAAGTGTGAAGGGCATGGAGGACATTAAGGAGAGAGAAGAACTCTGGGAAAGAATCAGGCAGGGGATTTACCAGCTAGAAATGGAGCAAGAAACAGGTACAGTATTGAGAAGAGGTAAGGAGCCACCTGCCAGAAGAGTAGATTAGTATAAATGGGTTAAATTAAATTATATGAGCTAGTTGGGAACAAGCCACTAAGGCCAAGCTTTTGTAATTAATAAAAAGTCTCTGTGTCATTACCTGGGCAGTTAGTGGCTCAAGAAAGTCCTACAATATTGGTGGCATCTTATGATAATTGGATCATGATATTAAGAAAAGATTAATAAAGTTTTTCAAAGACTTTGTTAGTTCCTAGAAATACAGGTTGATATGAGAGAGTGAGCCTGCCCCATGCCTGGTCTCTCTTGTTATCTCAACATATCCTTATTGTGAATCTCTGCTCTGTAGTACAGTAACAATGCTGTATTACACAAGAAGTTTCACCATGACTATGAGAAAACCAAATTCTTCTTTAAATATAACTAATCTTAGAGGCTATTTTGTAGTTTTATAAAACTAAAGGGAATAAAAAAGAAGGGCCAGCAGGCCATAAGTTGAAGTTTTGTGGCTGGAAATAGCCACTCTGACAAGGTAACTCTTCTAAGGATAACATTTATTTGGGCCTGACTTACAGGTTCAGTCCATTATCATCAAGCCAGAAGCATGGCAGCATCCATGCCGGCATGATACAGATGGAGTTGAGAGTTCAGCATCTTTATCCCACTGCAGCTAGAAGAGACTTGCTCGTCTGCACTGGGTAGAGCATCAAAGCCCACTCCCACAGAGACATCCTTCCTCCAACACGGACACACCTCCTAACAGTACCATTCCCTATGGGCCAAGCATATTCAATCTACTATATGCACCTTGTCTCTATGATGAATGTTCGAAAGATGGGGGAAAAGTGGAAGAGTCGAGCATGTGTGCACTGTGGAGAGAGGTGAAACTAGAGAGGTGATGGTGGTGAGAGCTGTGAGATAGCATTGAGGTTGACAATGGAACGGGTCCCTGAGCAGTAGGCAGTAGCAGCTGCAGGATGGGGTATAGCAGCCTGGCGCTCATGGAGGTGTAGTATCAACCCCTTCACCCAATTCTATCACTGGACTGGCCTTGCTCTGTACAATGATGGAGACTGATAAGGACTGGATCACTTTCTGGATTAGACCTCGTTCAGTAATAATTGTGGTCTGTGAAGGAACTGAGAGCCACGTGTCAGTCTGTGGTCCTGATACCGCCAGAGGTAATGAGTTTCAGTGGCCTGTCACCTAATGCCATGTGGATTTCTCTGGTCGTGCTGCAGCCTGAAACCATGTTGATATCTAAGTGGCTTGTTGCCATTGGGTTCCATAATTAGTGAGTTCTCTGTCCTGATGCCTGAGGTCCTGTTGATGCCCTCGGTCCAGGCTGTCTCTGAGCGCCCTGTCTGGATACGTGGTTCTACTGCAGCCAAGCTTTGTTTCTGGTATGTGATGTTGCCAAAAATCCTGCGAAAGTCTGTGATCCCAGCTCAGCTGACTAAAAGGAGCAAGAAAGCTATTTTGGCAGTGATGTCAATGATTCAGATGCATAATTGAGAAAGAGAGATATGGAAAGCTTCTATGACACCGTCTCCTCCCAAACACGCTCATAAGTGACAGCCTAAAAAGAACTAACAAATGAGATAAGGGGTGCTGAAGTCTAGGTTCTCACAATTGACAGGTTCTGGCAGGGTTGCAAGGTGGAGAAGGACTCGGGTTTCTTTAGCAGTTGTGTGTCTGGGAGTTTGACCACGCTCGATTTAAGTATATGGAAAATAAAAATTGGACAATTTTTTTCTTGGAAGGACTGGGAGTGAGAGTGATCAAGATATATGATAAAGAATGCCCAGAGAATCAAGGAAAATAGCATTTTGGGGAAAAAATCTAAAAGAAAAAGAGTTTGAGATAATTTTGTAGGTAGCAGATAACTGGAAATGATGAAGCATTTGGTATCCATAGTGAAACTGATGAAGAGATACCCAAGCTCACTGTGAGAAGTAGTGTGATGGTTTGTATATGCTTGGTCCAGAGAGTAGTAATATTAGGTATGTTAGAGTGGATGTGGCTATTGTAGTAGGTGTGTCACTGTGAGTGTGGCCCAAAAGCCAGTCCTCTCCTAGCAGCCTTCAGATGAAGATGTAGAACTCTCAGCTCTTCCTGTACCATACCTGCCTAGATGCTCCAGCCTTGGTGATAATAGACTGAACCTATGAACGTGTAAGCCAGGCCCAATTAAGTGTTGTCCTTTACAGGACTTGCCTTGGTCACGTTGTCTGCTCACAGCAGTAAAATTTTAACTAAGACAGGTATGTTGGTAGCATATTGATTGAGAATGAACAAGTAAATATTTTCTACAATACTTGATTAAAAATTCAAACTTTCATTATTTTCCAAGTATCTCAGAGAAGTCAATCATTTAACCTGTATTTATTGGGAGTTGCTTGGTGATTATTAGTTGGCAAGGTAAACAGCAGTTTTGTCGTTATTGTTGTTGTTGTTGTTGTTGTTTATTGTTGTATAATAAAGGAATGTCATGTTGGCAAACATGGAAGAAATGCCTTGCAGAAATAGCAGTGGACTTGTTGGTGCTTGGGTAATCAGCAAAAGCTCTCCTACAATTCATATTTGAGTCTTGACCTGGAGAAAGTGAGGAAGTCAACCATGATAAAGTGTGGATTGAAATTTTCTTGTCAGAGGAAATGTTATAAAAACGATGACAAAATATATCTCATGGAAAAGTACCATTCTTGACAAATAGCACAAAACCAAAAATCACTATTATAAAATGGAGGGCTGTTACAATTAAATTCGGCAACATATGGGAAACTAGCAAATATCTGAGATGGTATAAACCTTCAGTAAATGATAACTGTATACAACTAATCCATCAACTACCACAGATGCTCCAATATGACTGGAAAGCTCAAGCAAATATAATAAAATGTGAGCTTTCTTTACATTTTGCCCATTTAGAAACTTTATGTTGACTCTGGAAAATAGTGTTATTGCACAGAAGGAAAACTGTTTTGGAATTAAAACCAAAGTTAGTTTATGAATCACAATTATGTACATTGCTATGGATAGTTTCTTTCTTGTAAAAAAATATTGAACTCCAAAGCTTTGTATAGAAAAATATACTGATTTTTTTCCATAATGAGATGCCTTCATTACCTTTTCCATTATCATTGCAAATATTTGTACTGAAATTGATTACATTTCTAGACTGAATTTTGTTATCATCAGACTGTGAATTATATGGAGATATTTATGTCTTCAATGACTGCTTTTCAGCATGTAATTTATGCAGGAAACTGTGTCAGGAGCAAAGGAAAGCTAATAATGATAAAGTCGCTGATTTCACTGAAATCTTATCCAAACTTCCTAGGGTATTAAATAATATATAGCTAATTACAGTCAGAATATTGTAGTAATATCACAAGCAGGAACCACAAAAATCATAGAATTTAAATTGAAAAAAAATGCTACTTAAGTTAAACAACTAATGCAATTTTAATTTAAGATATAATGTAGTAAATAATGAAATGTATAGAGCAGCAAAATATCTGCTGATACTTAACACTGACAAAACAATATTTATATTGGGCTGGCTGGAGAGATGGCTCAGTGTTTAGAACACTTTCTGGAATTCTAGAAAGTCTGTACTCAGTTCATAGCACCTATATCATATGGCTGATAATGTTATAAAACTCCAGCTCCAGAAGATCAAATGCTTCTGATCTTTGTGTTTATTTGGACTCAAAATTGAATATTAGAATTGTAGATAAAAATTTTCTTAAATAATTATAATGTATAAATATTCTCAGATAAAATTCTAGACTATACACTATTATGTATATACATGCTATTGGGAAAGTTTAATCGATAAAAGTAGTGTACACACACCTATTACTTTATTTATTCCTTTAATAAAATGTTCCATTTATCTAATTGCTTTCTATTTCTTATAATTCCTACCTATTGTAGCAATCAATCTAAAATCTACTTCTATACATACAATTTTTATTATCAATTATAGAATCATATACATGGGTATGTCAAAATTTGCTTACTCTGTGTTTGAGAATATTTCATGGTTAATTGGTTAAATTTGACATATTGAACAGAGAATTTGAAGTATACTGAATTTCAGAGGCCCTCATAATTATCCCAGTGAGAAAAAGGCAAATACAGTTCTATGAGTTCAAGGGCATCGGGTCTGTATTGTTAGTTGCTATGTAGAGAGACCCTATTAAAATATTATAAAAAAAAGAAAGAAAAAGTGACGTACAAAAGAAAGGAAGGAAGGAAGGAAGGAAGGAAGGAAGGAAGGAAGACCTCATAATGAGTCTCAGCCAACAGCAGCCCTCAAAACTTGTTGATGACGACTCGATGATTTTACTTACAAGGTTTTTTTTACAATTTATAAAATGATTTTAAAATGTTAATCTCTATGAGGCATATCTGGAATCCAATTTTCATTGAATTCAATTATTTTTGAATTCCAATGTTTGGTGAAATAAATCTCTAAATGGTACTGACTAGAAATAATAAGCTTTCTTTTAAGCACTCCTAAAACTTGAAAAGTGCAGTAACTCTAGGGAGTTGCTTGTGTTAATCTCTTAACTGTCTGAAATTCTCCAATTCACTGGAATAGTAAGCACATTACATTACCATTTGTCATATGTTCTTTCTCCACAAAATATATTTCAACATTTTCTCATTCTCATCTAGCATTTTATCTACCCACATTATTCCCAGAAGAACCACCCAACTACTGATTTCATGGAGATGATAGAATTTATCATGCAAGGTCTGAACATTCTGCTTCCATCTGGCTTAAATGAAACATTAAAAAGCATGTTTTTCTTGCTTGCTGTCAATGCTGTCCTGTTTGTAGTCATGTCCAGTATCTGCTTGTTTAGAGAATTTTTTATTTCCCAGCTTTAATATTTATGCAGTCCAGTGCTACTCTGGCTGGACTGCAGACACAACTATAATCTCAGAGACTGAGGTAATTAGATCTCTGAGTTCAAGGAAAACCTGGTACAAAGCAAGTTACAGGCAGAGAAAAGATTAGGCGCAGGTTTAGTCTACACAGCTTCAGTACCAAGGCTCAGAAACCAGTGGGAGGAAGTGTAGTGGAGTTGAGTGTCGCAGATTGGTTGATGAAAGTTCAGTTCATTGTGTCCAAAGGCAGTTTTTACTAGACAGATTTTAAAGGGACAGGTTGAAGAAAGAACAAGGTGTGTAGCCAAAGATAGAATAAGCAGGAAAATGAGGAGTCAGGAGATTAAAACATATTGCCAAAATTCATTTGAGGCCAAGCAGAACAATTCATTGAGAAGTCAAGAGAAGTGAGTTTCAAATCAGTCAACTTGGAGAGGAGTTTGATCCAGAACAGCTGAGTTGAACCATCTAGCCAGAGTTCAGAAAGAGCTACAAAGGGTGAGCTTATTCAGCAGTAAGTGTCCAAGATGACAATTCTGTTATGTGAATAAAAGTTACTTTTACATGATATAGAGTTGAAAAAGAATTTACTAATTGTCAATGCCAGTGTAGGCTTATGTTTCCCTTGAGCTTATTCAGCAATAAGCCCAAGAGATGACAATTACATCAAATGAATAAAAGTTACTTTTATTTTTTAAACTTTATCATCTTTTATTTAAAGATTTATTTATTTATTTTATGTATGTGAGGACACTGTAGCTGTCCTCAGACACACCAGAAGAGGGCATCAGACCCCATTACAGATAGTTGTGAGCCACCTCGTGGTTGTTCATAATTGAACTCAGGACCTCTGGAAGAGCAGTCAGTGCTCTTAACTGCTGATGGCACGTGTCACATGCTCTTTTAAGACTGATTGTTTTGTTTTTGAGACTGATGTGTATGTGAACATTTCTCAAGATTTAAATAGTAGAGACAAATGGCTTAAGTAGAACCATACATTTTATCTATTTTTATTCCTACTTTTCCATTATTTTCGTTTTTTCAAAATACCATTTTTAAACCTAACAAAACAAATAGAAAACAAAAGTTACTTTTACATGGGCTGTTTCTAGAGGGGCAGGTGATTTGTTTTGTTTTGTTTTGTCTCTCATTCTCACCAGGCACTCATCTGTTCTTACGTAGAGGTTAGGGAAGGCTGGGCTGTGTGTCTTGGTCCCAGGTGGCTGTAGAATATGCAGTTTCATATATCGCTTTCCAGATGGCTTGTTTGGACAAGTTCACAGGTATCTAGACAGCAAGAAAAACATGGTGATATTTGAATCTCCTCATTCTGGCTCCAGAACACTTTACAGTACAAGTGAAGGCCACCTTTACTAAGGGCCATGAAGTTGAAACTTTGAAAATAATATTCAAAAAGTTAAGTGACATTTCATACACACAAGCATGTACACACGCGCGTGCACACACACACACACACACACACACACACACACACACACACACATGAGTATATCCTAGTAATTAGTTACTGTACAACTAGGTAAAAAGATAAACATAATACAGGGAATTTTACTCCCACAGAAAGGGCATGATTTGTCCTTGCATTTATTTAAATTCATAAGTTAAGGAACATATTCTTTACCCAATTACATAATGAAAATTGATTACTATTTATGCCTTATGGAATAAATCAAAAGCCAAAAATACCAACAGTAATAACAGCAAAAGTCTCTCATTTTCTTGGTTGCCTGTTGCCTGTACAATTTTGAGAATGATGCAAATGAAAAAGGCACCATATTTTCCAAAATGTTTACTAATTATCAGTATTATTTAAATGCCATCATAAGGTCAATATTTCCCTTTCTTAGTACTCTTCAGGAAGTATGATGTGTTACTATGCCTACAATCTAAATTCATTTCCATAAGATTAGGGTAATTGGAAGACAACAAACTTTAAGGTCAAACAGACATTAATCTAAGGCATAATGTAACAAATTGTACTTTCATATGATTTTGTAACACTCTAAAGATTATGCCCTGGTGTCTTATGACTTTTTTCCTTCTAAATTCAGTATAAGTGATTATATCAGTAACTTAGTAGTATTTTTAAGACTAGAAAAATCCAGGAAATAGCATTATTTTGCACATAGTCTAATGATTCAGATAGTTTTTGATGATGATTAATTTATATGACTTTGTTGGAACAGCCACATCCAATATAGAAGTGCATTGACATACAATCTATCCAGCTAACTTTATTGTTCGTCATAGTATAGTTCATTTCTCATGTGCCCCACTTTTGTCAAACCATTGTTCTCATCCTTGAGAGTAATCCTATTTGCCACTTCGGTAAAATCTGTAAGGAAAAAGAATGTTACTCATGGCACATTTGTTTGTGTTTTTTAAACATTGAGTAAGTTTTATGAATTTCCCTTGTAAGAAAGTTTTAGGAATGAGAGGGAGAACTTAATTTTAACAAAGGAAGATTCAACTTAGACCCTTCTGTCTTCATCCCTCTTTCCTCTTCTACTGATTCCTAGTTATTTCCATTTTAACCTGACATCAATACATCATTGATGACACCTCAGAATAACCATGTCAGCAGACATATGATATTGAATTTAACATACAGAATATGCATACAGGTGTTAATAAATAATGGGAGAGTGTTCATGTCTTTGAATTTTAAGCAATCAAAATCAATTCAAATCCTTATATGAAAAAGTCTTTTAAATTACAATATTTTAGATTTGCAATTAAGATTCATCTCACATTTTTATAAAATACTTTGGAAGGATCCAAAAGGGCTTTAATTTTAAAAGAAATATCCACGTTAAGACTTCAGTCTCACTTTCTTTAACTCTAATCATATAGAACAAGGATATATTATTTTTAAACACAGTATGTTGTAGAGTCTGAAGATACTGTAGCAGTGTATTCAACAGCCAATTACATTACCATTCATGTGTAATAAAATAAAATGCACTATTAATAAAAATGAAACAAGTCATCCCAGTTATTATGTGTGTACTAAACAATGTATTTACCATCAAATATTTATAATTTAAATTATATTAGTAGAAATTATTCTTCTTCATCTTAGTATATTAGCTTTACTACAATGCCTGAGAATAAAATTAGCAAATTCTACATATAAGGTTATCACGAGGCATATTCTTTTTCTGTATATTGAAAATAGATTTTCTCACATAATATATCCTAGTTTCTTTAAGAGATCAATTGTTTCCTTATTAAAGGCATCTTTTGTACTCATAAAGGAGTTTTATAAGTCTGTGTGTGTATGTGTGTGTGTGTGTGTGTGTGTGTGTGTGTGTGTGTGTGTGAGCTATTTTAGAATATACAGGTCTGTAGTGTTCTAGTAAGTAGACTCTAGGGAAACACATGGTCCTACCTATTATTGACTGTGTTTTTATGTTGGTGACTGGGCATCTGGCATTTCCAAGATCATAATCCTATGTAGTGATATTTCCTCTTGTCTTAGTTGCTTTATTGGGGATATGTTTTGTTCCTTGTTTCTGTACATCTCTCTGGTCCTTAGGAAAGGGTGAGGGATGTATGTTGCTAGGTAAAGTTATTTTTGGGTTTCTCATGAGTGTTACTACTGGTACTTCTAGGTAGAATGTGTTTCTGAGAATTGGGAACTAACATTTAGTAAATGAGGGTGGGCTTGGAAAACTGAGGTTGGTTTAAGGAGGTAGGAATGTAGGGTGCCCCCCAGAATCTTCATAGTTTGCCCACTGGGAAAGGAGAGTGAGGAGAGATCACAGCAAAGGTTTGCTTCAAGAGCTGGGGATTAGATTGAGTATTGGACATGGAGGAACAAATGAAAAGTAGAAAACCTGCAGTCGGTCTACTTGCTTCCCTCGTCACAATATGCCGGATTTATATAAGAAGGTGTGTGACTGAAGTCAACAGCAAAGATAGGTTATTTTATTTTGTTCCCTCTTTTTCTTTCTTAAGTACAATGAAGACAGGAATAAAAGTTACAATATTAGATTATTTCTATCTATCCTGTTTTTGTAATCTGTACCATAAAATGTGAAAGATTTCCGTCTTAAAATTATCTAGTCTTATTGAGAAATGTATAATTTTTCTGATTAGCTCTTATCACTAAAGTAGCAAATTTTTTGGAAATTGTAGCTTTTTAGACATTTATGCTTTTAGCAGTTCACAAATATGAATAAATACACTGGCATATTGTATTTAGCAGAAGTTATCCTTCAACTAACACATGAAATTGGTTTGTTTACTCTTAATTTTAATTTTTTAAAAAGAATGTCATGGGAAATGCATATCAAAACAACCCTAAGATTCCACCACACACCAGTCAGAATCACTCAGATCAAAAATTCAGGTAACAGTAGATGCTGGCAAGGATGTAGAGAAAGAGGAACACTCCTCCATTGTTGGTGGGATTGCAGACTGGTACAACCATTCTCAAAATCAGTCTGGAAGTTTCTTAGAAAATTGTACATAGTACTATCTGAGGACCCAGCTCTACCACTCCTGGGCATATACCCAAATAAGGCTCCAACTTAAAACAAGGACACATGTTCCACTATGTACATAGCAGCCTTATTTATAATAGGTAGAAGTTGGAGAGAACCCAGATGTCCTTCAGCAGAGAAATGGATACAGATTATGTGGTACATTTGCACAATGGTATACGACTCAGCTATTAAAAACAATGACTTCATGAAATTCTTAAGCAAGTGGATGGAAATAGAAAATATCAACCAGGTTAAGGTAACCAAGTCACAAAAGAACACACATGGTATATGCTCACTAACCCAAAAGCTCAGGATTATCCAAGATGCAATTAACAGACCATATGAAACTCAAGAAGTTCAAAAGGTAAATGTTTCAGTCCTTCTTAGAAGGGGGAACAAAATACTCCAGAAAATACAGAAACAAAGAGTAGAGCAGAGTCTGAAGGAAAGGCCATCCAGAGACTGCCCCTCCTGGGGATCCATCCCATATACCAGCAAAACCCAGTTAGTATTGCTGATGCCAAGAAGTGTTTGCTGACAGGAGCCTACTATTGATTTCTCCTGAGAGGCTCTGCCAGAACCTTATTGATATAGATGAGGATGCTGGTAGCTAACCTTTGGACTGAGCACAGGGACAGCAATTGGGGAATTAGAGAAAGGACTGAAGGAACTGAAGGGCTTTGCAACCCCATAGGAAGAACAACAATATCAACTAACCAGAAAGGGTTCCTTAGTGTTACATACAATGTATAATGTTCAGTGATGAAAATCTAGGATTATATAACACTTCCAGGCAATTATCCATGGTAAAGACTGAATCATACTCTCAATAACCATTATTAGTTTCTCAGAAACAGAATTTATCAAGTTTAGTGATGGTATATTTGAGAAAAATAACTATTAGTCTTCAAGTATGTAATAGATCATAGAATATCGATAAATTATATTTTTAAATTTTGGAATGTAAATTTAGAACCAAGTGCAACCATACACGAAAGTTTATTATTTAAATAGTATGCTCTTCAAATACAATATATTTTATACTGTTGAAAACTATACAATTTCTAGACATCAAAATATAGATTTGTAAGAGATTTCTTCCCGTTTCTGAATACATTACGAAAACAGCAAAGATGTTTCTGCTGTTACTTTATCCATTGAGGAAATAAAGCTATCCACTCTTGAAAACGCCAGTGTAGGCAGGACTTACAGATGCCCAAAGTTTTACAACGTGCAGACTCTCGCTCCTTCCACCTTGTCTGCTCTGGATGGGCCCTGTGTCAGGCAGTGTTCATCTACTTTGAAGAGACACCAAGACCAAGGCAACTCTTATGAAAGCAAACATTTAATTGAAAGTTTCCTTAAAGTTTCAGAGGTTCAGTTTACTCTCATATTAGAACAAAACACGGTGGCATGCAGGCAGAAATATCTAAGGGCTATATCTTGATGATGTGGCAGAGAGAAAGAGAGAGAGAGAGAGAGAGAGAGAGAGAGAGAGAGAGAGAGAGAGAGATACAAAGACATACAGAGACATACAGAAAGAGAACAGCATCAAAGTTCAGCCCCAGTGACACACTTTGATCGAAGAAAATACCTTCTGATACCTACTCTTAACCAGTACCTACCTGTTGAGCAAACACTGAAATCTGTAAGCCTGTGGGGACCTTTATTTATTTATTTATTTATTTATTTATTTATTTATTTATTTATTTATTTTTATTTATTGTTTATTTTCTTACATTTTAAATGTTATCCCCGTCCTCCTCCTTCTTTGAGAGTGCTCCCCCCAACCAGTCCACCACAGGCCTCTTTGCTCTTACTGTTTTATGTTCCTTTGCTCAGATTATACTGTTAGGCCAATGTTAGGTGAGAACCCCAGCAGTGATGACACAGCATACATGACAAGCTAGGGAGAAGCTTTCTTGTCCTCAAAGAAATTGTCATGGTGTTGAAAGAACTATATGGCATGAATGCCAAAATTTTCTAATTGTGGAGAGCAGCACAAAACAGTCTTTCAACAAGAGAGGAAAACTGGAGTTCCAGTTTAGCATGAACAAGGGATATCTGCAGCTATTGCAAAAATCAGAGATCAGGACCCTGTATCCCAATTGTGATTGGAGCCCTGGAGGTTGCCGATTCTAGGCTAAAATACACTTGAACTGAGGATCCACATGCTGGGGGCCCGGAATTGATCCATGGGATGGTAAGTTGAGATTAGAAGACTCTGTATATTGCTCAGGCTGTAATAATTTGGTATACAGGTCCAATTGCTTAAAAATATTAAGCTTGTTCATTTTCTCATACATATAAATGGAAGCCAAGTACATATGTAGTATTAAAATAGCCTGAATATTTATTTTTCAAAGTGATTCTTGAACTCAAAATTAATTGTATTTGAAAAACTCTCATTGCATTATTAAACATCTCATTGATTTACTTACGAAATATCATGTGTATCCCACTGCATTCCCTTTAAATACAGCTTGAGAAATGAACATAGAACACAGTTCTATGAATTTGAGATGCTGCCCATGTACCTAAGCAAAGATTTGATAAATAGGCCTAGGATTAAGAAGAAAGTCAAACGAATGTTGTATTAAGAAGAGGCAAAATTTATATTTACCCTTGTCACCATGAGCTAACATTATCCATTATTATTTAAACCATACCATTATTTTTGTATTAAAGACAATTTCTAGCTACAAGTTATACGCAACTTTATTCAGTATCTGTGGAATTTCAAAGTACATAGGGATCACCTAGGGATCTCATTAAAGTGGAGGACTTGATGCATCAGGCCAAGAGCAGGCCCTGCGTCTCCCCTTTCTAACAATTTCCTAAGCTACATTGATGCCACTGGTCATAGATCAGGGTATAAACAGCAAGGACACTCATGACCTCTGTAGGTTTATTCTAGGAGATTTGCAGGTTCCTAAGTATAATTTGTACCACAGTTTTATATCAGATT
Source organism: Rattus norvegicus (assembly GCF_021556685.1). NCBI lineage: Eukaryota > Metazoa > Chordata > Mammalia > Rodentia > Muridae > Rattus > Rattus norvegicus. The sequence goes on along the minus strand of NC_141548.1, from coordinate 91,009,495 downwards.
CTCTGTTTTCACATAATATCTTGTTTTAAAGTAAATGTATATAGCAGTGTTAAGCAACTCAGTGAGCACATTTTATTCTTTAAAGATTAATAGTTCTGTGACTACTGTGTATTCACAGAGATACTCTATGTTCACAGGGAGTTAAAAATGAAGGCTGATATAATAATGTACACAATTTATTACACATCTATACAATTTAGCTAAGTAACAGTTGATACGATTTTAATCTGCAACTGATAAATTTTGCAACAATTCAGGAGAAATATAGCACAACTTCATGAGAATGACAAAGGACATATAATAGGCAATTAATACTTTTTATATGAGAGGTGTAATGTATCCTAGCTTTTATAAGCAATAATCTTACCCCGAATAAAATGATACAGCAAATACAATAAAAATGTATTCTTTCTAGTAACAATTCTAGTATATTTCCTAGTGTAGAATGTCTCTGTTAGTTTCTGCAATGGACCATGTGGATTGTTAACTTGATGGGATTTAGAATCCCCATTGAACCAAATCCCATGGAATGTCTGGAAAGGGTTATTTTAATTAGGTTAATTGAAATGGGAAAGCTTACCTTAATTGTGGCTGACACCATCCTGTAAACGGGAGTACTTGATTGGATAAAACGGAAAAAGCAAGCTGAGCATAGGTATCCATTCCTCTGGGTTTCCTGACTAAGGACTGGATGTGACAACATACCTCAACCTCCTGTGGCCACTTTGCCCCTGCCATGTGGGGTTGTAGTTCCTGGAACCTTGCGTTCAAAGAAGCTTTTCCTCTTTTAGCTTCCCTTGTCTTGGCAATGAGACGATACATTTACAAAGAAAACTGTAAAGTTGGTGCTGTGAAACACCTTATGACATCGATGCAAAAAGAGTTTTGGAAGTGCAGGTAGGAAAAAAATTCTTGCATACCGTAATCAGAACTAATGGGCTATTCAGCCAGGAGCAGAGGAGACAAGCAGCCTGAGTGGAATGCAAACACTGCAGATCTGGTTCATAAGGATTCGGAAGAGGACGAGGACTCCAGCAGTAACTGAGTTATATGGGCTATTTATGGGCTATTCTGGCAAAGACTCTAGTTGTATTCTGCCCATCTCCTAAGAACCTGAGTGATATGGGAGGTAAAGCAAATGAACTTAGTCCTTTGTCAGAGGAGATTTCAGAGTAAGTCGGCACTAAGATGGTTTTATAATTGCTTCTCACTGCCCTCTTCAAGGTCTACTGTGGGAGAGAGCAAAATGTGGAATAGAAAGATAATAAAAAATTGAAATGTGGCGAGGAAAGGTGTGTGAATAGATTTAATGTTTTAGACAAGTAGAGAACAGAAGAAAGTCATCTGCAATTGTTAAAGAGATTAGCATCATTAAATAGAATGTGCTGCTTTGCACTAGGGCAGCGGGAAAGTTTCCTCAAGGGCAAGACCTACTATCCTACAAAGATGAAAATTTATTTTAAAGAAGACAGCCTGAGGACTTCACTTGGGATAGTCTCTTCCTGAAAATAATCACACAAATAATATGTGTATAGTAAACAAATAAATAGAAATAATTCTTAGCTTTAAGACAATTTTAATGTATTCTTTATGGGATGCTGTATTTATTTACCTTTTAGATGTTATCCCCTTTCCCAGTTTCCCCTCTGCAAACCCCCATCCCGTTTTATTCGTGATTTTCACTACAGGTGTATGCGATTGTATGTGTGTGCATGCATGCACGTGTGTGTATGTGAGAGTATGTGTGTATTTGAGAGAGAGAGAGAGAGAGAGAGAGAGAGAGAAAGTGGAGAGAGAGAGAGAGAGAGAGGGAGAGAGAGAGAGAGAGAGAGAGAGAGAGAGTTTGAGAGTTTGTGTGTATGTGAGTATATGGAAGATCTTGTAGAGTCCAGATTTGTCTACTTCCCCCAGAACTGAAATTACTACCAGAAGTTGTGAGTCACTGAACTCTGGTCTTTGCAAAGCAATAAACAATCTTTAACCACTTAGCTTTCTTTCCAGCCCCAATTAAAAACATTTTAAAGTGGTTATATAAACAAGTGTTTTTTATTTTGTTTTTTTTTCTGTTGTTTTTGCTTAACTTGATCCATATTGTGGCTAATGCCACTAGCAATAAATGGAAAATAATAAATAATACCCATGTACTATAATCTAGTATTAGATTAGGCAACTTTTACATTCTTAGACACTTAAACATAAAATTTGTGTAGGTATTAACACAGACATGTACATGTATGTTCAATACGGTATAATACAGAATATAATAAATATTCTGTTGTTTTGACAATTTAATTTCTCAAGATTACTAACGTGTGGCATTTTCCCTATAAATGAATAACCATAATTTTATGAATAGATTTAATCATGAATAATAATGGTTATGTCTTTCTTCACAAAAAGTGGGAGTAAAAACATGTGTGTTGACTTTTGTTGATCATCTGAACTCAGAGGTCGGGGGCAAGGAGAGTTCATCATCTGTTTTATTTAGGAGCAAATACATTTTCCCTCAATCTTTGATTTGGTGTGAAAACTGAGATTCTTGAAAGATACATGAAATCATCCTTCATAGTTAAAAGCACATGGTACATTGAGGGTGTTTTCAATGAGAAGATAAGGAGGGTAGAAGACCTCACAGCTAGTGGTCTGATGAGCAGCGCGTAGTCTAGGGAACTGTGCATGGCAGTTGTCCTGTGAGACTTGTAAACTCTCCTGTGAATCCAAGCCTTTACAGTGCGTTCTTTTTCCCATACAAGCTCTCTTCATGACACAATCTTCTTAGGTAGATGTAGCAGCTGAAATGTACCATCTTTGACAACTTCTTTACTCTTTCTACTCGAGAATGGTTGTTTACAGTTCTTCCCAGATAGCTCAGTCCAGATTTGCTCTACCATGTACACATACAAACATATACACTGCACATAGGCATAAATACCCCCACATCTCTTCACATGCAAAAACACACATGCACACTGTCTTAGGGTTTTATTGCTGTGAACAGACACCACGATCAATGCAAGTTTTATAAGGGACAACATTTAATTGGGGGTGGCTTACAGGTTCAGAGATTCAGTCCATTGTCATCAAGGTGGCAGCATCACAGCATCCAGGCAGGCATGGTGCAGGAGGAGCTGAGTTCTACATCTTCACGTGAAGGAAGCCAGGAGCAGACTGAGCATCCTCAGGCAGCTAGGAGGACGGTCTCCAAGCCCATCCCCACAGTGACATACTTCCTTCAATAGGGTCACACCTTCTAATAGTGCCACTCCCTAGGCCAAGCATATGTAAAGCATCACACACACACACTCCATACAAACACACATACTACACATAAACATATATTTTCCATACACTCACGGTATCACACACAAAAACAAGCACACACACACACATACACACACACACACCACAATACACACATATGCCATACACACACACCATATTGTACAAATATACAAACATACACACACATGTGTGATTTTCATATAAGCAGTTGTAGTTGAAAATTTCTTACAGCTCTCTCAATCCATCCCATTGTTGGAAGCCCTTTATTCTGTCATTTCACTGAGTTAGGAAAAAGCATCTATCTCTCAGCACCAGAGACCTCTCTTGATACATTATGAGTCCATTCTTAAAAGTTCTATTATGATAAATTCCTCACGTGCTCATGAAAGCAATGTGTATCCTACCAGTAGAAAATAAAAGAAAGTGCTAATTAGTCAGAGAGAGAGAGAGAGAGAGAGAGAGAGAGAGAGAGATTTTAGAGAATACATAAGGGAACCAACAGATGCTTGAATCCAGAGATTATGACTTCAGGCTCTTTTCCTTGAAGAAAACCAGTTTTTATAGGAACTCTAAGAATTGTCCACATTTGGTTCTTAAGGGACTGAATATTCAGCACTACTACCCCAAATATGAGTTAAAGATCTGGAACTCACAATTATTTGAGCATTTTCTTAGGTTTTTATGTATTTTCTCTCATATAACACAAAAACCATATGACTAGTATTTTCATGTATATCAATTAGAAGTGCAATGCTGTATAGAGTAATGAAGCTCCTGATCAACACAACGTTAAAGGTCTGTGTTGATCTGAGTTTATTTCACTATCTACAGATCCTCTGAAAGCCTTTAGTTAATGTTAAGATACCATAAGCATCGCTCCTAAGAGACATAGCCAGAATACAGCAAATACAGAGGCGAATGCCAGCAGCAAACCACTGAACTGAGAATAGGACCCCCGTTGAAGGAATCAGAGAAAGAACTGGAAGAGCTTGAAGGGGCTCGAGACTCCATATGTACAACAATGCCAAGCAACCAGAGCTTCCAGGGACTAAGCCCCTACCCAAAGACTATACATGGACTGACCCTGGACTCTGACCTCATAGGTAGCAATGCATATCCTAGTAAGAGCACCAGTGGAAGGGGAAGCCCTGGGTCCTGCTAAGACTGAACCCCCAGTGAACTAGACTGGTGGGGGGAGGGCGGCAATGGGGGGAGGGTTGGGAGGGGAACACCCATAAGGAAGGGGAGGGGGGAGGGGGATGTTTGCCCGGAAACCGGGAAAGGGAATAACACTTGAAATGTATATAAGAAATACTCAAGTTAATAAAAAAAATATATAAAAAAAAGAAGTGATAGTTACGATCTGATATTAAGAAGAGTTACGATTCTTCAAGTTATTTTGTTTAATACCTGTTTACTGGAAGAGCATGATAAGAATTTAAGCCTAAGTAATGATCTAATAAAAAGAAATATTGAACAACTTGTGTAAAAGCAACAATCTTTTAGTATAAATGTAGAAATTATAGACTATAAAAATAAACTTACTGAATTACTCATGTATGCCTTTGAGATTTTTTTACCTTAAAAATTATGAAATATAAACTTTTTTCTACCTCTTAAAAATTGAAAAACAGGAACATTTTGATATGGGGAATCAAATAAAAACGTCAAAGGTTATAAAGTCAATTGTTACTTTAATTGTATCCCCAGAGCATTTCTTATATCTGGGTCATATTTAGTGCCAAGAGATGTGGGGTGTTTTTTTTTAAAGATGCAATTCTCAGTTCTTTTTATGTGCAAATATTTGGAAGCATAAAATTGTGACACCATGGAACATCTATTTCAGCTTTCCATAAAAATCTGAATTCCTTTCTCTAGCCGCAGGACAAAAGGTATTGTGTGAGTATACACTATAGCATGAAGAGAAAACACAATCTATTCTAAGTATAATGCTTGATGCCTATGCTGCCTCTACCGTTTTTTTCCTAAAATTTTCTTATTTAGAGAATGCAAAATATTTTCAAAAATCCCAAGTGCATTGTTTAAAATTTTGTGACCTTTGAATGACATATGCAAAAAATTAGAAATAAGTGAAGAGTTAAAAATATTACTGGATATCAGAAAGTAACAGACGTACTTCCCAGAATTGTTAACTTGGCCTCAGTCATTAAGGTAGTCATTGAGATCAGTCCATGTAATGTGGGAATCAGAGGAAAGGAAAGAGAGATAAGGAGAGAGAGATAAGGAGAGAGAGAGGAGGGGCTAGGGAAGGAGGGAGGGAGGGGGAAAGGGAGAGGGAGAGGGAGAATATGAATTGGACTCCAATCTAAGTCTAACAACAATATCTTCTAACCGCAGATGGAAACTCTGGCATCACAGTACCAGGAATCAATGAAATCTCCTGAATAAACGTAAATCATAATATGTGATCATTGATTTAAAAAAAAAAGGTGATCCTGTGAAGGGTCTGTTTTAGGGGTCTAGTTCTGCTGACCGGTGGTCATTAAGTTCTTTTCTGTTACAGATGACTTTGGTGAGACTGCCCTCAAAATGCTAAATCAAATTTAATTTGTGTTTTAGTCTTATTGTCAGCTTGTTGGGGATGACATGTTCCTCTGAATTTAGATTCTCTCCTCATACAGAAGAAAACCTAGGTCTGTTTATTTATGAGATTCTGTCCTTTCCTGTAGGTGCTTTTTGGAGCACAGATGTGGCTTCCAGCTTCTTTTCAGATGGTAAATCCAAAAGTCTTATCTCTCAGGACTGATAGGCACCATTTGGGGGGACATATGCTGATGGCACTGATTATACTTTTATTTTCCAAACCCTAGAGCCATTTCTGTGTTATGAAAAGATATTTCCCTTTAAATTCTAAGACTATTCGACAAAAGAAATTTAATTCTGCCTTTAGGACATGATTTACTCCAGTTTCTAATGCAGGAGTGAAGTTGTCCTCTGGGATAGAGGGAAAGGTGAATTAACAGGTTCAGAACTGTTCTACAGTTCCTACAACTTCCCTCTGTGTGAATCATTAAAAGGAAAATGTAAAGGGATGTTTTAATTTGTGTGTACTTTGTCATCAAATTGTTTCTTGTTAATTCTAAACACACACACACATACACACACACACACACACACATATATACATATATGTGTGTGTGTGTGTATATATATATATATATATATATATATATATATATATATATATATATTCTGGATAAAAATTCACTGAACTAGAAATATTGGACCATTCATTAGTGGCAGCAATGTTTAAAGCAGAAAAAAATAGTCATCCTTATGAAACCTACATTTGAGTTCCAAACAAACAAAATTCTCCCTGCATTTTGAATCAAAAGTAGAGAATAGCATGACAGTTAAATATTTGTACAGTTTACCTTTTAAAAGCCAATTAATTTTTTTGGAAAACATATTGGAGGTTGGTTTTTGTTTAAGTTTGTTAAAATCTGATTGATTTGACATCTCATTGACTCTCCCCAAGTTTCTTTTTCATTATTGAAACTATTAATTACCAGCCACTTCAATTTAGTTGAGTTCAGATTTCTGTTTGTTAAATGATTTTGTTTTGCACTTTAATTCGTTTCTTTATTTCATCAGCATTTGAGGAACCTCTTCTTACTTATATGAGAACTCTTTTGGGAAAGAGGAAGCATTCTATATAAGTACCCAAACTCTGCTTAAAATTTCAAATTACTTACTATTAGATTTTCTTTGGATTTTCACACCTTCGAGTACATACGAGTTTAAATTGCCTCAACATGTTCTTGCTCTCAATCAGTGGTTTCAAGAAATATTATTTTCTATTTCACCTGAACAAATATCACTGAGACATTGTATTCTTGGTCAATACTATTTTGATACATCTGAAGTGAAAAAAATACAACAATAGAAAAGTACAGTGAAACATACTGTGACAAGGGCAGTGGTAAAACACAGATCCCTTAAGGTAGGAAAGGGAAACCAAGAACTCAATAGTAATTTTTCATGCATTGTCGGCTTTAACGTACTGTGTGTACCACAGAAGTATTGTGGGATGATGTGAATGAATCCAGACAAATTAACAACCGATATGAAGGTGAGTCTTATGATAGATTAAAAACATCAGTTATGTGTTGAGGTCAGGACTTTGTAGATGTAAACGGTTTCCATTTCTATCAGGAAGACACTGGATTCATTTACAGTGACAGCTTAGTTGCTTATCCAAATATCCTAATAAGTTTGACCTCAGAGGAAAGACTATACTTCTTAATTTTGTTTGCTTTGAAGCCACAGTATATTATATATTTCCTGGTATACTGTAGCCTAGCATTCATCTTTTTAAAAACCAAGGGATAATAATATGATAAGCTGATGACTGCCAGACAAATGGAAATTAAAATATAATTTTTGATGATTTGAAGGAAAATGCAAGTTGTAATTTCCAATACTTTTATCAAAAAGAAAACTCAAACTCATTCCATGCTAAAATTTGTAACTTCTGGATTGTAGGAATTTTATAGGTTAGTACAAGGGTAGTGAAGAAATATAAGTTCCTGGAATATAGTGTCAGAAATGTGTTCAACATAGAGTTTTATATATCCAATGAAACGATCTTTGATGGATATTTCTCAAATAAGAAAACACAAGTAAATATAATTTATTTTGCTTGAATCAGGGAAAAGACTAGAAGAGCTGAAGGGGCTCAAGACCCCATATGAACAACAATGCCAACCAACCAGAGCTTCCAGGGACTAAGCCACTACCCAAAGACTATACATGGACTGACCCTGGGCTCCAACCTCATAGGTAGCAATGAATATCCTAGTAAGAGCACCAGTGGAAGGGGAAGCCCTTGACCCTGCCAAGACTGAACCCCCAGTGAACGTGATTGTTGGGGGGAGGGTGGTAATAGGGGGAGGATTGGGAGGGGAAGCCCATATAGAAGGGGAGGGGCTAGGGGGATGTTGGCCTGGAAACCGGGAAGGGGAATAACAATCAAAATGTAAATAAGAAATACTCAAGTTAATAAAGATAAAAAAATTACAAGATCACACAGAAATTTGACTTTTAGAGTTGTGTCCAAGATAAATAAAAATGTATGTTGACACATGATTGTCCACCACTGTTGTAATAGCACTTTTCATATTACTTAAAGAAAGAAACTTAAATATCTAGCAACTGATAAATGTGAAAAGAAAACCATTACCCACAAAAAAAGTTTTATATAATTTAAAATACATATGAATTGGCAAGTTTTGGTCTGGGAGAGTAAAATACGCATTATAAAAGGACACAGAAGAGCATGATGAGTGATATTTTAGAAACAAGTGCTCACAATTCCAGAGAGGCTATCTTATATCTATTGAACACTTCAGGTGCCACTGCAAAGCTCTAGCTTGTTTGTCACTTTACCTGGAGAGGTTTGAACTGCAGGAGAGAGGAACAGAATGTCCCAAACACTATTTGAATAGCAAAGTGAATACAGAGAGAAAGTACTTCCTTTCTAATCCAAACAAGAAGAATTCACAAAGGCTTTGTGCCTTGCTTTTGTTAGAGAAACAACTATCCCAGTAGTATCAATCTGAAGAGCTCTACAGCAGAGCACAGCTCTTGTTCTGTCAGTGGAAGGAAAGACTCACAAAATGTCATAGAAATCAAATGGCTTGTTTCTGCAAATCTGATCCTGCTGCAGGCGAGATAACCAAGAGAATGCTGACATCCAGGAAGAAGTCCAGGGAACAAAGCCTTCCACCAATGTGATTTATGGTGGCTGAACTGTTATGGTGGCTGTCCTCATTCAGTCACACAACTGACATTACACCTAGTCATTTTTCCCCTAAAGCTTCCCTACCCCCGACCCCAGGAGAACCAGAAAAGACCTTCATAAAGGTGGCAATAACTAAGGTACTTTTCTTTAGTTCAAAGATAAGTGGGTCATGCAAATACCCAGAATATGTCTGGAGAGTTAGGTCAGTGTTTCAGACTACTTGTTTCTCTTGCAGAGGACCTTGGTTCAATTCTCAACGTCTGTGTGGCTGCTCACAAGCATCTAGAATTTGAATTCAAAAGATTCGACACCCTCTTGACTTCTGTGAGCAACAAGTTTGTGCCCTCTGCACACACATGTGTACACTTATACACATACACCCAGGCTAAACATTCACATCCATGAAATAAGATGAACACACACAGTAGGATTCAGAACCTCTCACTGTGAGGAAAAGAGCATTCTTTTTCAGCCATTTCTTATTCATTTGTGGCTATGACATTTGGCCTCGAAGTAGCTTTACTTCCCTATCTTCTTCTTGCACAGAGTCTCACTGTTGATCCGAGAAGCCAAATATTTTAGGCTAAGCTGGAATTCTACAGCTGAGAAGGCAGCATCAACTAAGAATGTAGATGTAGGGAATTTGTGCAGAAGTAAGCTGTTGTTTCATTCACAAACCAGGTCTTGCTGGTAAGGTTTTCTCAGAAACACAGTTGAAGCAATTGTTTCCCTCTACTTTAGAGTGTGTGCCTTCCTCTGGCATTTGCAGTTTGAAAATTGAGACAATTCAAATAGTTTCCAAATTTCACGGTAAGAGTACGTGAAGTCCTTCGGGCCACAGATTATAGTCAATGTTAGACTTTTCAACAAGATCAAGCTATCAATACATGTGTGTATGTTGGCTTAGGTTTTAAGAAACTGAGGGTCTGAGAGACACAGTTTGAGATGTTTATCACAAAGGCAAAATATGATCATTAAAAATGACTTGGAATTATTGAGAAAACTGTGTGAGTAAAGAAATCTGTTGGAAAAAAACCCTGAAAATCTGAGTTTAATTCCAATGACCAACAGGATGGAAAGAGAGAACCAACTGCTACAATGTGTGTTCTGACTGACACTTGTGTCTTGTGAATCAAGCACAAGTGCACCAAACACACACACACACACACACACACACACACACACACACACACACACACAAAGAGAGAGAGAGAGAGGAAGAAACACACATGTTCTTTGAGGTACGAATAACATATATATACACTCAGATATACATAACACACATATACACTACACACAAACACACACACACACAACCACACCACCAAACACATACAAATATACCATATAAACAGACACACACATACCACCCATAGACACATAGCGCATTCTCTCTCTCTCTCTCTCTCTCTCTCTCTCTCTCTCTCTCTGTCTGATACGAATAACACATATATACACTCAGATATACATACACACACATACACACACAAACACACCATCACATACATACAAACATACAATATAAACAGACATACTCATATCACACATAGACACATATCACACACACACACACACACACACACATACACACAAAACTCTCCTTTTCTTCCCATCCAAGTTAGTATATTTTAAACTCATTAATACCAATTTGTGTTGTCAATTCTTGGATTTATGGTCCTCTACTAGAGTGTGGTCAAAATATAAGAAATTACACTTGTAGAGAAACCCTATTTCCTACTCTCAATTTTAACAATTGTCAATATCTCCAAGGCCTGTGGCTTGGGACAGGGAGGAATTTTGTACTCTGTTCCATCTCTAAAGTGTGTTTTGGTCTTGTTTGTGCTTGCATAGTTCTTTTGCATACTATTGAAATTGCTGTAAGAGCATAAGTATACATGTTCTACTTTATCCACAAGACACACCATTTTCTTGTGGTCATCCATTACCTCTGGTTGTATAATCTCTTTGACTGAAATTCTGCAGTGACCCTGAACCTTGGGAGGAAAGAATACACCATATTTGTTTTCACATAGGGCTGAGTACTCTGTATTATCTTTTTTTATTATCTTTTTATTTTCATTAAGTTATTTATTTATTCACTTTACATTCCTTACATTCTGATCACAGCTCCCTTTCCCTTTCCCCCTCCCTGTCTCCTCCCAGTCCCCATCTCCCAGGGCAGGGCCTCTAGGAGATAGAGACTCCACAAGAAGAACAACAAAGTCAACTAACCTGGACCCTTTAGAGTTACCAAACCCTGAAACACAAGCCAGAGAATATAACGAGGGCTGGACCTAGGTTCCTTACATATATGGAGCAGATGTGCAGCTTGATCTTTTATGTGGGTCTAACATGACTCTGCTAACTGCCTGTAGATCCTGTTAGCCTAACTGGGCTGTCTTGCCTAGCCTCAGAGGGAGAGAATGTACCTTGTCCTTTACTGACTTGAGCAGGCAGGATGGCTTAGTAAGCAGTGAGGCCTCTACCATCTCAGAGATTATTCTCTCTCTCTCTCTCTCTCTCTCTCTCTCTCTCTCTCTCTCTCTCTCTCACACACACACACACACACACACATGTTACTTGAAGGCTGAGGACATAGTTCTTCAATAAGATGCCTTGCCACATAAGCCTTATTCCCAAACTCCAGAAAACAGTGTCACATATGGTGCATGTTCTTACAATCCTCGTGCTTGGGAGGTATAGCCATAGGACTCACCTGACAGCCATGCTAGACCACTTGACAAGCTCCAGGTAAGCTAAAGATACTATCTCAACAGAAAGGTAGGTGGAACTTCAAATTTGTATTTTGACTTTGACATTTATTTGTTGCACAGCTTCACACACACACACACACACACACACACACACACACACACACGACAGGGACAAACTTGAACATACACGCATGCTCAGAAAGGACATTCAGATTTCAAGGAAATATGACCAATCTAATCATCTTAAAGTGAACACTACTTTATACAACACTTCTGTTTAATATAGTATTAAAGCATCATTTTGTATCATTGTTTTATCATCATTAAGATTTATAATAATCATTAATAGCAAATGAACATTCAATACTTTTAGAAAAATCAAATATGTGGTAGATAAGATGAAAGTCGCATCAGAGCCCTTTGAGCAAACTGGCTAATATAAGATATACATGTGAGGAGATCTATCTATATTTGCATTGTTTATTGATTGATTAGTGTTGGTGAAATGTAGATTTAACAAAGAACTTTTCTTGTGATGCCTGTTTCTCACAAAATATAGTGTACTCAAGTCTATCTCATGCATTCTCTAATCATTGCAGTGTCCAAATTCCTACATTTTGAAACTCATAAATAATGTAGAAAGCATGGGGGAAATACTTTGTACGAATAGAAACACATGAACATTTTAAAATTATTGGATTATTATAATTTTTTTATTTTTCCATGTGATTTCAAATGTTTATTGAATTTATGATCTTGAAATCAATTACAAACTATTCTTATTACAACCTCTAACACGTTCATAGAATTTTGGTTCATTAATAATATAATTTAAGTTCTATCTTAATGGGTCTTTTAACTTTTCTTCTGTCAAATGTTTTGTTGTTGAATGAGATATTGATTCTATTAGGTTAAATAATTCTGGTGATGGTAGGGAACTTAAAGATTATGTCTGTGTACTTGGGATTAAATAAGTTTGTGTATAAGGGTATACGTACAGGACAGATCCAAAAAGAGCCTAACTTGAGGAGATAGTATACTTAACAAGATTTTGAATAGCATTGCTTTGCTAGTGGACTAATGATACTTGCTTTGAAATAAGGGTAGCTATTTCTTTCTGCAAAAGCACAGGTCAAGGAGGCCTGTAGTTGTTTATTTATGTTGTTCTTTGAACATCTCTGTGCTGAATGCATAGGTATATGTTGAACTACAATAGCTTCTCCCTGAGGAATAGGATTAACTATAACTTTATTCATGTCTTAGAACCTTTTTATAGTTCTTAACCTGGAAGAATAAATTACTTATAGCCATTGAATGTCATATGTCCCGAATTTTTTCTACTTTTTATTTGTATGCCCTTCTATTAAATAATAGTTAATGTCGAAGATACATTCTTCAACCATTCAATAATATGGACCATCGTTTTCCCTCCCTTCACTTTTCTCGGCTCCAATCACACTCTCCATCCCTTCTTCCCCTGACTCAGTCAGTCCTGTTCTGTCTCTTATTATAATAGACAGTCTTGCAAGAGCCAATAACCAAACACAACAAAACACAATAAAATAAAGCCAAGTAAAAGTCTTCACACTGAAGCTGGACAAGGCAACCTTACAAGAGTCCCAAGAACAGGCAAAAGAGTCTATTCCCACAAGTAGGAGTCTCACAAAAACACTAAGCTAATTGTCTTACCATATACACAGCGGACCTGGTGCTGATCCTTGCAGTCCCTATTTAGTTGATTCAGTAGGCTGTGTTCTCTTGGTGACCTCAATCCCTTCTTACACTTAGAATCTTTCCTTCTCTTCTTTGTCAGGATTTCCTGAACTCCTATGGGTGGAATCTCTGATTCCGAGCATCAGTACATGTGGCATAATGTCTGACTCTGGGTCTCTGCATAGTCAGGAGAAAGCCACTTTGATGATGACTAGACCTGGCAACAAGGCGTATTGGTCATGGGATACCTTTCATGAACTAAGTTTCAAGTTAAATCAGACATTTATTGACCAATTCCACAAATTCTGTACTACCCAGCACATCTTGCAGGCAGGACAGATTCTTGGTCAAAGGTTCTGCAGTTGGGTTGCTGTCCAAGGTTTTCTATTGGTAGCTTGCAGCAGCAAATCACTGAACCGAGAACGGGACACCCATTGAAGGAATCAGAGAAAGGACTGAAAGAGCTGAAGGGGCTCGAGACCCCATAAGTACAACAATGCCAACCAACCAGAGCTTCCAGGGACTAAGCCACTACCCAAAGACTATACATGGACTGACCCTGGACTCCAACTGCATAGGTAGCAATGAATAGTATAGTAAGAGCACCAGTGGAAGGGGAAGCCCTTGGTCCTGCCAAGACTGAACCCCCAGTGAACATGACTGTTGGGGGGAGGGCGGTAATGGGGGGAGGATGGGGAGGGGAACACCCATGTAGAGGGGGAGGGGAGGGGTTAGGGGATGTTGGCCCAGAAACCAGGAAAGGGGATGACAAACGAAATGTAAATAAAAAACACCCAAGTTAATAAAGATGAAACAAGAGAGAGAGAGAGAGAGAGAGAGAGAGAGAGAGAGAGAGAGAGAGAGAGAGAGACTGGGAAGCAGGAATTAAAGATCCATGCAGGCAACAGCTTGACTTGTCCAAGTTCCGTGACATGTGCAGATGTTGTCCTTGGCAATGGAACCCTGATCTCAGTTTTCAGAGAGCAACCTCTCTCCTATCATCAACCTGGGTAATTTGGCATTCTCCATGTGACCTCCTTGGCCTACAGCTCAACCAAGTAAAACCCAGTCCTGCCATTTGAAGCTTTACCTGGGTAAAAGAAATTGCCAAAAGATTCTGTATCATCCGTTCTTAGGAATGCCCACTAAGATCACCCTTACAGATTCTGCCAAGTTTCCATTATACTGCACGTTTTACTCCATCCCTTGATGGCCACCAGGCCAGGTCCCATTTATTAATTGTTGATGTTAGTACCTGCTCTAAAGGTATTCTGTTCAGAAAGCTATATACTGTGCCAATGCTTTCAAGGCTATCTCCCACTTCCTCTTTGATCATCTCCAGTACATTTGGTTTTATGTTGAACTTTTTGCTTCATTTGTATTTGAGTTAAGTGTAGGGCAGGAAATATGGATATATTTTCATTTTTCTATATGTATATATCCAGTTTGACCAGCAGCATTTGTTAAAGATGCTGTCTTTTTTCTCCACTGTGTATTTCTGGCTTCTTTATCAAAACTCAGGTGTTTATGGGTTTTTGGATTTATGTCTGAGTCTTCAATTCAATTCTACATTGTCCAATTTATTTTATGAGGCACAGTTACCCTGATATCTAAACCACATAAAGATTAAACAAAGAAAGAATTGCAGACTAATTTTCCCTATGGGATAAAAGTAGGCAGACATACAATAAAATATTTGCAAACTAAATGCTAGAATACATCACAAAGATCATACACAATGACTGCGTAGGTTTTATCACAAAGATACAGAATAAGTGAATATACACGAATCAGTAAATGCCATATAATCAAACTGAAAGAAAAAAACATGGTCATCTCATTAGATACAGAAAAAGCCTTTGACAAATCTAATACTTACTTATAATAAAAGTCCCAGAGGTAGTAGGATAAAAAGGACACATTTAAGCATAATAAAGGCCATTTACAACAAGTCTATAACCAACATCAAATCAAATGAAGGGAAACTCAAAGTATTTCCACAAAAAATCAGAAACAAGACAATTTTCCATTATTTCCACATCTACTCTATTAATACTTGGATGTTTAACTAGAGCAAGAAAATAATCAAAGGAGACCAAGTGGATACAAATAGGAAAGGAAGAAGTTAAAACATCATCATTGGCAGCTGATATGATAGTATGCAGAAGTGACCCTTAAAATTCCACCAGGACATACTTTTATTTGGTAAACACTTCAGGAGAAGTGGTTGAATATAAGATTAACTAAAATAATAAATAAATTGTCCACCTATAGACAAATGACAAATGGACTGAGGAAAACATCAGGGAAACAAACACCTTTCAAAATAATGTCAAATAATATAAAATATCCTTAAGATAACTCTAAGCAAGCAAGTAAATCACTTGTATAACAAAGTAAGAAGATTGGAATAAGGAAATTAAAAAGGAAATCAGAACATGGAAACAACTCCCATGTTGATGGGTCTGTAGAATTAACATGGTAAATATTACCATCCTCCCAATAATAATCTACAGATTTAGTGCAATCTCCATGAAAATTCCATACCAATTTTAATAGACCTTGAAAGGACAACTATTAACTTCATATCTAAGCAAACACAAACACACACACACACACACACACACACACACACACACGGACACACAAACAATCAGCAACAGTAAAAAAAAACAAAAACAAAAACAAAACAAAACAAAACAACAAAAAAAAAAACGACCTAAAGAGGATTGCTAAAGCAATCTTGAACAATAAAGCAACCGGAAGAATATCCCCAGCTCCGATTTGATGGTATGCACTATAGAGCTGTAGTAAAAATAACATGATTTTGGCTTTGAACTTTAAGACAGACTTGTTTAACTATAATTTCATAGTCTTTACTAGAATAAATAGAGAAAACTTTGTTCAAGTTTATAGTTTGAAAATAAAACATTTCTTTCAATACATCTTTTAAAATATGAAGAATGAAAA
This sequence comes from Rattus norvegicus, assembly GCF_021556685.1. Lineage (NCBI taxonomy): Eukaryota > Metazoa > Chordata > Mammalia > Rodentia > Muridae > Rattus > Rattus norvegicus. The sequence goes on along the minus strand of NC_141548.1, from coordinate 90,993,052 downwards.
TCAATTACTTAAACCACAAATATTTATTCATGATACCAGTTGTGATGGTTTGAATATGATCAGCCTAAAGAGTGGCACTATTAGGGGGTATGGTCTTGTTGGAGTAGGTGTGGCCTTTGTAGAGGAAGTGTGTCACTGTTGGGGTGTGTGACCCTCCTTCTGGACACATGGAAACTAGTCTTCTATTTGCCTTCAAAACAATGTATAGAACTCTCAGCTCCTCTAGTGCCATTCCTTCCAGCCTGTTGCCATGCTTCCTGCCTTGATGATGGACTGAACCTCTGAACCTGTAATCTAACCCCAATTAATTGTTCTTTAGAAGAGTTGCCTTGGTCATGGCGTCTCTTCACTGCAATAGAAACCCTAACTAATATACCAGAACATAATTTTGGCTAAATTATGTTACATTTTCATCCTACAGAACTTATACATGTACTTGAACTATTATATATTTTTATCCCCCCTTGTAAGTAATAAACTTATATACAATGTATTATATACAACATATTTCCAATTCTAAGTAAATATGGGCCTTATACTATTAATTTGGAATCTCACACCATTTCCTTAAATAAGACACACATTAATATACATAAAATAATGTGTTTGTGTTTATAACAAATGAGAATTAACTCCCAATGATGATACTGATTATTATTATTATTATTATTATTATTATTATTATTATTACTGTTTTTGTTGTTATTTGGTTTTGACATGGAATGGAATTATTTATATAGGAACTTGTGGGCATTATAACAAATATATTTACATTTAAACATGTTTCTTATGTATAGAATTTATAAATTGAAACATTTTATTACCTTAGTCATGTATACAATGCCTCAGCATCCACTCAACAAAATTGAATCATGAGAATCTTCATGAGGAAGTGTGTTCTTTGGCTTGGACTGTGTGCATCTGCATGGGGGCAGACTTACGTAAGGTAATGGGTGTGGTAATAAGTGAGTATGCATTCATTTCTCTCAGAATCTGACTTGGATATAATGTTGTTTTAAATTACTGTTGACTCATCTTGTGTGCCAGTTATGATGAACATTAACTTGGATTTGGGAACCAAAATAAAACCTTTCTACATATTCTTTTCTTTTTTTTGTTTTCTTTTTTGTTTTTTATCACAGTGACAGAAACAAATGTAGGCATTAAGTTTTCAATATTTAAATCTATGTATCTACAGCAATTATCTATCTTTCTATTTATTCAAAGCAGAGAAGGGAAGGGAAAGAGAAACCTCCACAAAGAAATGAGAGAAATAGAGAGAGAGAGAGACTATGGAAATGCTGTGCAAAACTCTTTCCAATTTTCTTTAATTATTGATCTAATAATTTAAACCTTTGATTAAACCTTTCAAGACTGTAATTTTTCACTCTTACCTAATATACCACTAACTCCCCAATACTCAGTTTTACATTTAAGAAAAAATAGTCAAATTACAATGTGAACATGAATAAGAACTAATCGTGATATCATTAGCATTTTTAGTAACCACAAAAAAAGTTATTTTGAATGCAGCGGAAATGCCTTTGATTCTATGGAAAGCATTCAAACAAGAACAGATATGCGCGTGTGCTGCCACGCTTTGCTTGTCCAGGATATGAACATCCAATATTCAAAAGCATCATTGAAATCTGTTAGTTGTCTTTTACTGCAAGTTCAGTAGCATGTCACAAACATAACAGATCATCTGCTTCAGCCGGCACCCTTGATGCTGACACAGGAACTAACTGAAGTTCAGTGCCAGGTTTCCACCAGTCAGCTTGCTAAGCTGCATATGTCTGACTTGTCCTGCTCCAAGAGCTCCGAATGTTCAAGCTGTAAACCCTCAAGGCAGGAAACATTTCCATGATACGTCGCGGGGCACAATGTGCATACTCAACACTCAGCACTCAGCATCAGATTAGCCCGAAATGAAAACCAATTTGGCTTTTGGGCACCACATAGAAACAGATACATCCAAACGTATTTTGTCTGTTCTTCGATATGAGCCTTTTCCCCCATTCATATTCTCGTAGAGAAATGCAATTTAAAAGACATTTCATTGTCTCGTGAGCATTCTGGCAAAAACACAAGAATTTGTTTTGAGAGAATATTTATTTTCTCAGGTAGCCTCAGAGTAAATTATTGTACATGTATTTGTGTAATTTTGTGTGGAAAAGAGAGATGACACAAAGATTACTGGCTGATTAACTTATCAATACCATACTTTCTGGAAGCTCAAAGTATTTGGGAGATAGCAAATTATGACACATTTTCAAGCCTAGAAATTATGACAATATTATATTTATGCAAATCTGAGGAAAATACACTTCAGCCTAATGCAACTTGTGCATCACCAGGCCCGTTATTTTTGGTGTAGTATTTCAATGAGTCATTTAAACAGCGAGTGAAAGTGAGCATTTATCTCTTCTTAGCAAGGATTTTAGAAATATTCTTACTACTAACTTTATTTTCCTATTTAAAACTACCGAAGTCCAGTATATAGATAAAGAGAGAGAAGAAGGTATTATTACTCAGGAAAGGAAAATAAACCCAAAAGCCTATTCACCCTTGTGTTGGTGTTTTAATTCACTTAAGTGTTGTGAAGTTCCCTGTTCTCATTTGTGCTGACCCTGAGGCACAATTTGAAGGCATTCACAGATAGTTTTCTCTTCCACCATCAGTTTGCTCTCTTGAAGTTAGGATCTTCTGATGTTTGGAAATAATGAACATCTGTTACTCCTTCAAAGTTTGTGCAATAGATATTTAGTGGAATAGGATAATAAATCATACAAGTCCACACCTTATTTCCAGTAAAAATAATTACTCTGTGACTACTCGATTTTTAATCCTAATTCCTGATATTTTAATGTTAGCTAGGCTTACAGATTATAAACGGTTTAAATTTTTATCAATTTGAACATAGTTGAACTTTTACAATATGTATGTTTATTTTTCTAAATATTTCTTGTTTTTAGTTTTTATTACAAATAAATTCTCTCATACACTATATGCCAACTACAGTTTTCCTTACCTCTACATTTCCCAACTCTCACTGACCTCCCTCTCCCTCAGATCAGTCCTCTCATATAGTTCCTCTTCAGAAACGAGGAGGCTTCCAAGACATGACAACCAAATAGGACACAACTATTGATAAGTTAATCAGCCAGTAATCTTTGTGTCATCTCTCCTTTACACACAAAATTACATGATACAAATAGGATACACTAAGACGAGGCAAATGCCTCACATTGAGGCTGGACGAGGCAACCCAAGAGAAGAAAAAGTGTTCCAAGAACAGGGATAAGAGTCAGAGATACATCTGATCTCACTGTTAGGAGGTCTACCAAAACGCATACTTAACAGCCATAGCACGTAAACAGAGGACCTGGAGCAGAGCCATGGAGGCTCTGTGCTTGCCCCTTGTACCTCTATTATCCCTGATTAATTGGTTGAGTGGGCCTAGTTGGTTTCTCTATATCTCGGGTAACTTAGAACATGAGATGAATCTGAGCAAACGAATGAGCGAGCCTAAGAGGAAGAACCTTAGTAAAGTTCCTGTGTGTAAGTGTCAAACGTCTCTTTTGCATTTTTTGTGTCTGTAATATTTCCCAGTTACTGTTGAATTGAAAAGTTCTCAGGGAGAACTTTCCCTCGGGATGGAGACCCTCCAACTCAATGACCAGACCGAGACCACAGGATGCAATCAGCAAGAGGATTTGGTTTATTGTCGGGATACACAGGCACCTGTGGGCGCTTCAGTCACTCGGGGGACTGGCGCGCCCCACGGAACCAAGGATGGGCTTTTTATAGGATTCTGGGGAGCAGAAGCAAGCATACAGAAGCAGATGCATGGTTACAGGGATATAATTGGTGGATTCTAATGTGGCAAGGGTTCAGCCTGGGGGCAAGTTCCCTAGCTACCTTCCTGGAACATAACGACTGACTCGGCCCCCCAAGGGTGTGGGACCTCTCCCGGGGCTTTTCTCATTGTCAGGCGCTCAACCGCAGTCGTCCTGTTGCCAGGCCTTCAACCACACACATCCTGCTTGGCAGCCACTGTGTACTCAGTGTTCTAACCTTTCCCTGAACCAGTCATCTTAAGTACAGCCTTGCAAAATGGCGTTACTGCTGCTAAGCTAGGGTCTTTCAGAATAACCAGCTGTTCTATGGTTTAGGCTTTTGCCTTCTCTGGAATGGAATCATTGGTCAGTTTTATTTGGCCATATTTAGTAGCCTAGATGAATACTACAAGAACATATGCTTTTTCAATTGAGAAAACAAATCTGTCTATGTCAATATTCAATTTTTATTTTGGGGAAATATTTGTTTTAATTATTAAAAGTATTCTATCAATTTAAAACATTAGCATAGTTTGTTTTTTTGGTGGATTTGAACAAACTTACCATTTTATGATTAAAAGGGCATACATAATGCTCTAATTTCGTATTAATTTATGTGCACTGCTATTTTTTCCCACATGCGTTTGTGTGTACCACATGCATGCCTAAGCTAAGCAGGTAATAGAGATTCCTTGTTTTCGGAGGACCCAGGTTCAACACCTAGTACTCACATGACAGCTAAGAACTATCAAATTCAGATTTCAGAAGATCTGATAGCCTCTTCTGACCTCTCCAGGCAGCAGGCATGCATATGGTACATAGAAACACATGCAGGAAAAATACCAATGCACATAAATTAAAATTAAATTAAAACATCATGTATGCCCTTTAAAACATATGCTTCCAGCTTACTCTATGCTTTTATGCAAAAGCATATGACAAGATCCTTTTTAAAAGCTTTAATTAATGACAGACATTTAATGGAGAAAAAACCCATAACTTTTGAATATGCAACATACTTTGTTTGAAAAAAATAGTCTGAGTCTAAGAAGAAATTACAGACCGTTTTACATAGATGTTGCAGATAATTCTTGTTACCTGAGTAGTAGGCAAAAGCAAGCACTTAGCTTAATGTTTCAGGTCCAAAACATTCATTCATTAATCATTGCTGTACTTTAATCTCTATTTTTTTTCTGGAGGAGTACTTGAAGCTAAGAGAGATGATGAGCTCATGTGTGTTAGCAGAGTTCTGCTTAAGCTGGAGAGGAACTTGTCTTATCCTATGGGTCAGCTGCTTTTGAATCATTGCGATCTTGCAGTTTCTGCTTTCCTAATGTCTGTCATTAACTGGGAGTGTGATGATATTATTGAGCAATCAGTAAACCGAGAGCCTCCTATCTAATTCCTCACCCTCTCCTTAGTTGTCCTTTGCGCCTTCATGGCTGGGGAGACAACACACCACCTGTAACTCTAGACGTGTATTGTTACATTGGCCTACCTTATTCTCCATCACTTCTGAGATAAATACCTTTCACCTCATTTCACTGCACAGTTTGTACTGCTGTAAAGGCTCAAAGCCTTTCCCTGTGTGATAATCTGAGAAACGTCCCTTGAAATAGGACCAGTGCACTTTAGTCTGAGCGTCAAAGCACTCAATCTGTCATTCTGTAAACCACTGTTCCAATTCTATTAATTCCAAGGGTAATTGTGTGGAAGATCCTTTTACTGTGAAGATCATATGAAATGTCTGTGTCATATTTACTCCCTTCCAGCTGTAACTACCCCCAAAGCTTTTCTCTTTTTTTTTTTTTTGCCCCTTCTCTTTTGATAATACCACAATTTATAATAGCTCTATCATCTACATCATGTAAATACTGGCTGGAGTTGATCCTTGGTGTACATTCTGCTAGATTAACAAAACATTATCTTACTATAAAAAAAACTGCTGGTATTCAAACATTCAATATGACCATCTTTTGCCTAGTGCAGCGCACTTCAGGCAGAGCTCAATTGGCTGTTCCCGGTTTACATTCTTGATCTTGGCAGCACTGATCGCAGGATTGGAATAGTGGTAGGCAGCACCTGGAAACTGGCCTGGATGCTCAGGGCTGTGGTGATGGGGTATATAGCTAATAGCTGTGGCTGCCCCTGCCGTGGTGATATTTAAATAAGAGACAGTTGTTGAGCAAATTGGCTTTTTCCAGGGTAGAGTTCCCATTCCTTTTGCACATTCCCATAACTTATTAGTGTGATTCTATTATTCATTGAATCTAATGGATGACTTGAGCAGGACACCATAAATACAATGTTTACTAGATGAATTTTAACTAGTGACAAATGCACAGGAAAGGGGATATATCATTTTTTTATCAACATAAGAATGTTATGGAAAGACCACTATTCAGATAGTGACTAAAACCAGGGGCTACTAATCTTCACACTTGAAGTGAAGTTATAAAACAGCAGTAACACTACATAGTTATTTTTGTAGTAGAGTAATAGAGGGAGTTTTATAGGCCTATCATTAACTATACCATGACTAATCATCTTCCAACTGAAAATTTCTACATGAACTTGTTTTGTGTAAATATCACAGATTTTTTTACTTATCTAATATGTTTGCATAGTAGGTATGTATGTATGGTAATATGTATGACAATACAATGAAAATATATGACTGTTTCATATCTACCCGTTTTCTGTGTTGAATGATTTACAACTTATTTTTTGAAATTAGTGAAACTTTGACAAAAGAAGGAATCTGCACACAAATGGAAAGACACAGAAGAAACCAATGCTTAAGAAGAGTCTATCTATGCCTTGTAAATGACTAATGACATTGAAAACCAAATGTACTGCTTAAAATTTAAATGCAAAAAATGACAACTTAAATTTTTATCTCTATATTGACAAAGAAACATGTTATCAGTCTATGACTTTCTCAGAAAATCTGATAACTTTCTATTAGAAGTACATAGTCATCAATGTGTTTATATAAATATGGATAGATCCCCTAATCGAGAGAGCCAAATAATTTAGCATTTTTTCCCACATACACAACTCATTTTGAAACCTATGTCTTGTCTTTTCTTACTACTGTCCTCTTATTCTGTGGTTCCCACTCAATATTCACCAAGGCAAACTCTTTTTACAAAGCCAGAGAAACCTTGCCAGCTGAGTTTCAGCCATTGAACCAAGTCAGTTAAGTAGAATAAAACTGTAAAAGCCAAAGAAAAGTCAAAACCTGTCTGTGCATACAAATCAGGTACCCTTCAATATTTTACGGTGATCAGCTACTTCGTATTCTGATTCATCATTCTAAATGTCTAATTATCTTGGCATAATGTAAGTATCAGATTATACTATTAATAAAAATATCTAATAAGATATTTACTAGTTTTTGGAAGTTGAGCTTAGCTGTTCAATAATATTAAAAAGGACATCTTATATTTGATGAAATATTAGCATATGCAAAAACTACCAGCAGAAACTCCCTGCATGCTTAATGCCCTACCTAATTTATAATAATGAGTTCTTTTCAAGTTTAAGAAAATAATATATGAGTTTTAGAGAACTGCCTAAGAGTCAGTAATATTTTATAGGATTCAGGACATACAATGATTATTTTTTCATGTGCTTAAACAAACAGATATCAAATGCTGTAGTATTTAAATATGGAGGAGGTGATTAATTATTTTAGAATTGGCAAGATTCAGTACTGCCTTAAGCATTGGGATCTAAAACCAGTCATGGTTGACTTAGGATTCTGCAAATTTTGTTTTGTTCCAAAGATTGTGGCCGAAAAGAAACGAGAGATCATAAGTGTGGAGAAAATATCAGTCTACATATATGGAGTTAGTTTGAGGCCAAGTAGAACAATTCAAACTGAGAGAAGCCTGTTTGAATTAGTCAGCTTGGAAAGGAACTTGGGCCAGAACAGCTGTGTTGAACCAGGTAGCCCGAATTCAGAAAGAACTAGAAAGGGTGAATTAATTCAGCAGTAAGCCTCTGAGACAACAATTGCACTTACATCTGACAAATAAATGTTATGATACATATGATTCTAAAATGATTGGAAAAGAAGTTAGAGGATATTTGCCAGAAATATTGCACAGGACAGGCAACATCGGATAGAATGACATAGGGGAGAAATTTGTCTGGGATTATCTACATAAGAAGCATCAGTTTTGTTGGACATGTAGAGAGAGACTTGGGAGATTCTGAAGCATTGAGAGCCTCGAGCCCAGAACAAGAAATGATATAGAAGACTCCAAGACAGCTAATCATGGAAAGCAAACCCAAAGACAATTTCCATTATATAGACAGACATTTTCTGTATTAAAACCTTGTGAAACTTCATTTAAGGTCCCTTGAAATTAAGGATAGGACTTCAAGGGATAGGAAAGTCATTACAATACTTATTGTAACTGTGACTATCTGAGTATTCCCTTCACTAATTTCAGTTGCAATGTTTATATATTTCCTTTCAAAAAAGAGTTAAAAATAACAGTATAACAAGAAAAAGCTGCACAACATGAATAATTAGCTATGATGCTATAAAGGCTTGACAGACAAAAGACAGAGGAGGTAAGAGAACAGAATAAAATGAAATGAAGAGCTGTTCAAAGAAATATTCCACTAAAGTTGGGAACAGCACAAGGCTACCCACCTCTCCATGACTATTCAGTACAGGACTTGAAGTTTTGGTTAGAACAAAATCACAACTGTAGGAGATAAAGGGAATACAAATTATAAAAAGAGAATCAAAGCATTATTATTTGCAAATGATATAATAGTGTTCTTAAGTAAACATAAAATCTCCACCAGGGACCTCTTACAGATGATGAAAAGTTTCTACAACATAGCCAGGTACAAAACCAGGATGAAACCAAATTCACAGAGTATCTGTCTAGCAATCCCGCCCTACAGATAATCCTAGAAGGAAAGCTGCAATACAAGGAAGATACCTAAACCAAAGAAAAGACAAGATGTTGTTGTAAAAATATAAAAATAAAAGAGTACAGTTGTCTTTTACCTCGCTAGGTCTACACCGCAGTGCCCCAAGATATCTGCTAGATATCTTGGCAGAAACACATCCCAGCCGCACACTTTCCTACACTCAAACCCTCCATAAAAGAACACAAAACACAATAATCTTTGACCCAATTGGTAAGATATAATTGGCCACTTAAACATACAAAGCCAGGTACCATCCATCCCTTAGGAACATTGATAACAACCTGTAAATACAGAGAGCAGAATCTTAACATCATCTGCCATGGCTTCTCCCCTCTCTCCATCTCCTGTCTCTCTCCTTTTCTACTCTTCCTTCAAACTTCTCTCCCACCCATCCTTCCTTCTCCTCCAATGACAGGCCTCCTTCTATCCTGTACCTGCCCCTCACCTGTACTTTACAAATTCAATGGGGGAGGTTCTGGTGAAGTCACCTGATTCCTGAGTATGTGACTAGGCAGCTGTACTTGGGGCAGTGGAATTAGCATCAAAATACAGATAACTTCAAGGCAAACCACAACAAGATATTAAACATCTTACAACAAAGACAAAAGGAAAAAACAACAAGCACATAAAGCTACCAACAAAAGCAAATATAATAGGAATCAACCATCTGTCTTTAATACTATCAATATTAATGAACTCAGCTCACCTATTGAAAGATATAAGCTAACAAACTGGATATGCAAACAAGATCCATCATTTGCTGCATACAAGAAACACATCTCATAAACAAAGACAGATACTATTGAAAGACTGTATCTCTCCTGCCCAAGGATTTCTTTTCTTTTGCTTTTTTCAAATATTCATTTATTTTATGTACATTAGCACACTGTAGCTGTCTTCAGACACACCAGAAGAGGGTGAAAGACCCCCCCCAAAGGAAAACTATACCAGCTTAAGGTCCACAACTATAAAAGTAAAAAATAAGTTTTAAAATTCACAGGCTCAGAGCTGAAACAGGCCCGGGCGAGCCTGTTAAAACTGACAGACCACAAAGATAAAGAAGAAGGAATGCAGAACCAGCCCGAGGTATCAGAACTGACTCATAGGCCATCTGGCAGGAAGGGATAAGCCCCTAGGCCCTGACATTCCGGATGCCCCAGGCTGCACGTACAATTTTGCTGTTTTTAACCTCATTTGAATATGTTTGAACTAGCCAATTGTGTAACCATCTTTGCACCTCATTTGAATATGTTTAAATTAGCCAATTGGGTATAATCATGCATCCACACCTCATTTGAATCCACCAATCAAGTCCCTGTAACCATGCATCTGCTTCTGTATGCCTGCTTCTGCTCCCCAGAACCCTATAAAAACCTGTCCCTGGTTCTGCTGGGTGCGCCAGTCCTTCCGAGCTGACTGAGACACCCGCAGGTACCTGTGTATCTGGACAATAAACCCTCTTGCTGATTGCATCCAGTGGTCTTGGCCTGGTCACTGGGCTTGGGGATCTCCTTCCAGAGGGAAGATTATCTCTGAGGGAATTTCACTATCTCAGAGTAAAGGGATGGAAAATGTCTACCAAGCAAATGGTTGCAAGAAACAAGCTGGAGTTGCCATACTAATATCCAATACAATAGACTTTTGACTAAAAGATATCAAGCATGATGTAGAAGGACACTTCATATTCATCACAGGGAAAAATCCACCAACAGAAAGTCTCAATTCTGAACATCTATGTCTCAACTGCAAGGGCACCCACATTCATTTAAAAAAAAGTAAGTAAAACTCAAAACACACATTGAAACCCACATGATAACAGTGGAAAACTTCAATATGCCACTCTCACCAATGGACAGGTCATTGAAACAGAAACTAATCAGAGACACAGTTAAATTAATGGAGGTTATGAACCAAATGGATTTAACAGATATCTAATGAACATTTCACCCTAAAAACCAAAGAATATACTTGTTTTCAGAACTTCATGGTACCTTCTCCAAAATTCTCCAAAATAAGAACTTCAACTCTTTCAAGAAAGAAATCAAAGAAGATCTCAGAAAATGGACAAATCTCCCATAGTCATGGATCAGCAGAATTAATATAGTAAAAATGGCCATCCTACCAAAGGCAATCTGCAGATTCAATGCAATTCCCATCAAAATTCCAACACAATTCTTCAAAGACATGAAAAAAGCAATTCTCACATTCATCTGGAAAGGCAAAAATCCATGAATAGCAAAAACAATTCTTAAGGATAAAAGAATGACTCAGGGAATCACCATCCATGACCTCAAGCTCTACTACAGATCAATAATAAAAAAAACTGCATGGTATTGATTCAGAGACAGACAGGTTGATCTATTGGAATAGAATTGAATACCCAGAAATAAAACAACACACTTAGAGACACTTGATCTTTGACAAAGAAGCCAAAAAAATACAATGGAAAAAAGAAAGCATCTTCAATAAATGGTGCTGGTCTACCTGAATGTCTGTATAAAAAAAAATAGACCCATATTTGTCACCATGCACAAAGCTCAAGTCTAAGTGGATCAAGGACATCAACATAAAACCAGAGACCTTGAATCTACTAGAGGAGAAAGTGGGAAAGAGCTTTGAACTCATTGGCACAGGCAGAAATTTCTAAGCAGAACTCAAATGTCTCATAGTCTAAAATCATGAATTGATAAATGGGACCTCATGAAACAGGAAAGCTTCTGTAAGGCAAAGGATATAGTCAATAAGACAAATACAACCTACAGATTGAGAAAAAAAACTTCATTAACATCGCACCGGATAGAGGCTAATATACAAAATATATAAAGAACTCAAGAAGCTTACAACCAAAAAACCAACAACCCAATCAAAAATTGGGGTTTAGACCTGAGAATTCACAACAGAGAAATCTGAAATGACTGAGAAACACCTAAAGTAATGTTCAAAGTCCTTAGTCATCAGAGAAATGCAAATTAAAATGACCCTGTGATCCCACCTTAAACTAGAATGGCTAAGATCAAAACTTCAGGTGACAACTCATATTGGCAAGGATGTGGAAAAAGAGGAATACTCCTCCACTGGTGGTGGGACTGGAAACAGTACAACCACTCTGGAAATCAATTTAGAGGTTCCTCAGAAAATTGGAAATTTCTATAGAAAGGCCCATAAATATCACTCTTAGGATTATACCCCAAAGAGGCTCCAGCATGCCATAGGGGTACATGTGCTACTCTGTTCAGAGTGTCCTTATTTGTGATAGCCAGCAGATGGAAAAGACAGGTGTCCCATGACAAAAAGAAAATGGATAGAGAAAATGTGGTTTATTTATACAATGGAATACTACTCAGCTATTAAGAACTAGGACATCCCGGGTTTTGCAGGCAAATGGATGGAACTAGAAAATGTCATCCTGAGTGAGGTAACTCAAACCCAAAATGGCATGCATGGTATATTCTCACTAATAAGTGGATATTACCATCCCCCACACAAAAGTACAGAATACCCAAGATACAGTCCACAGAACTCAAAAAAGGTTAACAAGCTGAGGAGCCCAAGTATGGATGCCTCAATACCACTTGTGAGGGTGAAGAGAGCAACCACAAGAGTGGAGGGAAGGAGGAACAGTGGAGAGAAAGGGGATGGTGGTGGGGGGAGAGGAGAATATGATATGGTATTGGGTGTGTGTGTGGTGGGGGGGACTGAAGCCCTGAGTCCAGCAGAAAGAATGGAAGCAGGCAACCTCCGGATGAAGGAAGTTGGGAAAACCAACTAGAATGTACCAGAGACCTAGGAAGTGAGAGACCCTCAGGACTCAAAATTCCCTACAGTGGGGAGAAGGAACTTATTAAACTTACCTCTAAAGACAGGGTATCAAGTGAGGGATGGGTTTGCTATCCCACAGCCAAAACTCTGACCCATAATTCTTCCTGTCTGAAAGAAATTCAGGTTTGGAAATGGAGAAGACTGAGGAAAAGAAGGTCCAGTGACAGGCCCAAATTGGAATCCAGTTCAAGGGGAGACCCCAAGACCTGAAACCATTACTGAAGCTATGCAGCATTCACAAAAAGTGTCCTACCATGACTGCTAGCCAAAAGACTCAAAAAGCAGCTGAAAGACTCAGACGCAGATATGTGCACCCACCCAATGAACGGAAGCTGCTGACCCCTGTGGTTGAATTAGGGAAAAGCTGGAGGAAGCTAAGGAGGACGGCAGCCCTGTAGGAGAACCAGAGGTCTCAATTAACCTAGATCCCTGATATCACTTAAGCACTGGTTCAATCACCAACCAGGCAGCATGCAGCAGCTGAGATGAGGCCTCGAACATGTATACAGCATAGGACTCCCGGGTCTGGGTTTAGTCAGAGAAGATGCAACTAACCCTCAAGAGACTGGAGGCCCCAGGAAGTTTAGAGGTCTGGTGGGGTGGGCAGGGAGGGGACATCGTTGAGGAGACAGAGGTGGGGGGCAGTGCTGTGGGGCAGAGAAGAAGTATGGGAGGTGGAGCTCTCACGGGTTGGACAGGGAGGAGAATAAAATAAGGAGTGTAAAAATAAAGAAAGAAAAGTTTTAAAAAAGAAGAGAGAGAGAGAGAGGACACACACACACACACACAGAGAGAGAGAGAGAGAGAGAGAGAGAGAGAGACAGACAGACAGACAGACAGACAGACAGACAGACTTGGGCAGTTTTACAAAGACAGATTTTAATGGGAGATAGAAGAAGCCTAACTCTTACATGAACACAGAGGAAAGAGAGGTAACTTATGATCAAAGAGAAAGAAGAGACAGTTTTACTGGGATAGTTTTTCTGAGACAGGTTGCAATTGAAGACAGAACGAGTCAGAGAATAAGAAGGCACCAGAAGGTTAGAACTGATTGTAAGAGTTAATTTGAGGTTTGATCTTAGCAATCCTGACTGGTGTGAGGTGATATCTCAGGGTTGTTTTGGTTTGCATTTCTCTGATGACTACGGATGTTGACGATTTCTTTAGGTGTTTCTCAGTCTTTTTGGATTCCTCAGTTGAGAATTCTTCATTTAGCTCTGTACCCTATTTTAATAGGACTATTTGATTCTCTGAAGACTAACTTCTTGAATTCATTGTATATATTAGATACTCACTCTCACCTCACACTAGTCAGAATGGATAACATCAAAAACTCAGGTGACAGTAGATGTGGGCAAGGATGTGAAGAAATAGGAACACTCCTCCATTCTTTGTGGGATTGATAGCTGGTGCAACCATTCTGGAAATCAGTCTAGCGTTTCCTCATAAAATTGTACACAGTACTACCTGAGGACCCAGGTATACCACTCCTAGAAATTCACCCAAAGGATGCTCTAACATATAATAAGGACATATGGTCCACTATGTTCATAGCAGCCCCTTATTTATAATAGCCGGAAGCTGAACATAATTCAGATGTCCTTCCAGAGAGGAATGGATACAGGAAATGTGTTACATTTACACAATGGAGTACTATTCATATATTAAAAACAATGGCTACATGAAATCTTAGGCAAATGGATGGAGGTAGAAAATAGCATCCTGAGTGAGGTAACCCAGTCATATGGTATACACTCACTGATAAGTTAGTATTAGCTCAAAAGCTTGGAATACCTAAGAAAAATTCACAGATCATATGAACAAGATACTCACAGGATGAAGTACAAAGAGTTGACAGGGACTGAAAAAAGGGTCATCCAGAGACTAACCCACCATCCCATCTGCAGCCACCAAACCCAATCACTGCTGATGCCAAGAAGTGCTTGCTGACAGGAGCCAGATATGGGTGTGTCCTGGGAAGCTTGGCCAGAGCCCTACTGATACAGATGAGGATGGTTGCAGCTAACCATTAAACTGAACACAGGGACCCCAATAAAGGAGTTAGGGAAAAGCCTGAAGGAGCTGAAGGAATTGCAACACTGTAAAAAGAACAAGTACATTAACCAATCAGACACCACCAGAGCTCCCAGGGACTAAACCTCCAACAAATGAATGCATGTGGATGACCCATGACTGCAGCCACATCTGTAGTGGAAGATGGCATTGTTAACAATGGGAGGAAAAGCCCTTGATCCTGTGAAGGCTCATTTGTGGGGGAATGCCAAGGCGTTGGGGTGGGAGTGGGTGGGTAGGGGTGGAAGACTATGGTGGAGGAGAAAGGAGGATAACATTTGAGATGTAAATATATAAAATATCCAAGAAAAATAAAAAAAAAAGAATCTAAAGAAAAGAATCTTTTTTTTTTTTTGGTTCTTAATTTGAAGCCAAGATGAGCAATTCAATAATTCAATCAAAGCTGAGAGAAACTAGTTTGCATCATTCTGCTTGGAGAAGAGTTTGGGCCAGAATAGATTCATTGAACCAGGTAGTGGGAGATCAGAAAGAACTAGAAAGTGTAAGCTTATTCAATAGTACGCCTCCGAGATTAAAGAAAACGCAAGTAAAGGTTGCATTTACAGTTATGTTTCATGATATCATTTGTTTTCTTTAATATATGAAATAGTTACTTCACCTTTTTGATTTGATAAATATAGTACCTTTATCAAATTACCTGATGAGTTTTAGTACGTTTGTATAATTCATTTATCTCTGCTTGCAAACATTGTTAAGCATTGCAAAATTTCTAGGGAATTTAGGATATTGAGTATTAGTTTTACTTATAAAAGCCATTTATTTGCTTGTATTAGTAAGCAAAAGCACACACAATGTTTATTAACTCTATCAAGATGGAATGACTTAATATAGTTTTTAGACGTTTTGATGGCAGTTAAATTAGTATCAGTTAATAAATAATTAAAGTAGTTTCCTTGTACTCTTCTGGGTTTCTACTTAGGTAGTGATTGGTATGGAACTCCTATCTCCCACCCAGAGGAATATAAAGGCCACGATAGTGAAAACTATTAGGATCAATAATCGGGAGTTCTATCTGTAGCCTAGATTTCCACACTCAGTCTGACTCTGGAAGGAATGACGCACTATTCACACAGGTATTAGGAAAACATACTCTTTAGCAGAGTAGTTTTTTGTTCTTGTGTCTGCTCCTTATGGGCAAACACTTCTGGTTAAGGTTGAAGTCTACCTTTAACAGGACAGCTTTCTGGGCTCAGCACATAGGGGAGGACACCTTCATTGGTGTGGCTTCTCCTCTGATATTGTCTGGGAATCGCACGCACGCACGCACGCACGCACGCACGCACGCACGCACGCACACAAACCCTTCCTCCCTGCCCACCGCATACAAGTCTTTACCTGCAGAATGTCACATAGCCTTAGTTAGATTACAGTTTCAATTTACTTTCTCCCGATTAAAACCTCTTCCAGGTAACATGTGAATATTTCCCTGTGCTAGTGAGGTATTTCAGTACTCTAGGCCATCAGTCGACGAACCCCCAAACCTCCAAATTACATCAGCTTTGAATCATCCCAAGGAAAGGTGAGCTGTCTCCCTGCAGCTGGTTCTGGTGTTGTCATTCACCGTATGTACTCAAAAGCCTTATGAACTCCCCTGTCTGCCATCTCTTTCCCTGTGCCCTCATGGACTGATATTGGCTGATGACCCCCAGAGGCAGGGAGAGTCACTCCTGTTCTCAATATAATACTTACTTAGCAAAATAATATGCCTGTGTCAATTTTGTTTCTTTGGCAATAATCTCTCTATCTTCCCCATCAGGAACCAATAGAAGAATGAGTTCCAGATAAAGTGCAACAAAATTTCAATAACAGACAGGAAAAAATATTCCCATATTAGGTAAAAATCCTGACTCAGGGTAGTTGGGACTCCTTATCCGTATATGAACAAATGCTCAAATCCAAAGCTTCAGTATTTTATAACCAAGAAAAAAATGGAACTTTTCTCCCTAGATTCAAGAGATCTTGAAGAAGTCAGTAAAAGCTCTCCAGTCTGTAATTTTAGCTAACAAATGACTTGACATAAAAAGCAGGGGCAAAGAAAAGACGGTTTGAACTTCACCCTTTGTCTTGTCATCACACATGCTCTGCTTTAACAGTGTTGTCTAAAGACCTTCATTTACTATATGCATAGGTATAGGTTTATGCATATACATATATGTATATGATATGTGCATATGATGTATATGTATATATATAAATTATGTCTTTTATATTTATATATGTGCACATGTATGTGTATATATGTATTCATATGTGTTATGTGTATGTATATGGATGCATATATGATGCATATATATATGAGTGTTTGTATGTGTGTATATGTGTATAGTTATAGTTTTTCTTTGAGCTCTGTGTATTCTAAATCTTAAATAGTATGGCCATTTTAAAAAATATGTTAAATTTCTTTTAAATCAGAAAAATTTCTTATTTGATTGTATATATATATATGTATTTGTATGTGAAACTCACACATATACCATCAATTATAGTTAAATTCAAGTCAGTACAGCTTGTCTTAAATTCATTTGGGAATTTGAAATTTGAAATATTTAAGAATAACTATCATATTGGTTTATAGTTTAACCCATGGAATTAAATATATGAGCAGTTTAGAAATTTGTTTACACAAAAAGCAATTTTATTTGTGAAAAATGCAGCCTCTAGCAGGAATAGCAAAAAGATTAGAAATTATTTGTATGATAAGAAAATATCTTCAACTCTGCATATCTTTGAAAACTCTTAATAACTAAGGACTTACCTTAGTGTTAGATTGCTTGCATATGATTATCACATGCTCAGTGTCAGTACAAAAGAGAAGTCAATGTAAGAAAGCTGTTTATCTGTCTGCCCAGGTTATTTTTTTAAGTAATAATAGTAGTAAGTAATATCCAAAAGAAAGTAAACAAAGCACTTTAAAAGACAGACTAGGCAGATGTCTGTGGGAAGCACAAACTTATATCTGTTCAGAAGGGAACTCCCTGGGGATAAATTCACCCTCCTGTTTATGTTCAAAACAAGTTATAGATCCTCTGAGACTGCATCTTACCTCTTACTCTAAAGCCCATCAAAAAATGAAATATCAGTTATGATTGATGTTTCCCTTCCTCTTCTCAGTACCTTGGTGTTTTGGGATAGCAGATCAGTATTTCTTTTAAATTTCAAGTAAAAAACAAAAAGATAGATATAAACCATGGTATCTGCTGGAGAGTATAGATTCTGGGTTTTGTGGGTGATTTCATGATTGGGTGAAACAAGGAAGCCATCTGTTGTGACCTGTTTATAATTCGCATGTATGAAGGACAGCAAATACTAGAGTTTTGTGGATGAGTGTTGTTTATGAAATTACCCTTCTTTTCCCATTCTCCATGCAATATGGTTTTAGAAGTCTGCTGAGCAGAAGGTATTATCTAGAACGAGTCCAGAATGATTTTGTAATTTCTTTTGACCAATATATAACAAACCAGGAGTTCTGTCTCTTCAGTGAATGTGGTCAGTAAAGGCCTGCACATGTATGGCCAACTGCCAGTTAGTGATTTGTTTTGTTATATTGTAATGTTTAAAAAAGAATGTAAATATATAAAAGGTAAAATCAAAAAAGAATGAATGATTCCTTAAAAAGAAAAAGCAAGCACCACCATGAGGGAATTGTTGGAGAATTTTGTTTAGTTCTGAGCACTTTGAATCTCTTACTATTTGCATGATGACCAATCTGTTGCGGATTTCCATGTTACCTGCTACCTATTGGAAGAAAAGCTTTCATGAAGTTCCAACAGGGCACTCGTGTTTGGAAATGTAAGGGTGTTGTATGAATAGCATCAATATACATTGCATAATCTCTCAGCGGTTCAGTCTAGTATCATCAAGGTGGGATCAGGGCAACATCTATGCATGTACGATGCAGGCAGAGCTGAGAGCTCTACATCTTCATCTGAAGGCAGCTAGTGGAAGACTGGCTTCCAGGCAGCTAGGATGAGGGTCTTAAACCCACGCCCACAGTGATACAACTACTCTAAAAAGGCCACACCTCCAAATAATGCCACTCCCTGGGCCAAGCACATTCAAACCATGATAGTTCTTTTCTGTGCATTCGCACTCCTTCCATTTTAATAGAATTATCTATTAAAAACTATCCCACATTCACCAGTATAATTTGTTAGCAAGCAGGATATTGTGTCTACCATCCTGAAAAAGTAAGTTTTAGAATACATGCTTTCTAAACCAATTGTTTAAACAATCCCAGCTGGCATCAAAAGAAGGATGGTTGAATGTAGCTTTTATTCTCCTGTTCTCATTTTTATCTTGGGGGTTTACTGCCTCCATTGGTTAACCTAGGCCTAATCCTGCAAGCTTTTAGCTTCTGTACAATCTTATCTAGGCCTAGAATGTTTTCAGGCTGTAGAACTGACTACTTAGAAAGACTACCCTTTTTAGCTCTTTCTGAACTCTGACTGACTGGTTCAAATCAGGTATTCCAGCTCAAATTTCTCTCCAAGTTGACTAATTCAATCTGGCTCCTCTATATGTAGTTTGTTCTGTCTTCAACCAACCTCTGTAAAACTGTCCTTCCATAACTGCCTCTTCTCTCTGGGCAGTGCTCACTTCTAAGCAACTTCTCTTTCTTCTCTATTCTTGTGAGACATGGGCATATTTATTCTGTCAAAAATTTCTCTTATTCATTACTTTATCTGCCACATAATTAAATATCACTTTTAAGCATGAGTACTTCCTTCTGCAAACTAACTTTACCTTCATTGTTTGGGATTAAATGTGTGGAATAAAGGTGTGTGTGTGTGTGTGTGTGTGTGTGTGTGTGTGTGTGTGTGTGTCTGAGTCTCTGTGTGTGAGTGTGTGTGTGTCTGAGTCTCTGTTTGTGTGTGTCTGTGTGTGCCTGCATGTGTGTGTTTGTGTGTGTGTGTCTCTGTGTGTGTGTGTCTGAGTCTCTGTTTGTGTGTGTCTGTGTGTGCGTGCGTGCGTGTTTTTGTGTGTGTGTGTGTATGTTCCAGAAAAAGGTGTGTGCTAAGTGCTGGGTCACACTACAACTAGAAACATTTTTTTTCAATAAATAACACAGTCTCAGGGTTCACAATATGATATCCTGCAACAATAACATATGCATGAACGACACCTTGTTCTTCTATAAGTCCTTTAGCAATTATTGATGCTCTATTCAGACAAAGCAATTAAGCAATTTCAGGAGCAATTTTTTATGCCACAATCATTTTACATACTTTCAAGTTATGACTTTTTAATTAAAAAATTAAAAATTAGTCAATTTAAGTTGCTCAGGTGAATGCCATGCTGTCTCAGAAAAATAAACTCTCCTCTAGTAGTGTTTTTGAGAAATTTTCTGAGATTATAAAAATAGCTGGAATTATGGGGATTATGTTACTTGATAAACAGGTTGTATTTTTATTTTTGTTCTATAAAATCCTATTTCATAAGTTTTGATGTTCTAGAACACAAACTTAGTACAGTTTTATATGTGTAAATCTACCATCAGTTATCTTTTTTGAGGTTGAAATATGTTTATTTGGTACAAAGTAAAAATATATATCATTAAACATGTTTTGCTAATGTGCAATTTTTATCAATTTGAATTAAAACTCAACTTCCTTGCCAATAACATATAAGAACCATGCAATACACTAATCTGCTTTTGGGTCCTTTTTGCATCCTTAATGAGTCACTTCTGTTACTTCCACTTACATTTACCAGAGACACTGGTCACATATATTTTCAACATCGGGAAGCAAAGTTCTATTCATAATGAGCCAAATAACAAACAAATGTATATTTTATAGTAGAATTCCATATATAGCTGATTCCAAACTCTTCAGTTGATATTTTCTTATTTCTTACAATAAATATACTCTTAAGTAGCTTTCAAAATTTCCTTTCTCATCTAGAGTTTAATTATGATATAAAAGATGATCAATTAGTTGTAATATGATATTTGTAACCTATCAGATAATGATAGAGTACCTTAAAAATATTGAAAGATAATAAGGTAGCTCTTTACCTGTATTACTTTCATCAAGCAGGACACCTTAAATATTCTTCATACTGATACACACATGCACACACATCATATCAACACGTAACACAAATGTAGAATATGTAGAAAACTATTTGTCTAGCTTCTGAGGATTCTCATGTCCATAGGAAAATGCATCATCTTGATAAATAACCATTCAGATTTCAGATACATACTTAAAGACTTGCTTTGGCATTTCTATTTTGTGTCTCTACCTAGTCACATACTTGGTTCCCATTGCAACTTGAGTTTTGTTGTTGAGAAACAGCACAGGTTGTTTCTCTTGTTAGGCTTCTTGATGTGAAACTAAGGGTATATATGTCATTGTCTTTCAGTTATAGATCAAATAACCTTGAAAGTGAAAATATAGAAAGAGAAGCAAATACCTAATTTCAATAGGTCTTGAAAAAAGGAAAATAGGTAAGTACTATGTTATAATTAACAGTCATTTCCTCCTTTGAGATTGCTGCAGTTTACCTGCAAAGCAGTAATGATCAAAGTGAAGACAATAGTATACCAGAAAACAAACTAATCTTTACAGGTTAGATCTCACTGAGATAGTGCACTTAGAGAATTAAAGAGAAAAGTTACTAAATTTACAGTCGTCATTTCTTTTGTTTCTGGCCATGTAGAGTTTATTATGAAAGTGAATATTTCAGAAGAAAATAATTAATATTTTTATTTACAAATATTTCATAGCTCAAATAAATTTTATCACACTTGTACATAAGCACTTGCATAGTAATAATTTAAAATTTGACTTTTTAAAGTTCTATTATTAGCAATGCAATTCAATTTTGCATTCATTTATATAGTAATTTAAATATTTATGCTTCAAAACTAAATTTTAAGTAAGAAAAGATTGAATCTCATATAAATATAGGAAAAATGAGATTCACATTTAAAATTGATGAATTTTTAATGTGACCTTCCTTTCATATACTCAGGAAATATGATCATACCAAAATCTTACAGTATACAATAAAATGAATTTAATTTGTTTGGGTAGCATATTCTTGTATTAGTCAATTTTCTAACTAAAATTATTTGCTCTATTTAAAACACTATGTCTTGAATGAGGCAAAGTAAACTGAAGTATTTGCAAAGCTAAATACGTAAACATGTACAAATAAAGATTATGGAATTAACTAATTTTATTTATCAATATATCCTCCCATTTATTACCAAATTTCTGCGGGTGATATATAGGCTGTATTAGCTTGTGAGGGGCAGTAACTTTTAGATAAGAACACAGTCTATGCAATTCAGTCCTGCATCAAGTACAGAAGATTCATATCTTTCTCTTCTGTAATTTTAGTTTATTTTATTTCCTTTGTACCACTACTGCAGTTTCCCCTCTATTCTCTCCTCCCAGTCATATCTTCAAAACCCCCTGTGCCCAGGATAGCCTCAGCTTGGACAGGGTGTTTGGAAGCTGCAGATGAATTATGGAGTCAGTGAGGAAGGCAAATTGCTGTGTTCTGTTTGAGATAACTCTCCACTGGGGATAGCTCTCTTTGCAGACCAAAGCCATGTCTTTTATTTTGCATAAACAACTTCCTTAGGAATTGCACATCAATTCAGTGATTTACTCCGGGTTCCCTTTGGATTACCACAGGGATAAGCATTTACTGACCTTAGCCCCTTGAACCTAAGGACAAAGCCAAATGGCTGAAGAGGCTGAGCTGTGCTGCTTGCTGGAGCTGGAACACAGCCCCATTATTCTACCACATTATCACCAACTTTCTGTTGCCTTTCTTTTTATTGGATGTTTTCTTTATTTGCATGTCAAATGGTATCCCCTTTCCTGGTTTCCCCTCTGCAAATCCCCTATCCTACGCCCTTCCCCCTGCTTCTATGAGGATGCTCTCTAAACCATCCACCCACTCCTGCGTCCCCGCCCTGGTATTTTCCTACACTAGGGAAGCGAGCCTTCATAGAACCAAGGGTCTCTCCTCCTATTGATGGGAGAGCCATCATACAGTGCTACATATGCAGCTGGAGTTACGAGTTGCTCCATGTGTACTTTTTGTTTTGTGGTTTACTCCCCAGGAGCTCTGTTGGTTCTGGTTGGTTGATATTGTTGTTCTTCCTATGGTTTCCAAACTCCTTCAGCTCCTTCAGTACTTTCTCTAACTTCTCCATTCAGAACCCCGTGCTCAGTCCAATGGTTGGCTGTCAGCATCAACCTCTGTATTTGTCAGGCTTTGGCAGAGCCTCTCAGGAGACAGCTATATCAGGCTCCTGTCAGCATGCACTTCTTTGCCTCCCCAGTAGGACAGTAGTGTCTTGGCTTGGTGGCTGCATGTGGGGCAGTCTCTGGATGGCCTTTCCTTCAGTCTCTACTCCACTCTTTGTCTCCTTATTTCCTTTAGACAGAAGCAAGTCTGGATTAAAAATGTAGAGATGAGTGGGTGGTACCATCCCCCAACTGGTGGCCTTGCCTAACCTCTAGATGTGGTCTCTACAGTTTCTCCCTCCTCTTTTAGGGGACATTTCAGCTAATCTCATCCCCTCTGGGTCCTGGGAGCCTCTTGCTTTCCTGGCATCTGAGACTTGCTGGTAGCAACCCCCAGTTGCTACATACCTCTGTTTAAAAAAGCCAGGATTGTCATAAGGGAAATGCAAATCAAAACAACCCTGAGATTTCACCTCACACCAGTGAGAATGGCTAAGATCAAAAACTCAGGCGACAGCAGATGCTGGCGAGGATGTGGAGAAAGAGGAACACTCCTCCATTGTTGGTGGGATTGCAGACTGGTAAAACCATTCTGGAAATCAGTCAGGAGGTTCCTCAGAAAATTGGACAGAACTGCCTGAGGATCCAGCTATACCTCTCTTGGGCATATACCCAAAAGATGCCTCAACATATAAAAGAGACACGTGCTCCACTATGTTCATCGCAGCCTTATTTATAATAGCCAGAAGCTGGAAAGAACCCAGATGCCCTTCAACAGAGGAATGGATACAGAAAATGTGGTACATCTAAACAATGGAATATTACTCAGCTATCAAAAACAACGAGTTTATGAAATTCGTAGGCAAATGGTTGGAACTGGAAAATATCATCCTGAGTGAGCTAACCCAATCACAGAAAGACATACATGGTATGCACTCATTGATAAGTGGCTATTAGCCCAAATGCTTGAATTACCCTAGATCCCTAGAACAAGCGAAACTCAAGACGGATGATCGAAATGTGAATGCTTCACTCCTTCTTTAAATGAGGAAAAAGAATACCCTTGGCAGGGAAGGGAGAGGCAAAGATTAAAACAGAGACTGGAGGAACACCCATTCAGAGCCTGCCCCACATGTGGCCCATACATATACAGCCACCCAATTAGACAAGATGGATGAAGCAAAGAAGTGCAGACCGACAGGAGCCGGATGTAGATCGCTCCTGAGAGACACAGCCAGAATACAGCAAATACAGAGGCGAATGCCAGCAGCAAACCACTGAACTGAGAATAGGTCCCCCGTTGAAGGAATCAGAGAAAGAACTGGAAGAGCTTGAAGGGGCTGGAGACCCCAAAAGTACAACAATGCCAAGCAACCAGAGCTTCCAGGGACTAAGCCACTACCTAAATACTATACATGGACTGACCCTGGACTCTGACCCCATAGGTAGCAATGAATATCCTAGTAAGAGCACCAGTGGAAGGGGAAGCCCTGGGTCCTGCTAAGACTGAACCCCCAGTGAACTAGACTATGGGGGGAAGGCGGAAATGGGGGGAGGGTTGGGAGGGGAACACCTATAAGGAAGGGGAGGGGGGAGGGGGATGTTTGCCCGGAAACCGGGAAAGGGAATAACACTTGAAATGTATATAAGAAATACTCAAGTTAATAAAAAAAAAAGCCAGGATTGTGAAAACTATTCTCAACAATAAATGAACTTCTGAGGGGAAATAACCATCCCTGACCTCAAGCTGTTTTATAGAGCAATAGTGACAAAAACTGTATGGTATTAATACAGAGACAGGCAGGTAGATTAATGGAGTAGAACTGAAGACCCAGAGATGAACCCACACACCTTTGGTCACTTGATCTTTGACAAAGGAGCCAAAAATATCCATTGGAAAAAAGACAGCATTTTTCTACAAATGGTGCTGGTTCAATGGCAGTCAGCATGTAGAAGAATGGGA
Organism: Rattus norvegicus; assembly: GCF_021556685.1. Taxonomy (NCBI): domain Eukaryota; kingdom Metazoa; phylum Chordata; class Mammalia; order Rodentia; family Muridae; genus Rattus; species Rattus norvegicus. The sequence continues at coordinate 90,968,168 of NC_141548.1, read as the reverse complement.
ATTAATCTATTCTTAGTACCTTGTACAAAGTCAAGTTCAAGTTAATCAAGGACCTCTACATAAAACCAGATACACTGAAACTAATAGAAGAGCAAGTGGGGAAGAGCCTCAAACACATGGGCACAGGGAAAATTGTCCTGAACAGAACACTAAGTCTTGTATTATAAGATCAAGAATTGACAAAGCCTGTGCCTTTCAGCCTCAAGATATGGATCACATGTGTGCCCTCCATTTCTGGATTGTAGTTCATTCCAGATGAAAAGTTTCAAACTATTCTTTGTTCAACTTTGAGCAAAAACAATAATCATAGCTGGGTGTGATCTTGAGATTTCATCAACACTGCCTAAATATCTTTATCTCCTAAATTATCATTAATTCCCCTGAGTCATCATTAGGACAGAAAGTGTAAGACAGTTTTCTAATATTCATTTCCAAAGTTTACTGAAAAGGAAAGGAAGTTCTTATTTTAATGAGAAGTATTTTTGAAGTACTATTTTGCTTTATTTAGTTCTTGTGGAACCAATTAAAACTCTCTTATTACCGCATGATAGTAAATTACTGCAACACGTGAATTTTCTTAACACAGAAAAATTCTTTATCTATTAAATAAAAGTGTATATTAAAATTTATATATAGTATATGCATGATATCAAATATATTTTAAATATATCAAAATTGTTTTAATACTGAACAGAATTACAATAGATATATGATCATTTAATTCATATTTTATATGTAGGTGAATTTTAAGTTTCAGTAGACACTAGTAGATTTGTTTGATTTGTACATTTGTGATATAGTTTAGTTTATATTTTGCAATATTGAAACTGAAGTTTCATTAGTTGATAACATTGTATGAGCTATCTTTTGCAATGACTATTATTTGGTATTATAAGATATAGAATGGAATATTTGCAGTTTTTCACCCAACTTAAATTCATACATGCAACTGTACAGTATAATATAAATATAACTATGTAATATCTATTTCCATGTATCAGCCGAGCATGTTTGATAAACTGATTTTCCACATTTAGTGTATTTAAAATTTAGAATAATCCTTGATTTATACTTTCAATATAATTTTTGCAGTGTTCTGCATTATATTGTTTTATTTTTCCTAGTTTTTATCTTAATAAATTACACATTTTACTGTCAAATTATTTTTACAATCTACTAATCTTAAATCTTTTAAAATATTATTCTAGATTAAAGTGACCATGTTCATGCATGCACAAGAACAATAGGGGAGGAAAGAAAATATTAGTTACTTGAATGTGGAAATATTGGTTGATTCCAAACAATTGATTGATTTATTGAATCCAATGTTTTGAAGTTTCTTAAAGCATAAAGAAACCAATCAAAGAAATACTTACATATTGTACCTAATGCACTATTCTGTGTAGATATTGGACAATCTCTCCTTTTAGTCTAATTATTTTGTATTTTGTTGGTTGGTTGCTTCAAATTTATCTATTCTGAAAACTCAGATAAACAGAAGAGTGAATTTCTAACATTTATCATTCATTTATGTTAAAACCCATATTCATACAATTTCTTTTGTTCGAAAACAAGCTAAAATCAAAATCAAAACATCGTGTTAGTTAAGAGAAAATTGTTAAATACAATTAAAAAGACTTCTAAAATGTGGTTCCTAATTTAATTACAGCAAATAAAACTGGCATGACAGCAAGTCTCCTGAATCATGACAAAAGCCTTTTAAAATAACTGCATCCTGTAAACATTAGTAGTATTGACAGTAGCTGGGGTAAAAATTTTCCTTTTCAGAGTAATAACAATCATCATTATTAATTTTGGCTCTAATAGTATTTTGTGTTTTAAAAGAAGTGAAGAGATCCTCACACTATGCTGGGTATAGTTTGGATTAATGCCCCATGGATCACTATGCATATTTTTTATCGAGAATCCTAGGAACCATTTCAACGTTTTATATTGATCTGCAGGGAACGATTGATTAATCTTTAAATTCTCAGTATGAAGACTCTTTTGTTCACTCTGCACAGACGAAGATGTTTAGTAATAACAAATGTGAGGCAAAATAACTGTGAGATATAATTATCTTTGTATCTACATAAGATATTTTTAACAATTGCCTCATTGTACATATGCTTACCTCTGTCTCTTGTGATAAACTTCTCTGTCCACAGAATCTGAAAAATGTTTCCATTTTCAATTTTACATCTCGTTTATTTGTGGTATCAATGTCCTCCCCACCATTCAAATACAGTCATTAACTCCCAACCCAAGCAAACAAAGTACTTCTAAAAGAAAAATAATAGAAAAATAGTTATGGATTTATGATTTTCTTCAAACTCCCAATTGTTTGTTCCTTTCCAAGATATTTGAAGATAGCATGGCCTTTTAGCCACATGTACATGACCTGGAAAATCTTTCCATAACTGATGAAGATACCTGATAACAGAAATCAAGAATGAAGATTTCATGGCTAACGAATAAGAAGGAAGTGATATCATGTTTTAAAACTGCATTTAATAGGAAAATATAAACAACACAAGATCTTGGAAAAATAAAGCTACTGAATTACACACAAGCTAGTATTAGGGGACCAAATACTTTGACTTTTTTTTCATGTTCTCATCATTCTTCTGTTTTCATAACAAAACACCATGAACAGGGAATCTTCTAAAGGAAAGCATTTAATTTGGAGGCTTGAATACAGTTTCAGAGAGTAAGATCATGACATCATGGCATGCATGGAATGAATTTGGAGCAGAAACTGAAACACTACAGGGTAATATAGCAATCAGGATGCAGTAGCCTCAGGAATGAGTATGTATGTGTGTGTTTTTGTGTGGGAGAGACAGAGACAGAGAGACAGAGAGATGAGAGAAAGATAGAGACAGCATTAGAGAGACAGAATTAGAGAGACAGAAAGAAACAGAAACAGAAAGAGAAACACACATAGTGAGACAAGATATATATATGTATATATGTGTGTGTATGTGTATATGTGTATGTATTTATGTATGTATGTATGTATGTATGTATGTATGTATGTATGTATATATAATTTTTTTTCTAATGCTTCCCAAATAATTCCACCAATTCCTGTGTGGGAACCAGAAAAATATCTCCACATTCAACATTAAAAGAATAATTCCCAGTTTTGGAAACTCAGTTAGTTTCACATGTAGAGTGAACTCACAGACTTTAGCAAGAAAACAACTAACTCCTCAGCACACCAGCATATTTTCTCACTATATTCTGCACTGTACCTGTACTCACAGATAATTGGCGATCTTCATTAAGAAAGTCTCTCCATACGGCAGATAGATACATTTATGGACAACCCATCTTTATCTTTATGTTCAAAACAGAGAAAAAGAATTGGAATATTTTAAGGACATTTTCAGATTTAGATATGATTTTCTCTCTCAGTAAAATATGTAAAACTTTGTGCAAGACCCATCAAAATGCAAGTTTCTATGTTTCCATGTGCTTTGATACCACAATTAATTGGTCACTGATGTACTTTGGCTCCAACGGGAAGCTACAGAGTTAATTTTATTTTTTTCTTTCTTTCTGTTGTTATTAGGTAGTCTGTCATTTGAAACTTTATTTTTAATTCTCAAATTACAATGGTGGCTATCCTCTTCCTTTTATATCATTCCCTAATATTCTGAAACAAACAGAGCTTCTGCTCATACATTCTTTATTTTTTATTTTAAAAATCTTTTTATTTCATAAAAGCAAAATAATAGATCAGTAATAAAAAGATGTGCACGTCTATAATCGAACTTGTATTTGACCACATAATCCTAGTTTTTTTTTCTGTTTTGGCTTTCCAAACTTTACAAGTGATTATATAAATTTCAACTAGAATAGAATTACTCATGTCCATTATGCAGTCTCTCTTTTTCTTTTTCTTTTTCTTTTTCTTTTTCTTTTTCTTTTTCTTTTTCTTTTTCTTTTTATTAGGTATATTTCATTTAGGTATATTTACATTTCAAACGTTATTCCCCTTCCAGGTTTCCTGTCCATAAGCCCCCATTCCCTCCCCTCCCCCTCCCGCATACGTGTATTCCCCCTATACATCCCCCTTATTGCCCCCCCATGTTCCCCTGTACTGGGTGTCCAACTTGGCAGGACCAAGGGCTTCCCCTCCACCGGTGCCTCAATAAGGCTATTCTCTGCTACATACACAGTTGGAGCCTTGGGTCAGTCCATGTATAGTCTTTCTGTAGTGGTTTAGTCCCTGGGAGCTCTGGTTGGTTGGCAGTGTTGTTCTTACGGGGTCGCAAGCTCCTTCAACTCTTTCAATCCTTCCTCTAATTCAAGTTAGTTTATCTAACGAAAGAGTCAAGAAAAAAGCATTCTGCATGATTGCACCAGAATCATATAACGTGGTCTAGAACATAATCACTGTAGGAGTTGCAGCGATCATGCATAACAAGTTGGGTCATAAGTCCCAGAGCCATACTGCTGAACACTGTTACTGTTAATGGTGTATGGTATTCGTAGATAGTACCAAGTAGTCTCTTACCCAAAATGATCACTATGTAGTCAACAGATTCTTTAATTAGCTACATGCTACCACTGTACAATGTATACACACATGCCCTAAAACTTCACGCTCCACAGGAGCAATCAGGCAAATCCATGTCTTTATAATAACAAAGTAAGTTGCCCTAGTAACTAATGTAATATTATTTTTCTTTCTTTTCCTAAGCCTACTTTATTCTCTGTAATAATACAGAATCAGACACGATGAAGATAAGTGAAGTACAAACACAAATGACACGGCCATAATACCTAGAAGCTTTACAGAAAATATAATAGCAAATTATCCATTACAAATTACGTACTAAAGCATAGGAGTGCAGAATGCGGCTGATTAAGAGATTTTGCTTAATTAAGGATCACTATAATCAACTCCTTAAAACATTTGGCAAGAATCAGTGGTTTCTGAAGCTTTTAATTTTTCCCTTTTCCTTTTCAAGCTTACAAGGACTTTGGGGTTGCTTTTTAAATCCTCAAAAAATGTACATTTTAATTAGTAGATTAAAGATTCATGCTAATTGGCCCATTTTGATGAATATTATTGTTTTAAATGAGGCTATGAGTAAAACTATAACAATGAGTTACTGTAGCCAAAACCAGCACATATACATCGGACCCCATACAGTAGAGGGTTTTACATATATTCTGTAGAGTACACTCCAATGTCATGAGTGGAAATGTGAGTTTACACATGTTTCCTAGAACAGTCAATACCTTTTGTGATCATTCGAGGAAAGCATTTAGAGCTGTACTCATATGAAACAAGAATCCTCCATGAATACTAACTACTTGGTCATAATTATGTTCTATGACTTGAAGTCACTATGGACATGACAGCGAGGTAGCCACGACCATTAGTACATGTCTGTTGATACAAACATGTTTTTGCTATGGTTTTTGGTTACATTTTTAGTGTCTGGATGAGAAGTTAACTCAGTGGATCTGAACCAATTGGTTTTATTTGTGAATTTTGAAAATCAAGTATAATATTTTAAAAAAGAAATTGAGAATTTTCTAAAACTTTTATCGAGGTTTTTTATTTGTTTTATTCAAGGGTGATATCGTTTAAGAAATCATGCTCATAGCTATAGAATATATATGATTATATATCAAATACATATATATGTGATAAAACAGTATACAAACATGGGGATTTGTTTGTTTGTTTCTTCATTTTTACGTTCCAGATTTTATTCTCCTCCTGGTCCACTCCCCACTCCCGACGGTTCCATATCCCATACCTCCTATCTGCCACCACCGCCCCCACCCCGTGTTTCCACAAGGATATCCCAACTCCACCCACCCCACCCGACCTCTAAATTTCTTGGGGCCTCCAGTCTCTTGACGGTTAGGTGCATCTTTTCTGACTGAACCCAGAGTTCAGTCCTGGAGTCCTCTGCTGTGTATGTATTGGAGGCCTCATCTCAGCTGGTGTATGCTGCCTGGTTGGTGATCCAGTGTCTGAGAGATCTCTGGGGTCCAGGTTACATGAGACTGCTGGTCCTCCTACAGGGTTGCCCTCCTCCTCAGCTTTCTCCAGCTTTTCCCTAATTCAACCACAGGGGTCAGCAGCTTCTGTCCTTTGGTTGGATGCACATATCTGTGTCTGACTCTTCCAGCTGCTTGTTGAGGCCTGTTTGTTTGTTTGTTTTAACTAAATATGTAGCGTTATAAAAAGGTAAGAAAAGATGGTAGAATGGTAATTCTTATTAAATTTAAAAGAAAACTTAAAAAGTTAATTTAGTTGTAAAATGTGAATTTGTGAAAATTACATGAAAAATCATTCAAATTCTAAAATTTCTGTATCTCAGAACAGATAAAGACAATGAATAAATATGAGCTACTTTAAATTATTTTTGTTTGAGACCATGAAATAATTATGAACATATTCATCACCCTGCACAAATGGATCAAAGACCTCAACATAAGACCAGATACACTGAGCCTGATAGAAGAAAATGTGAGGTATAGCATTAAGCTCATTGGCAGAGGAAATGACTTTCTGAACAGAGCACCATTAGCATAAACAGGATAATCAACAATTTTTTAACAATTATTAAACAGAACCTCATGTAATCAAAAAGCTTCTGAACAGCCAAGAGCTCCATCATTCACACAAAGCAGCAGCCTACAAATTGGAAAAAGATTTTTGCAAATTTATGTCTGATAAATTTTCATATGTATATATAATCTATACGAAATAGGATATATCTATAATTATATATGTGTGATATATATGTGTATGATATAGAATGTATATAATTAGAAACAAATGTTACAGAACACTATATTAAAATAAGGTGTTTGTTTTAACTAACCATATGACATTATAAAAGAGTAAGAAAAGATAATAGATTGGTAATTCTATTAGTTATATCTATAATCCTTTATATACATATATAACACATTGTATTTAATATACACATATATTTTATATATATTATACATATACATATACATATACATACACACAAATATATATATGTATACATACATAAATATACACACATATACATATGGAAGGGTAGGTGTGGAAAAGTCTAGGAAGGACGGAGGAGGAGGAGCGAGAGAATGAAGATGGAGACTGTAACTGTGGAGCAGGATGATGCAGATCCAGGAGGACTACATCAATCTTATCCTGACTGCGTGGGCGGATTATATCTTTATTAATTGAAAGTGAATTTATTATGTGGATGTATTGTGGACTGAGATTTTAACAGATAAATCTGATTGTTGAAGATTACCTATATATCTATATATCTATATATCTATATATCTGTATATCTATATATCTGTATATCTGTATATCTATATATCTGTATATCTATATATCTATATATCTATATATCTATCTGTATCCATATCCATATCTATCTACATATACATACATACATACATACATATACATACATACATACATACATATATATATATATATATATATATATATATATATATATATATATATCCTGGACCTCAAGAAAATAGAGATCCCAATTTAAAGATGTGGCGATATTCTAAACAAAGAGTTCTCATTATAGGAAACTCAATAGGCTGAGCAACAATTATAGAAATATTCACTATCCTTAGCCATTAGGGAAATGAAAATAAAATGTACTTTTAGGTTTCTTCTTATACCTATCAGAACAGCTAAGATACATCCAAGAAATAACAGCATATACTCAGTATAATGTTGAATAAGAAGGTCAAACATGTCCTTGGCACTCTCTCAGGTTCTAAAGCAGCCTGTGTATATCAGATACTATTAAATAAACACAGTAAAACTACCATTAAATTGTGTTGAATAAAAAATAGAATGCATGCTATTTGAACATAAATATATTTTCCCAAACTACTTGGAGCAAAGATGAATAGTGTTGTCCAATGTTCTAATGAACTTGGCTATTGGCTTTTACTGTTGACATTAGTTTTACGTTGTATTTAAGAAAAGTTGGGGAAATTGCCCTGTTTTATTATTTTTCCTGTCTATTTGGAAATATGCTTCAGTTTAATTTTAATGAACTGCATATATCCATGGGCCTATCAAGCACAGGTCTCTCTCCCTCACACCTGTTATCCACAAGTCACTGAGTAATTATTGGTTAGAAAGTTTTACAAAATATCTTAAAAGTTATCGTTTTTCACACTTCAAAAATAGAAATGAAATAGCCCTGACAATAAAACCAAGAGAACAAAAGAGATGAACTGATTTATTATTTTATAGTTTGAGTATATATATATATATGTATATATATATATATATATATATATATATATTTCTCAGAGAACTAGAGCTCCCAAAGAAAGTCTTCTATTCTTTTGATTCATTTATTTATTACTAGAAGCTCAGGTTTCATGCTAAAACTTCTAAAGAAGGGTGAACTTGAAACAACTTGCAATAAATGTGCTACTAACTTTTAAATAGTTTTGCAAGGGCTGTGTAGCTGATGGCTGCAATCTATAACAGGCTTGACCTTTATAACCTCTTTGTCTCACTGTACCCTTTACTGCCAACTTTGTTACTTGATCATTTAGCATTCCATTCTGGCTTTGAGACAAATATTACATAGGATCTTTGTTATTCAAGATTTCACTAGATTAAAGTTCACCTAAAGAGTAAATTCAGGTGTAAAATAAATTTTAATTATATGTGCTAAGAAACTATTTAGAGATTGATTATATAAACCCAATGTTATGTTTAATAAATGATAATTACCCATTCTAAATACACATTTGCTTTAACTATTTTTTCTCTTACGAATACTGTGAATTTTCAAAGATAAAGACTAGTTCATTTTTAATATTACCATGTGGCTCTAGACCTGAATGTGGTAATGTTTGCCTTGTTGCCAGTTATTAATTGCTCTAAACTCTTGAATTGAATATTTTTATGAAAGAATTGTATTATATGTGAATGATAGTCCAGTCAATAGAAGTTGATTGTAATATATTCCAGTTAGAGAGATTATCTAATTTTAAATGTGTTTCAATTACACCACACAATAACGTTTCTTAGGATTAATGAGTAAAACTGAAGATATTAGAGAACGCGCCAAGGTGTCCTTACTAAATAACAATTTGGTACATGATAATTGATTTGTAAATCTTAAGTAGTTCTTTAATCTCTAGAATGATTTCTATTTTATCACGTTGTGTATCTTTTCACTATTCTTGTGAACACTATTCTGTGTTTGCAGCCTTTTGTTAAAGTTACTTGCATCTGTGTTTCTCTGTAATTTTGGCCTGTAGTTGTCCTTTTATTGTATCCTTGATGACTTTGTAATTGGTATAAAGCTGGAGTCAAAATAAGTTTGGCAATTTCTCCATTTCTTCTTATTGACTTCTTTTGAAGTGGTTTGAGTGGTTTGGTGTTAGTTGTTGTTTAGTAATATTCAGTAGATTTGTGGATCTCTTTGTCTTAGAGGTTAACAAACAGTAGCTAAATCACTCCAACCCCAAGTTGATCAATGAAGACTAGTAAACAAAGGAAATTTAGGTAGAAAAAACTTAAACCAATCAATGTGTAGTGTATGATAAATGTATATTTATTGTTACAATATTTTGCTGTATTTTCATTTTATTTGCATATGAATCTGGTTGAGTATTTGTGTATGGATTTGTGTTTGTGTGAGTGAGTTGGGTGTGCACAATGATTATTTAAAAGCATAGTGAAAACTTCATGAAGGGAGATAATTAGAAGCATTGCTGTGTGCCATAAAATTAAATAAAGTTAATAAGAAAACAGGAAGATACAGAATAAAAAGTAGTAACGATTATTATTAACTTATGTCTTTACTGATGAATGAAAGCCTATTAGTACAATTTTTATAAGAAAAAGAATATGATCCCTTACACATCATACATTTGTGCATGTTTCTTTATGGACATGTGTTAAATGGATTTACGCTGACATTCTAAAGCTATTCTAATTGTCTTTGTCAGAAAGCCTAGGATGCCTAATAATCACAAGCACAGCATTTAAAGCTATTATAATTTTTACGTCACCGATGGGATTTCCTTAACTTGAGTGCTTTACATTAAAAAAAGTCAGTTAAAATTCTTTTACAAACACTTAAATTTTTCTACATATCATGTGACTGTTCTGTTAGCAATGTTTGCTATGGAAATTCCTAGAGTATTGTGGTATTTTTCAGGTACTATTCTTGAGAAGAGAGCAAGTGCTCATGGATTTTATAACTATATAATAAATAAAGCAGTAGAGTAAAAAATATATATTTTATATGAAAGGATACATGTACTATACACTTCTTAAAGAAAAAGTGTTTCTAATTTTTACCTGAGGCCTCCCATTATCACTAAGCTTTCACTAGGAGGAATTCTTACAGAACAACACTGACTTATTTTTATTATGCTAAATAGTTGAGGACATGTTTCCCATGCATCATATTTAAATCTAGAAATGCTGAAAGGCAGACAGCCTAAATATTATTATCACCATGCTGCTAATGGGGAACCTGACAGCAAGACATATTATTTATAGGCCATTATTTGCTAAGCCTAGCCCCGAGTAATATTGAAGATTATGATTAAAAAACAACATGGTTCCTATCCACCAGTGAGATCATCGCAAATATCATAAGCAGAGTATAAATGCATCTCAGGAGTATGGTGACTCAGAAGGGCTTTTTAGAAGCTCAGTGTCATGCTAAATTGATTTAGGCTGAGGTGGGAAGTATGAAACTTGAGAAGAAGGAAGGGCTGCTAGCAAAAGATAGGTTAAGAGGTGTGGAATTGTAGATATATGCTGAAAATGGGGAGACTAGTATGATGATCGCAGAAACACGATAGAGCTGAAGAGGTTTACTTGTAAATACATTAAGAGTATTTGAATATATGAATATTATTGGGAGGATTATACAGTGAATATGTTATATTGATAGTTTAATAAAAGAATGCTGGTAAACAGCACTTCTATTTGATTATAATAATAAAAATACACAGGTTGTAAAGTAACATTTTTACAGTGAGTCTTACAAGACATACCACCGTCATAATCCTAGACACGAGAGATTTTAATGACAATTAGTGAGGTTAAAATATAACAGAATACACAGTTGCTTTTTGAACTACTGTTAAAAGAAAAAGAAAGTCAATTCTGATTAGAACAAGGTCGAGGAAGAACAAATTGTCCAGGATAATCAAAATAGAAGGATATAAGATTATGAATATTTAATTTTATTCCTATTGAACAAAAACGTGATGGAGTCTTACTTAGGAAAGGGACGAGGTCTGAGTATATTTAAAGCACGTTGCAAAGATGTTATGTTGACAGCAGAGGATAGTGAATAAAAAATTAATTTTTGGAAATATAATGAAATTGGGTAAGTGAGGTCAGTATTTCAATCTAAGGTAAGAATAAAAAAGGGCATGAATGAATTCCAGGTTTATTTAGAACATGCACAATACTTCATTAAAAGTTTGCTATATAAAGGGCGATAAAGAGATATTTTAAAATTGATTCAAACTTTTTAATAGCTTATAAAACACTAAATTCAGTGAGTTCTGGTGAAGATTTAAAATTTAAAATTTTTAAATTTTTTAATTTTTCATTTGAGACACATCTAATTTATGGTATTTATTACATATTCAAAAAGTTATCTTTACTGAGTACCTATAATCTAAATATACATATTTAAATGCAGCTGTACATTTAAGATATAGATACTTTGAAGGTCATAAGATCATCATGTCAAAAAAAAAAAAAGATCATCATGTCAACAAAAAAGGAAGAGACCTTGGGTAAGAAAAGTAGGAGACCGAATAAAACATCCAAAGAGATTACATACAAGTAATGCAGGATCTTGAGATTAAATGAAATAAAGTAAAAAAAAAACAATTATCACAAGGAGATCCGTTATCACATAGCCCTGTTTATAAAGAGTATTCAAGTATTCACTGTTCTTGGCAAGGATCATAAAGATTCAAATGAGTATGAACTCTCAGTCAGATGAAGGCACAATGAAAACCTGAAAGGAACCAGGCAAGAGGTTGGAGGGAGGATGAGAACTGAAAGAGCTACATGTGGGGCAGGCTCTGAATGGGTGTTCCTTCTGTCTCTGTTTTAAACTTTGCCTCTCTCTTCCCTGCCAAGGGTATTCTTGTTCCCCTTTTAAAGAAGGAGTGAAGCATTCACATTTTGATCATCCATCTTGAGTTTCATGATTTCTAGGCATCTAGGGTAATTCAAGCATTTGGGCTAATAGCCACTTATCAATGAGTGCATACCATGTATGTCTTTCTGTGATTGGGTTACCTCACTCAGGATGATATTTTCCAGTTCCAACCATTTGCCTACGAATTTCATAAACTCGTTGTTTTTGATAGCTGAGTAATATTCCATTGTGTAGATGTACCACATTTTCTGTATCCATTCCTCTGTTGAAGGGCATCTGGGTTCTTTCCAGATTCTGGCTATTATAAATAAGGCTGCGATGAACATAGTGGAGCATGTGTCTTTTTTATATGTTGGGGCATCTTTTGGGTATATGCCCAAGAGAGGTATAGCTGGATGCTCAGGCAGTTCAATGTCCAATTTTCTGAGGAACCTCCAGAATGATTTCCAGAATGGTTGTACCAGTCTGCAATCCCACCAACAATGGAGGAGTATTCCTCCTTCTCCACATCCTCGCCAGCATTTGTTGTCCCCTGAGTTTTTGATCTTAGCCATTCTCTCTGGTGTGAGGTGAAATCTCAGGGTTGTTTTGATTTGCATTTCCCTTATGATTAAGATGTTGAACATTTCTTTAGGTGTTTCTCAGCCATTCGGCATTCCTCAGCTGTGAATTCTTCGTTTAGCTCTGAACCCCATTTTTTAATAGGGTTATTTGTCTCCCTGTGGTCTAACTTCTTGAGTTCTTTGTATATTTTGGATATAAGGCCTCTATCCGTTGTAGGATTGGTAAAGATCTTTTCCAATCTGTTGGTTGCCGTTTTGTCCTAAACACAGTGTCTTTTGCCTTACAGAAGCTTTGCAGTTTTATGAGATCCCATTTGTCGATTCTTGATCTTAGAGCATAAGCCATTGGTGTTTTGTTCAGGAAATTTTTTCCAGTGCCCATGTGTTCCAGATGCTTTCCTAGTTTTTCTTCTATTAGTTTGAGTGTGTCTGGTTTGATGTGGAGGTCCTTGATCCACTTGGACTTAAGCTTTGTACAGGGAGATAAGCATGGATCGATCTGCATTCTTCTACATGTTGCCCTCCAGTTGAACCAGCACCATTTGCTGGAAATGCTATCTTTTTTCCATTGGATGGTTTTGGCTCCTTTGTCAAAAATCAAGTGACCATAGGTGTGTGGGTTCATTTCTGGGTCTTCAATTCTGTTCCACTGGTCTATCTGTCTGTCTCTGTACCAATACCATGCAGTTTTTATCACTAGTGCTCTGTAATACTGCTTGAGTTCAGGGATAGTGATTCCCCCTGAAGTCCTTTTATTGTTGAGGATAGCTTTAGCTAACCTGGGTTTTTTGTTATTCCAGATGAATTTGCAAATTGTTCTGTCTAACTCTTTGAAGAATTGCATTGGTATTTTGATGGGGATTGCATTGAATCTGTAGATCGCTTTTGGTAAAATGGCCATTTTTACATTTGACTGTGTAGGTCTATACATGTATTCACATGTGCTGTAGGATGTGTGTGCATCTTCTATGATGGTGGCTGAACATGGCACCAATAAGAGTGTAGCAATATTTCATTACAAGTCATTTCATTGCTTCTTTTTTCTTGCCTTTCTATTTTTTAAGAACAGAGATGATTGCTTTTACCCAAGGTTCCTGGTCTATCTAGCCTCAGGTTTGTGGTCACCGAAGCAGTGGGTGAAGTTCTGTCTTCTTGAGTGGGCCTTCAATCAAATGATATTCCTTGGCTACTCCCACCAGTTTTTTGCCACCGTTGCACTAGCATATTTTGCAGACAGGATAAGATCATTGATTGATCAAGGGGTTTGTGGATGAGTTGGTGTCCTGTACCAAAGATGTTAAGACATAGACATGATGGTTTATATAGACAACCCTTGACATTTTCATATTCAATGAATTGTGTAGATTTTTACCTTCATCAGTATCTTCAAGAGATCTTGCTGTCAGTTTGTGGAGAGCAAGCTTGTCCTGGCAAGTGCCTAGGTTATTGAGGGATCCTCATTGAACTCTTTTGGCTAACAACTCTATCGGATATAACCCAATACTTGATATTGGAAAAATCACTTGGTTTCAAGAGTTGGCCACTTGGGACTCTGTCTCCCCCATTATTTGGCACTTTCAGTTCTCTCTCTCTCTCTCTCTCTCTCTCTCTCTCTCTCTCTCTCTCTCTGTGTGTGTGTGTGTGTGTGTGTGTGCGTGCATGTGTGATTGAGGCAGCTTCTTCTGTATCTGGGATACCTCACTCGGGATGACATTTTTTCTTGTTACATTTGTTAAATAGCTCATGAATTTGTAAGAAAGCAAGAAGTCTATGTTCAGAATCAGAGAGATGAAAGGAAAAAAGGAAAATGTTGCAATCTCAACAAAATAGAAAAGAGAGGAAAAAAAGAAGTAATCCTAAAAAACTAATTCAGAGTAAATTGAATATTATGTTACTCTTTAGACAGAAATTTTGAATTTACCATTCACCTACAGATAACTACTATTCGTACTGAGTTCTGCAATTGTATGTTTATATCTCTCCAATATACCAACCACAGATGCTAATAAACTTCTAGAGACTATTCCCTCTTTAGGACATTGAAGTAAGTCATTAATAATCTGGCAAAGATTTTTTGACTGGAATAATATAATTTTATTAGTTCAATATATGGTAGGTGCATTTACAATTTTTTTAGGATACACAGGAATTCATTAAACGTGTAATCATTCACATAGACATAGTGACTATTAAATACTGTGACATAATAACTAAAATGTAGAGTTTTCAATGTTTATATTCTTATAAAAGCATTGTTCCATATATATATATATATATATATATATATATATATATATATATATATATATATATATCTGTGACATGTACTTCAGTTTCTGAGCACTTGATTGCTCCAGGCACTTCAGGATTATGGGGCTTGAGTGACAATCTTAGGTGTTGATTATCAGCTTCAACCATTTGTAGACAAATTATATTTTATACCCTGAGATTAATCAACTTACTTCATTCTTGATTATCTGCTGTAAGAGCTCTTTATATGTTACCAATATCATTAAATATCATGAAGACAGCTAACACACACTTTATCTCATTATCTATCTTGCCCAAACTTGTGACTGCATCATGATTGCATTTTTTTATTGTTGTTGTTATTCTTTGCTGTGTTTCCAGTGTTCTGTTAAAGAAGATATATATACCATGTCAGAAAAACATTCTGCATTTTCCCCCTAATATTTTAAAATGTGGTATATTTGCTTAGAAGAGTAACTCATTTTGGCCTCATTTCTGTATGTAGTGAGGTAATGATCGAAGGATGTGATTTGGCATATGATTTTCATTGAATCCTGCTTGAAGTTATGAAAGACCATTTGATCAAGAAAGCAAGAACATAACACCTTTATTATCATTCATCCAATCTACATCTTTAGGCTCATGACACAGCTACAGTCTGAAGTCAGAAACAAATTATTATCTATTTTTTGTTTGTATCTATTTTGTTTTTAAAATTACTTGGTTTTACATGAAAGTCGCTAAGGAATCTGTATCAGTTTGATTATCTATTCTATGTTATTGAATGTATAAATTTTTGGGTTATATGGACATTTTAACAGTTTTAAATTTTCTAATACTAAAATGGGGAGTCTTCCAATTTATTTTGGTCATTTTTGATAATAAGCAGTTTGGGGTAATTTTCAGCATACAAACATATAGTTTCCCTGGATATACTTACTCATAAATTTAAATTTTATACTGAAGGCAATTTCAATGAGTTTCTTAAATTTCATATTATTTATTTTTAGTGGTGATATAGGGCAAAATGTTGCTGAATTGAATGGATTTATTGTAAATGCTGTAACAGCTTTGAGTATTTTCTTATTAATTATTTAAAGGAATTTTTCATTTAAATGCAAGATAAACAGCTTTATGGCATTTAATATGGATGTAATTGTGTCTTTATGCTTTGTTTTGTTTGTTCTTTCAACTTTGCTTAAATTTCTCAAAGCCATGATCCAGGCTTTCTGTATTCTATGCCTTATTCTTTTTCTTCTAAGATAATTTTGAGTAAAGCTTTATTGTTTCATATACTACATCCATTTCCTCCCCTGTTCCCTTAATATCTATTTTTTCCATTTCATACCCTTTTTCAGTTTTTACCAGTTATAACACACGCAAGCACACAAACACATGTGCACATATACATACACACACATAGTCATGCACACATTCACATGCACAGGAACACACAACACTTTCATGTTATATTTACATGTAATTTTAACTCTAGTTTGTCATCTAAAAATACTCTTATTATATATCCAGAGTGTATATGTTGCTACAGAGACACTTGTACCTCCATGTTCATTAGGGCTCTGTTGAGAATACCTGAAACACGTAATATAAGTAGATGCCTGTTAACAAATTAAAGGATAAGAAAAATGAGTAACGTATACACAGTGGAACACTTCACAGCTCATAGTAATATGAAATCATGAAATATGCAGAAAGAAGTTTGTTGACACTGAATAAAATTGTTCTGTGATAATTCAGGCCCAGGTGATAAAGTCATATTATTCTACCCTGTATCCAGAATCCTGCTTCAAAATCTTTTGTTTTTTGTTTAACTTAGAGAAACCCTGGAAGTCAGGGTACTAGAAAATAGTATCGGGGTCGGGGGATGAGAAGCCAATGGAGAAGGTTAAAAAGGGCTATAAATGAATGAATGAACGAATGGATGAATGAACGAATGAATGAATGAATGAATGAGAATAGACATTGAAGAATGGAAACAGAAATGATCAAAGGAGGTAGGAGAGTGTGGTGAAATGCTGTCTTCCTAACATCACACGGCTATTGCAATCAGGAATTCACAGTATTTGTGTTTTTCTACACAAATCATACATGAAATCAAACAAGCAGAAATTCCCTGAGTAAGGCATTTCCAGGCCCAATCCATTACTGAGGCAATATTAGCAGTGGGTAATTGCTGGGGGAAGGCAGAATAAAAATGTGTTAATATGGCCTCTAGTAAATTTCCATTATTACACAGGGTTGCCTCAGGCCTATGTGCATAAAAACAGCAATAGCTAGATTTACTGAATTATAAAAATTAAATTAATAAAGACCAAAGTAGAGAAGAGGACATGTTGGGTTGCTAGGAGTAAGAGAATCAAAAACTTTTTAATCTGAATATCTATCTATCTATCTATCTATCTATCTATCTATCTATCTATCTATCCATCCATCTATCTATATAATTTTATACATGTAAAAATTATATAAAACAAAGAAAACATTTAAAAGAGAGAATAAGCTTTTGGTTTTTCTAAGCCACATTTTATATTTAATATTTCCATTATATTACTTTAATATAATTTATAAAGTATCAATAATACTTGAGTAATGTTAACACTGTCCATTCACTAAAAATTGTCCTGACTTAATTTTTCTTTTGACTGTATAAAATTTGAATGTGCATATGTATCCCATTTTCCTTACCCTTCAATTTGTTGATGGACACTAAGGATACTTGCATTTCCTGTCTACTGTTCATACTGACACAGTACATATGCTTCACTGAGTATTTCCAGTGACTTAGAGTGTTTTGTGTACCTGCTCATGAATAGTTTAGCTGAGTAGCATGGTACATAGTTTTATTTTTAGTTTCATGAGAAACCACCACAGTGATTTCCATAGTAACTGGCCATACCCAGTTACATTTCCACCAAGAGTAAATATGTGCACTTTTTGACATACATTCCCACTGGAGTTTATTATCATTTGTTTCTTTGAAGAAAGTCATTCTGACTAGGGTCAGATGAAATCTAACAACTATTAATTTGTATTCCTATGATTGATGGTAAGGGCTGTTTAGTACACTTTAAAAATAATACTGGCAATTCTATTTCTTTTTTTCTTGATTAGCTCATTAATTGATCCAGTGGTTTGAATTTTAATGGATAAAGTTCACAGTTTGTTGTATTTCCTCCACCTCAACATTATTCCCCTTATTGAAGCAGAACTGGTCATTTTTTTCCTACAGAATGCCTCTTTATTGTAATGAATTTTCTCTGACTATACACAGTTTTTTTTTAATTTAACGTTCACATAATCTTATTAGACTATTTTTATTAATCCCTGTGCTTTTAAGTACTCTTTAAAAAATGCCTACCTTATATTTTAAAGTATTTCTGTATGTTCTATAACAAGATGCTTCAAACTTCTAATCTTAGTAAAGTCTTTAATGAAATTGAAATGGACTTTTTCGGAAGGATAATAGTTATAGGTATAGTTTCCTACTTCTATATATACAAATGTAAGTTCTATAGCACTAGTTTTGAAGAAATCATTTGTTTCTGAAAATATATAATACAAATAACATTATACAGACTAAGCAGGTTATATTTAGGAATATCTGTCTATATACATCTACATATATGCATGCAATGAAAATTAATGAAAAAAGGACTAGAATTTGAACGCATGGAAGTAATGCATACATCAGGGGATCACAAAGAGGAAAGCTGTAATTATATGTAACCTGAATGTTCTATACAATTTTGCTTATATAAGAATATTGTACCTACTTAGGTTTATTTATAGCTTCTCTTTACTATTCCTTTGGATTTCATAGGTGTTTTTATGCTGCCCCATGAGAGTTTTGTTATTCTGGTTGCATTTTTTTTCTTTTTCTATATTTTTTAGAATAGAATAGAGTTTATTCAGGGCATGGGGAGGGGAGTTAAGAGGATAGTAGGGGCAGAAAGGGAGTAGTGAAATAGAAACATAGAGTAGAGGAGAAGAAGAGTAGAGGCCTACCATGAGCATGTGGAAAGAAGTTGGGAGGGGAATGGTGAGAGAGAGGACAACCTGGAGAAGGGTAACAGCAAGAGAGCATGAGGGCAAGAGAGGAGCAAAAACATTAGTGTGATTTCTAATCCCTTTTTTAAAAATATCAGCTATTGAGATGCATCTGGTTTGCTCATTTCAATAGGGATTGACATGGATAGTCATGTATCTTCATGCTTTCACACAAATTTAATTTTTTCATTAAAAATATGTTTTGGATTTTTTTAAATGAAAATTGCGTTAATTGTCGAGTGATATTTTGGTACAATAGTTATTCTTACAATATTGCTTCTGGTAAACAATTCTTTCTTTTCACATCTTCCTTAATTTTTTTCTTCAGTGTTATAATTTTGTCATGTTACAGTTCTTTCTCTCCTTGTTTTAGATTATTCCAAAATATTTTAATCTTCTGAATGGGATTTGCATCATTCCCTACATATTTCTAAACAATTGTGTTACTCCAATTGTTGTGTGCTTATTTTGTACCCTGTTGTTTTGCTGAAAGTGCTTCTATAGTCAATGAATTATCTGATGGAGTCATTTAGGTCACAAAAGATGTCAAACTAAATGATTTGTTTAATATTTATATACATTTTATTTATTGTACTGTTCTGGTCACAGAAGAACAGAGACATTTCTGTAGATTCTTGGTCTTATTGATAAAAGAATTTAACAAAATACACAGAACAGTTTTTGGAGTTAAAAGGAATAGAACAGGACAGGAAATTAAAGATCTTGGAGGCTACTGGGAGAGCAGAAAAGAAACAAGAACAGACTTATGGTTTTATATGTTAGATTAAATGGAATTTGTAGAAGCAGAGATGGGACACTAAAAGAAAGTAAAATAAACTGTATATTTCTCAGTGGCTTTTCTCCTTGTCACTTTTTCTGAAGCAACTCAAAATTAGTTTTCTCTGAGGATGATGTGAGCATTGTGGTTAATAGAAATGTCCAGTCCTTTTGAACCAACAGGAAAGAAATATTTAACTTCAATATTATTTAGTTTAAGCTTGTGTTCTGCTAGAATCAGAACTTTATGTCACAAAGTTCTGAATATATCTAAAATTGGAGGAAGAATGTTGTTTTTTACTGTGATTGGTTGCATGTGGTTGTGTGGTCCAAATGGAACACCTGTCACACTCACTGTCTTCTTTATTTGAGGCACTTATTTCCTTGTAACTATCATAGCATACCTGGAAAAGTAACTTGAAACTTATTTTGGTTCACATACAGGACATCAGAGAAGGGGGGCTGTTGCAGCAGACATGTGAGGCATATGACAGAAATTGCATGTGCACTAAAGCAAGCTGAGAGAGAAGCATGCTATTTTCAGTTCACTTTCTCTTTTTGACTCAGTCCAGAACTCCAGCCCATGGAATGGACCTAGAGTCCTCTTCTCCACTCAATTGTTTTAATCTTAAGTTCCCTTCAGGGCTATGTCTACTGTTTTGGCTCTTAGGTGACTCTAGACTCTGTTAAGTGAAAAAAAATCCAGTATTAAAATCATAGTCTTTCAGTATATGGAAGCATGAGAACGCTCTTGTTCCTCTTTAACAGGGTATGTGGTTATCGTCTTCTGTGGATCTTTGTCACGCACTGAAGCCCAAGGTAGTAAGAAATAGCTGAAAAATTGCTTGAATAAAATCTGTTGTGTTGTTTTAAATCTTCCTCCTTTTTAGTTTTAAAAATTCACCAAACTCCAGGGTCTGTCAACCACAGATAATGTGATATGGAACAGAGAAATGTGACAATTTCAGATACTTGAAAGAGCATTTAAGTAATAGAAGATTATAGGAGACCTCTTCATTCCCTTTTCTACTTCAATGACCATTAGTAACTGAAAAAGGATACAAAATAAAGCACAAAGAAGACTGGAGAAAAATGTAAAAATATATTTTAATGAAGGGAAAAGAAATTTAATCATACCCAACATATAATTTAAAATATTTAGTCTATAAATCTATATTAATGTCTTAAATATAGTTAATCCAAATGAAGAACTACAGACACAACTACTTCTAATCATGAAATTGCAGAAAGTTTACCCTTGACCAAGTATGCACTGTTTATAGAAGGAAATTTTAGTTATATTTACTTGATTTTAATTTGTTTCCCATGTATACATAATAGTTTTACAACTATTCAGCGGTTCTAGTGACTCCTTCCCCTGTACCACCATTCCCCAGTTCAAATGTCTGTCTCTATACTGTGCCTTGATGAGGTTTTTTGCTCTTATTATTTGTTTGGCCTTTGTTTTGTTTTTTTTTGTTTTGTTTTGTTTTGTTTTATGTACAGTTCTGTTGTATGAGTTGAAATCAGGTATCCTGACACTTTAGGCAGTGTTTGAATTTTTCAGAGTTGTTTTGGCTACGTCGTGATTACTGTGTTTTCATATAAAAGTAATTTTTTTGTGAAAAAGTTCTTTGGAATTTTGAAGGGATTCTCATGGAATCGTTGGAGGTTTCTTGCTTTTGTATGTTGGTCTTTTTCAGAGTATTTTTTCTACCATTTCATACATATGGGCAGTCCTATCTTCTAGAAATTCCTTCACTTTTTTTTTACAGTGTCTTACACTTTACTTGTTCAATTCTTTCAAGCCTTTTGCTAGACTAATTCCAAGTTATACATTTTTGAAGCTACTGTGAATGAAAGGACACAGTTTTCATTTTAAATGGAAAACTACGTTGTTATGAGTATGCAGTTCAGGGGTTGGGGATTTAGCTCAGCGGTAGAGCGCTTGCCTAGCAAGCGCAAGGCCCTGGGTTCAGTCCCCAGCTCCAAAAAAAAAAAAAAAAAAAAAAAAAGAGTATGCAGCTCAGTCACAGGATATTAGGATATAACAGTGGAGACAATTTGGCAATGTACATAGTGTGTTGTCCTGGGTCCCAAAGATTCCACCTCCCTGTGAAGTGAAGACTGGTCTTGTGAGTTGAGCTTCTGCCTCCTTTTCAGGACCAGTCCCTGAAGCCTCTTCTTTCAGTACTTAGCAATTAATTTTCACTTGCTGACAGCACTTTTAACCTCTGGCGTTATCTCAGGCTGCAAGAGCTCTAGGCTTTCATCTCTTCTTCCTGGTACAAAATATGTAAATCAAGGGTTCCAACCTCCTTATATATGCAATTCTTCTACATTACCACAAAGACAACTCAGGGCAAGGTGGCTGCTACATGTCTTATCTTTCCTTACTATTGTTGTTTCAAAAGAAATCACCCTGTTACAGATGTGTTTTTAAACACTTGAACATACAAGGTATTAGTAAATAATTTAAGTTTTCCAGGTGTCTTTTACCACTCCCTGTCCAGTAGTTTTCCGTGACATGTGTATCAGATTAGGGTTCTAGGAGCCCTCAGGATTCATAGAACTAGTCACACACAGTAATTAAACCATCCACTAGAATAAATTATTTGGGGGATGAAAAGGTGAATATTGTATTCTAACGTCAATACTTCTATCATATCCTTCTAAACATATGTTTCTTAATTCGACCATGGGAAAAAGGAAGAGAAGTTATTAGTTATGACCATGAAGGAGAGAATCCCCAGCATGCTTTATTATCTCCCAATATTTACAGCATGATCATGTGGTTGCTTCATTGAGAAAAAGGATTGAACATGTAAGAACATATTATATGTCCAATGTTTTCCATGTTATATAAATGTTCTCACAGAACACATGAAACTCAAGAAGGATGACCAAAATGCGAATGCTTCACTCCTTCTTTAAAAGGGGAACAAGAATACCCTTGGCAGGGAATAGAGAGGCAAAATCTAGAACAGAGGCAGAAGGAACACCCATTCAGAGCCTGCCCCACATGATGCCCATACATATACAGCCACCCAATTAGATAAGATGGATGAAACATAGAAGTGCAGACCAACAGGAGCCGGATGTAGATCTCTCCTGAGAGACACAGCCAGAATACAGCAAATACAGAGGCGAATGCCAGCAGCAAACCACTGAACTGAGAATAGGACCCCCCTTGAAGGAATCAGAGAAAGGACTGGAAGAGCTTGAAGAGGCTCCAGACCCCATATGTACAACAGTGTCAACCAACCAGAGCTTCCAGGGACCAAGCCACTACCTAAAGACTATACATTGACTGACCCTGGACTCTGACCTCATAGGTAGCAATGAATATTCTAGTAAGAGCACCAGTGGGAGGGGAAGCCCTGGGTCCTGCTAAGACCGAATACCTAGTGAATGTGATTGTTGGAGGAAGGGCGGTAATGGGCGGAGGATGGGGAGGGAAACACCAATAGATAAGGGGAGGGGGAGGGGTTGGGGGATGTTGGCCCTGAAACTGGGAAGGGGAATAACAATCGAAATGTAAATAAGAAATACTCAAGTTAATAAAGATAAAAAAATGTTCTCGAACTTCTAAATTAACAATCTTAGTCAACTTCAATTTCCATTGTAAGTTTCTATGATAATTAATCAAGTTTTTATTATTATTTTGGAAATTCTCTCTTGGCAACCCACATTGCTCTTATAATCCTATATGAAGAAGTCAGGAATTATTTTCATTCCAGTACACCTTTATTTTAAATGTTTTACACATCTGTTACATATGAAGTTTTGTCCATGTGTTAAAGTCTATATTCTTATAACTATAGTTAACTAGTATCTGATTTTTGAATATGAATTTCAAGATCCACAGTGCTGATGAGAAGGTTTGTAACTTTTTAAATATTGAAGTCAATATTCCAAACAGGTATACTTGCAAATTCAATCTCTGGCAAACTCCACTGCAGCATAAGTCATTTTCCCCCTCTGCTTAACTTGTTATTAGGCTCTACAATATTGTCCGCCCAAATTGCCCACTTGATAGACAAAGTCAGTACAGATGAAAAATACACACTATCTCTCTTTGGAGCAACAACTTTTACCATGTTGTTTTTCCCTTGAGTCATGATGAAAACGACAAGCCAATTCAAATTACAAAACAATCAAACATACAAAGAAGCCAGTAGTTTCAGATTGTCAGAGAAATGTGCACATTTACTCTAAATCCCTCACTCCCATTATGATGTCAAGATTAAGAAAGTCTTAAAGCTAAGGTGAACTTTTGTGAAAACAACAGAATTCTATTTTTCTGATACACATGGCATCTTGAAAATAATTCCCAACTGATCAGGAATTGTTGGAATTCAGACTTAAAACATTTCACTGTTCAAAACAAAATTTCAGAATACAGGAAAGGATATTCCCAGTGATTCTTTCCAGCAGGCTCCCCGAATGCTGACAGATCGATGATTAAAAGAAAGTTTCTACTGACAAACAGATGGGAACGGCAAAAGACGGGACCTGTAGACATTCACCAAAAAAGAGAAGTCCAATAGAGTTCACCCAATTAAATTTAGACAATATGCATTTATTTTTGTGAATTTCTCCATAAGAGTGAGAAAGAAAATTGTGCTTTGTTCATAGTGCTCCCTGTAAATAGTGTCTGGGACAAACTTAGTTATGTGGCAAAAATATCACCATAACCATGTTAAGGTGATATAAGGACATGTGTGAATCACACCAGAAATGGAGCAAACCTCAACAACCTACAGTCATTATATCCTGAAATCCAGGCTCTGCCTAGAGCAAAGTTTTGGTTATTATACAATTTTACACTGTACAACTGATAGCTGTTCACAAATTTACAAAGGAACACAAACAAAGGAACAAACTGAATAGAGGATGTTCAAAAACTGCCAGGAATGCATATTAGAAATAATTAAGAATAAATTTTGATTATTAATGTCAAAAGTGTACAGAATTACACTTACTGTGTACCAGTGGCAAAAAATCATCTTTAAAAGGTATGTCCTATAAATTAAATGTTCAATTGTTCCGGCTTACTGTGCTTAATCACACACCAAAGTGGAATGAACAATTAAGTGAATCCTGTCCATCTATCATTTAAATGCTTCCCATCTTTGGGAAGAATTTGACAGTATATTCATTTTCATGATTCATTTTATATAGATTCATAAAATATTAATAATCTCTTGTAATTGAGTTCATGTTTATTTCGGAACATTAATTCTTTTTATTTCTAGTTGTACATGTTACAAGTGCAGGTAAATACTTGATATTTTATTTTTTATTCAATATCAATTTTCTTTTTTGCTGAATAACATTATTATAACTAATACAATATCTTCTGTATATTAAAATGAAAAAGAGTGAAAACAATCAATAAGAAAATACATTCTATTTGCATATCAGATTGTAATAACTATTGACACTTAAGATAACCATACTCTAAATTTATGAAGAATGGACAAAATTACTCATAAGCATATGTATATAATCACAAATATAGCTGAATAATTCTCAAAGTCAAATGACTTTAAAAATAATAGAGCCAGCTCCGAAAAAAAGAACCAAAAAAAAATAATAGAGCATTTAATGATATTCTTATTTTTAAATGTATTCTTCTCTCACATATGACATCCTAATGACAGTTTCTCATCTGGCCTTTCCCCCCTATTCCCTCCACTCTGCCACACCCACGCCTTCTATGTCTTTCTTCAAAAATGGGCAGGACTCTCGGAAATTTCAACCAAACATGGCATATCAAGTTACATACTATAAAGAAGTCTTTTGCATATATGTTATGGTTGTGTAGCTTGGTATTCTTTTAATGAGACATAATTTTTTCATTACTTATCCTGCTGTAAGTGTAGCTGAAATCAAATAGCTATGAATTGTAGAGTGTAAAATTGCTCTAGGTAGTGCCTGGATTTCAGGCTATATTGGCTATAATTCATTGTAGTTTGGCTCCATTTCTTGTGTGATTGACACAAGTCTTTATTTCAGAACAGGGGTCAGCCTGTGCTTTTTATGAAATTTTGCAACAAGACAAAAGAGGTAAAAACTGATATAGACACAGGATACTTATAATCTATATTGAGATGTAATGCAACTATGTCTACTCGCAGTAGGAAAAACTAGCTCTGTGAACAATGTAAAACCAGGAGAACTGGAAATTATTTCAATGCAAATGTTACATCAGATGTCAAATTTATAAATATTGATACTTTTTCCATCTTTATTAAATTGGGTATTTCTTATTTACATTTCAATTGTTATTCCCTTTCCCAGTTTCCAGGCCAACATCCCCCTAGCCCCTCCCCCTCCCCTTCTATATGGGCTTCCCATCCCCATCCTCCCCCCATTACTGCCCTCCCCCCAACAATCACGTTTACTGGGGGTTCAGTCTTGGCAGGACCAAGGGCTTCCCCTTCCACTGGTGCTCTTACTAGGATATTCATTGCTACCTATGAGGTCAGAGTCCAGGGTCAGTCCATGTATAGTCTTTGGGTAGTGGCTTGGTCCCTGGAAGCTCTGGTTGGTTGGCATTGTTGTTCATATGGTGTCTCAAGCCCCTTCAATATTTTTGCCTGGTCAATGGACTTATTTTGTACTTGTACTAATGAGGAATAACATATCACCTCCTTAAACCCCTCTAGGCAACATATGGACACATATTGTACACTGCAATAAAATTGTAAGTACAAAATTAGTTCATTCAGAATTGTTTTAGTTATTAATATAAGAATGCCCACGTGATTTTGAGTGATTTACAAGTGTTTTTCTGTAAACACTTTTTTTGTTTTTTTTTTTTGTAAATACATTTTTATGTTTATTTTGATCCCATTTTTAACTGGTTGACTTTTTGCCATTACTTGTTTAGAAGCTCATTGTAAATTAAAGAAGCCAATCATTTGTGGTATATGAATTTAGATATCATATGTGAGAAAATGAGTGTTTCTTGGCTTTAGAAAGAGTTCTTAAGACAGCAGAATGGTTTGCTCCATTTAGTTACAGTCTTTAACTTATTGTTATGGACTTGCAAAGAGCATTGCCATATGTTGCTGTGGTTACACTGTGGATATGTCCCTGCAGGGGTGGCCTAATACATCCTCAACCTCTGCCCTATATCACTGACACTTCTGTCAGAGTCTGTCATCTTGTGTCTTTTCTTAAAGCCCAATCACCTGTGAGCTCCTCCTCACTGAGCTTAGAAGCATGGGTCTGAGGGTTTCTTTTTAAGCTAAACATAGACTACACCTAGTCCATATTTCATCTTCATCCAATTCTTCCAGCTACCCTTCAGTTCCCTTCATCCTCCTTTCCTCTTTCCTCTTTAGCAGGCCTCAAAGAGACAACAACCAAATATGACAAAATGCAATACAATGAGTCACTGCAGGAACCCTCACATGTCTGTACAGGGCAGTTTAAGATTAGAGAAAGAGTCTTTTGGGCTCAACGAAATGAGTCATTGACACATCATTCCCACAGGAAGGAGTCCCAGGAAAACAAAATTAAATAGCCACAACACATACAGAGAGGTCCTGGAGCAGGCCCATGGATGGGTCACTTGCTGTATCTGATATCAAAGGTATTAATCTCGGCATACATAGTTGTCACAAAATAAATCATTAAATATTTTGCTTCCCTTCTAGAGTTGTAGATTATATCTCCATTTACTATGAGACATGGTTGGTGATTTTCTGATCCTTTGTCCTCGTGACCTCTTTATTTAAAGGTAAAAGTTTGATCCTAACAATCAGGTTTCATCTAATGAAATTTGCAATTGGCATTTCCTTTAATTTACATCATTTGTGTTAGTATGTTGATGGTTTTGTTTTTTTGAAACCCTCAAATCTTGCACCACTAGGATGTGGAACACAAGGCATTCTGCTCAATATTAGTTCTAATTATCATGATACTTTATTTTGTGAAATTCTCTAAAAGTCAGTAGAGATAAACCTTGTACTGGTAGGCACTGACTATGTCAATTGTAAAATAAATCATTTCCAAGTATAAGAACACCTTTAACTCCTGAAAGAAAGAATAGGGATGTGGACAATAACTGACCCCTATATGGTTCAGTGGCACCTTTTTCAAGACTGTAGATCAGAGAACAATTAGTGTTTCTCTCTGAGATAAGCAAAGTAGATATCTGCTGACCATAGAGACAAAAATATCAATAGCATTACATTTTAAACTGGAAAAGACAACTGCTTGTATGAATTTTGAATAATCATTTGTGCCAATTTGTAGCTCTATAGTCTCAGCTCTAAAATAAATCCTTTTGATCTCAAAAGGACAAAGAGCACGTGTAAAGTGATGTCCTCCTTTTCATTTCATTCTGCATTATTCTTCATCTTGAGTCTGATGTCTAGCTCAGTTTCAGAAACATTATCTATATTTGTGGAACATTATTCACTGTCCATTCAAGGCTAGCTTTGGGAATTGATAGCATTTGAACATAATTAATTCCTGGTAGATTATTTCTCCAATTGTACATTTTTTTTAATATAGAGTTTACAAAACTGTTGTCACCTTCATTTAATTCCTTAACATTTTATTTTATTTCTTACACTTCCCACCGTTAACTGATATTCGACTATGGGGTTTTATGAAAAACATGTTTGAAAATGCCTTAGTATAGTGTATTACCTCTAAAATTAGAAAGCCAAAGTCACGGAAAATATAATTTAAAATTCTCTCTGTCTCATAAGAATCAGTACTGGAAGTAATTCGCATAATTTAATTTTATTCATTATGCATTCTTACTGTTCAAAGAATAGCCATTTTTAAAAGTATATTTCTCCCAAGTTCATCAGTAGAATAGATATTAAAAATTATGTCTGGTCTGGTTTCAAGAACGTATAAACCATACAACCTTTGACCTTCTGAAAAATGAAGCGGTACAAATAGAAAGCACTTAGCTTGAATTCCTCAGAGGACTTTCATTCATGCTCTCTATAGAACATTAGGAAAGTACCAAATAAAGAAAAACTTTGTAGTATGTGCAAATAATTGCATTTTGTCTTTGACGAAAGATGTAATGATCTTATAAAGGCTTCCATTGATCTCGAGCACTTTCCCAGATATCAGGTGCCTTTGTTCTGCTCTCTTTCATAGGGCTTTCTGCTCAAATTAAGCCTAATTTTCCTTGTTAGGATTCGGGGTTTCTCATGCACAGTAACCATTTTTCATCTGTATATAAAGAGGTCCATCGTGTATTTGACCCTACTGATTCTAAAGTTCTAAAACTCAAAATCACTTGGAATCTGTGCAGCTTATGATAAAAATGGTGTTAGAGACTGCTGATATGGGGCAGAGGGTAGATATAAAGAAAATAAAAGGTAATCCACTCTAGGTTATAAGCATCAGCATGGACAAAGATTTACAACCTCTACTTATTATGATAGAAGAAACAGCCAGTATTCCATAAATTTATATGGTACAACATGATGTCTGCTTCTAAGTGTCCCTTCTGAGAATTACTTAAGATAGTTCACATGCATATGCTGATTTTGAGATATGGAGGCTTAACAGCTAATAAATTAATAACATCGAAATTATTAACTAGTTATATCAATCTCAGAACCTATTTATTCAATCAAATTGAAACTCTGTCTTTTAAATTGTGCAAAGGTGGTATTTCAGAGTGCATATTATGGGGAAGAGAAAGAGTAATTACATAAGAGGGGAAAGAAACAAAATGTAAATGGAAAACAAGTTTATCCCAAAGGAACAAGATAGTGTTAACATGATGATTAAAATTTAGTTTTAAAAATTATGAGGCTGGGCAGGAGAGTCAATGTATAAAGGAATTATCATGTAAGGGTGAAGTCCTGTGTCCAGATCTCCAGCACATTCATAAAAGCTGGACAGGCCTGGATGTTCCCTGTCTACCAGCACTCTAGTGCAAAGACAGATTATGATAGCTGTGCTTGATTATCAACCTGACTGTATCTGCAGTTAAGTAAAACCTAAAGCCTCACAGGATAAACCAGCGAGGGATTTAGCTTCTTCTTTAGATGAGTTGAAGTTGGAAGATCCACATTTAATTTTTTAATTTTAATACTTATTGATTCTTTGTGAGATTCTCCAATTCCACCTATCTTCCATTCTCTTCATATGTCCTCCACCTTGCAACCACCAACCTAAATGAAAATAAAAATAACAAAAAAATACAAAGAAAAAAACATTTAAAAAATAATCTTTGGAAGCTGTAGTGTGTGACAGTGTGTCCCACAATATTGTCCACAGCTTTTGACTTGCAAATGTTCATTGCAATGAGTCATTGGTCCAGTTTAAGGCCTCTGACTTCTGCTACAGAATCACTAGTCGGTTCTTTTTTCCTTCTTTTTTTTTCTTTTTCCGGAGCTGGGGACCGAACCCAGGGCCTTGTGCTTGCTAGGCAAGCGCTCTACCACTGAGCTAAATCCCCAACCCTAATTTTTTTTCCTTTTTTTTTTTTCACTAGTCGGTTCTTACAATGACTCCCCTTGGCTATCATGCCTTGGAGATCCTACAGCTTTAAATCTTCAGTTCACTTGGTCTAGAAATCATAGATGAAGTAGATGTTGGAGTCGATCACCTCAGAGCCCTGGATCTGGGCAGGGGTGGTAGTCCAGTCAGCCCTCCTGCACACACACCGTCATCAAAAGCGCTCCAGCACTGCTCCAGCTAGCCTACCCAATGTCAGCAAGGGGCAGCACCAACTCTTCTGCCTCCCTGCCCTTTAGGCTGATTCACCTGAACCCCATAATGGCAGGGACAACTTTATTTTGCTATCCAGGTAAGATGCAGGACTTCTTCTTCCGACTCCTGTATCAGGTAAGGAGTTGGACCAGCTCCCATTGACACACTTTTGGGTACCGCACATTCACAACCCTCTCAAGCAGTGGATAGCTCTACTTTTCTGCCCAGGTAAGGTACAGGGTCTGCTCCCATGAGTCCTAAAGCAGGTGAGGAGCAGGTCCAGGTCTCCTGCTCTCAACACCTGTGGCCGGCTCGCCCATTTGACACAGGTGGTTAGGAATGAGATGGGGAGGGCATCCCTTCATTACCCATGCTACCACACTGCAGACTATTGGCAGGGCCAATTCTCTCATGCTCAAAGCATCAGGGCCAGCTCACTGAAAATCCCTGTAACCAGGGCTAGATTTATAGTGCTCTCTGGATGAGGTGACCTGCTTTCCAGAGTACTACAGCTAGTGAAGGTGGAAGCCAGCTTTGCATAGTCCTTAAATATCAATATGGTTCCAGGTGGCAGCCCAGACCATGGGCATCTACCAGTCCCGTGCTGTTGCAGGACCATAGACACAGAAATGGCCCTCGGTGGCATCATTGGCAAATATCTCACCATGGCCTCAGGTGGCATCGCCTAATACTCCTATCAAGCTCACTGCCCTCGAGTCTCCAGTTGTGTCTGTGTCCACTGCGTACACATCTTTCTGCTTCCTTTTCTCTCCCATCTTTCTCCCACGTACTTGGTACCAGTGGTCTTTTTATGTCTGGTATCACCTCAGGTGGGCTATGTCCTTCCTATACTGTGTCACATTAACAGGGATCACCGTGGGCATGGTCTGTCTGCATGGGTCTATGTGGCACTAGCCTGGGGGTCACTAGGCTAGGTGTTGTTGCAGGCTTGATTGCTGTCTGAGTCACATGGTACTACAGGCAAGATTCAATTTAAACCTGGGCCATGCCTTCCATTGGTAGCCTATATGAAGGACAAAGGAAGCTTTTCTTTTTATTCTTCTTGCCCTGTATCTCATGGTCCCACTGGCAATTTCATTCCTTTCAGAGCATGAATTAGAGTCTAATTCTTTGGAATTCCAGTATATACTGTAAACCATCCAGCTCATGGAATGAATAACTACTAGATGCTTGGACTTATCATTGTGGGCTAACTGGACCACAGCCAATGAACTACACTCTTATTCCAGACCTCTATACAGAAGTGTGCACATACTCATGCAAACATGCGGTTACACACACACACACACACACACACACACACACACATTATATGCATGTGTGTGAGAAGAGAGAGAGAAAAGGGATAGAATATTACACACAAGGGAAAAACAACGACCAGTGTAATGGGAAACTGAATACAACTCAATTAATTTCTATCTTGTATTTCAAGTTTTATGCTTACACAGTCCTCCTCTTTCATGCTTTTGAGAAGTTTCTTTTATGAACCCGAGTATCTAGGATCAAAAGAGAGTGTCAACTTGATATTCAACTCAGAGAGAGGATGGAGTGTCCTCCTACTGAGTTAAATAGTAATCAGGTATTCCTGTGAAGACAATTTGATTTGATTCAACTATACAGTAATCTGACTTAAGTGAGGTTAGATGTGTATCGTTTAATCAATTAGAGACCATATGGGTATATCTAAGCCTTACTGTGAAAAAAGAAAGTCAGTCTATAGACAGTACCCTTTTTTTCTGTGTGTTCAAGTTTCTACATGCCCTGAGCACCTCTTGTACAGATATTGGACGGGAATCCCCATTTCTCACCATCACTTATGTCAAATGATGTTTAGCAAATCAGTATTTTCCCTCTTTATCCCAAAACGTTGACCTCATGAGTTTGTGAATTAAAAGTGACAAACTTCTCTGATGCACATTACAAAAATTTGAAATGTGCTTTAGTATAGTTTAAAGACAGATATTTTAAAAAAATTTTTCAAAGTATGACCAAAAGGCGCTTTATAATCTTTATTTAATAGAGTGTGAGGGAAATATGTGCAATCTAATCATAGTTATACTAATAGTGTCTTCTAATCATAGTATCATTTAATCATAGAATATTCATAGTTAAAGATTCCTACAGCTTTTCCCATAGTGGCTATAATATAGTACCTACATTATTAATAGAAATGTGGATACCACTAGTATACCACAGTCAGAGAATAATAGATTACTTTTCTCAATTTTGAAAAAAAAATGGGATCACCATGATATGAAGACAGCCCTACTAACTAAACTGCATTTTACATTCATGGTTAAATCATGGTTAGAAAATGTTGAACTGAATGTGTATTTGAAGGGGATGCCAAAGTGTTATAGAATGGGGTGTGTTCTTTTGGTTTCAACTGTATAACTGAAAGAAATATAAAGACTTGCAAAATGTGATGCTTAACTGTTTGGATATTCTTGTGATTATCCAGATTGAAAAAGCTGCTCAAACTTACAGTTTGACTTTCAGAATAGCCCTGAAAATGTGAATATCAGTAGAGTATTAGTGATTCCTCTGAATGCTTACCAGGCTGGAATTTTCAGATACACAAAAGCTTCTTTGAAAGATCAAAAATTTTATACCTTTTTAAAATACAATAAAGCAGAAGCAAATGCAGGAATATAATGGATTGGCCTGTGTGTGTTTCTTTGCATATATGTATAGGTCTTATCTGGATGTGTATACTTGCTCAAACATATTGTATAAAGTCACAAAATATTGGAAAGCTTGAAAAAAAGTGAATGCAGGAGAATCATGTTTTTACAGGAGGTATACAAGCAAAGCATAGCCATCCTATAGTAAGGAATGTTAGATCATGGACAACATAGAAGAAAGGGCATGATGATATAGTTGTGTGAGTGTTAGGGTCTTTGCTATGAAACACTGGCATCAGACATGCAATTATTACTGCATTCATAAACAAACAGGGGTTGGGGATTTAGCTCAGTGGTAGAGTGCTTGCCTAGCAAGCTCAAGGCCCTGGGTTTGGTCCTCAGCTCCGGAAAAAAAAAAGAAAAAGAAAAAAAAACAGCACCATGGCTATCTGCACCAGACTTCCACAAAGTCAGGCCCTGGACATCTACCACAGAATAGGGAAGTGGGCATGAGGCCCTTCATTTTCCAAGGTACACTGGATACTTAATTGTTGGAGGAGTACATTTCTCCAATTCTCTAGTCACTGGAGTTTTAATCCCTCTACCAATAACCTGTTATACATGAAAAATCATGTAACCGTAATCAAATTTAGTGATTCATACACATGTACAGAAAGGAATGAAAGTTGAAGGTGATTACTTGAGAAGAGGGAGGGTGTCAGAAAGAGTGAGAGGGGAAAGTGTATTAAAAGAGACAACATAGATAGACATGCTCAAAACACATTGTAAACACAAAATTTTCAAAAAATACAGACTAGTGAGCCAAGAAAGATCAAAAGAGAAACAAACTATAATAATCTTAAATTGTATATGCAAGACACAGTGAATATAATCACTGAACGGCAAGAGAAGGCTACCACTGCTAAAGGAAGACTTCCTCAGAGGGGAGAGCTAGGGAGGAAAGTGGATTATCACCAGGCCTTGAAACCCTGAAACCAAAGAGATTTTGCCGAGCTTGATCCTAAAATTGTTGATGACTAACACTGACAATTGCCTTTCATTTTTCTCCCTCATTTGGAACAAGGATGTCTGAAATGCTTAATCCTACTAATGGCAAATAGTTTTCTGCGTTTTAGAAATTCACAAATGTAGACTAGACCCATAATATGAAAGTTGTTCAAGGCCTTGACTATTACTAATAAAATAACATTTAATCTGAGATTTTAAACTTTGTGTCGATATTGTAATGGATTAAGTATTTGAGGCTTTTTTAGTTTTTGCTTATTTGGCCAAAAAGGTTAAACTGAGACAAAAGCACTATGAAAAGAAATTTAAACTAATTGGTAACATAAAAAAATGAAGGAAGACAGTTGCAAGCCGAGAAACAAAAATGTAATTTACAAACTAAAAGACACAACAAAGATTTTCCTCAGGATCTTGACGATGGAGGAAAGATGACTTATCTTTGTCCAAAATATCAGCTCACTTGCTGTGTTATTGGGTGTCTGTAAAGAATTTGAATCCAGCAACATGGCTGCTTCTGCAAGGCTTCATATCCAAAGACTTAGGTCCGAATGATCTGGCTGGAATCCAGAGGTGTCACATACTTTTAATACTTCTGGCTAGACCTCAGACATTCTCTTAGCACATACCTTAAGGGTGCAGAAGGAAACAGCTGTGTTTGAAAGTTACATCTAATTGATGGGCAGACATAGATCAAAGGTAGTCCGAACTCTCACAATAACATGTAGGACAGAGAGAGGGGAAGAGGGACAGGGAGGAGAGAGAGAGAGAGAGAGAGAGAGAGAGAGAGAGAGAGAGAGAGAGAGAGAGAGAGAGAGAGATTTACTAAGATATTTTAGAGACAGCCTACAGATGAAGACAGAACTAGCCAGAGAACATGAATGAGAGAACAGATTGGTTTGAGGCCAAGCAAAGCAATTCAGTCAGAAGCTGAGAGAAACCAGTTTTAATTAGTCAACATGGAGAGTAGTTTTGAGTTAGAACAGCTTATTTGAACTGACAACCAGAGTTCAGAAAGAACTAGAAAGGGTGAGCTTTCTCAGCAGTAAGTCTCCACGACGATTACATCTGATGAACAAGAAATTACTTTTACATCTGGCATGGTTTGCATCAGATTGTATGGAGGCTAGAAGACTAGATTAGGCCTAGGCCTGGGGATAGTCAGAATAGAGAATGAATCTCTCTGGCCTCAGCCAAAGCTGTATATTTACACTTCTTGTCTTTCATCTCATCCCTTCATCTGAGGAAATAGAAGTGACATTTACAGTATCTTTAGGTCAACATCTGTACATTTTAAATAGTTTTCAAGAAAATTGAACATGCACATATGTATATATGTATATATCTTGGTCTGCTGCTCAGCACCCATCATATGCTGGTTGTTACTCCATGAAGATGAAATAAATTACTTCAAGTTGAAATCTAGCCAGCTAAGGAACATAATGGCATTCCTTTATTACAAAGTAGTGTATATACAAGTTGCCAGCACATGTGATCAACTACAAGTATCTTGTATAAGAAAAAGAGTCCTCGGGTTTTCAGAGCCCAGTTTATGATTACTTGAAAGAGTTTCACACACACACACACACACTCTCTCTCTCTCTCTCTCTCTCTCTCTCTCTCTCTCTCTCTCTTTTTAGGTATGTTACTGATAGTAATTAATGTAGGATTGCAATTCTTGCTTATAATATCTATAAATATATAATTTATCTAGATAAAGGTTTATTGAAGATTTTTTTAAAGAAACCATAGGGTTCATGTGGAGAAAGCTAAAATGTTGAAGAAACGTGGTACAGAGATCTTTGTTTAACAGTCAATGTCCTTCAGTTATTAACTCCTGAGGGAATGAGAGAGCCAAATCAGTTTTCCAGTGAATGAACCAGGACCTTTATATTCTCGCTGGGAAAATGAGATGCTAATTATATTGGTGTTTTAAATTCAAGTCTTTTATTCTTTCATTTACTTGTGGCAACACAGGGAAATCACATGAAGGGAAATCCTCCTTGGCTTACAAGATGACAGCACATCGAATGCCTCTTTTTATATATGGTAAAATGCAAGGAATTATTTCTACTCATTTGCAACATTTCTCTGCAACATATTCTTTGCACATATTCTGTTTCTTTAGTAAAAGCATATGACATTGACATCTGGAAAAAGACAGCTGATTCAACAAATGGTGCTGGTCAAACTTGGATGTCTACAGGAAAAATATAAGATGCAAGTTCATCATCTTTCACAAAACTTAATTCCAAAAGGATCAGAGACCTTAACACAGAGCCAGACAAACTGAAGGAGAGAAAAGAAAATAAGAGAATAGTTGGGGGCTCACTGGGGCAGGCAAAGACTTTCAGAATAGAATTCTATTAGTACAGGTGCTAGGATCAATAGTTAATACGGAGGACACACATGCATACACATACATATACATATATATGTGTATATATATGTTTATATATACTTATACACATATAATACTTATGCATAAACACATACACAACATGAAAATAAAATTAAAAATGGGGTACAAATGTAGAAAGAGAATTCTCAAGAAAAGTAATTTAAATGTTTGAGAAGCACGTAAAAAATGTTTAACAACCTTACCCATAGGGAAATGCAAATCAACACTTCTTTGAGTTTTCATAATTTCTAAGGTCATTAAAATGAAAGATAACTCATGCTTTCAAGAATATGATGTATAACATTCATTCATTGTTAATGTGAGTGAAAGCTTATAGAGTACTATGGAAATCAGTGTGACAATTCTCCTGAAAGATGGGACTGGATTATTTTATGGATTATTTAGTGCGTCTAGGAGTAAGTTTCCCTTTCTGTGCCTTCCTCAGGCTCCTTTCTTTCTGTTAAATTATTTTGTCACATTCTGAAAGGCTAGGGTTTTTTATAACTGTATTATATTTTATTACATTTTGTTTTGTTTTATCACCATTCTTCAAAACCTATTTGTTGTCTAATTAGAGACATAATGGCCGCGGCTCTGGATGGGAGTGGTCATGGAGAGAAATTGGGGTGGGAGGCAGAAGGAGGTTAAGCTGCAATCCGGATATATTATGTGAGAAAAAGATCTATTTTCAATAAAAGAATAAAATGCATTACAATTCCAAGAGAAAGCATCTATAATATACAATGCTAAGACTTATTTAATGTTTTATTTATACATGTTTGTAACATAAAAGAATAGTACTGCTGGTACTCAGATTTAAAAAGAAAAACTCAAATGCCTGAAAAGTGGTTAAAGAAATGTTCAAACTCCTTTATTATCAGGGAAATGCAAATCAAAACAACTGTAAGGTTCTATTTTATACCTATCGAAGGGGCTAAGGCCAAAAACTCAGAAGACAGCACAGGCCAGCAAGGATGTGTTGCAAGAAGAACAAGTCTTCATTGCTGGTAGGAGTTCAAACTTGTACAATCACTCTGGAAATCAATTTGCTGGTTTCTCAGAAAACTGGCAATAGTTCTACCTCAAGACCCAATTTTACCATATCTGGGTGTATAACCAAAAGTTACTTCACTATCCCACAAAGACACTTTAACAACTATGTTCATAGAAGTTTATTTGTAAGAGCCAGAAATGGAAACCACATAAATAGATCATCTTCAACTGAAGAATGGATGCAAAAACATGGTTCATGTAAACAGTGGAATACTTTTCAGCTATGAAAAATGAAGACATCATGAATTTTGCAGGCAAATGGATAGATCTTAAGAATACCATCCTGAGTGAGGTAACCAATATCCAAAATGACATGCAGGGTATGTACCCATTTATAAGTGGATATTAGCCATAAAATACAGGATACACAATCTACATACCACCAACCCAAAGAAACTAAGCAGGATGGAAGGCACAAATGAGGATGCCTAAATTTCATTTAGAAGAGGGAATAAAATAGTGCCAAGAGGCAGATGGAGGGAGGAGATGGGGTGGGGGAGGAGAGGGTAATGGGGAAGTTCAGGACCAGTGTGTGAGGGACAGGAGGAATGGCCAGATGGCCATGAGAATGGAATTCTGCAGCAGACAAAGGTGGGAAACTAGGGGGCATCTCCAGGATGAGACAGAGAACTGGGATACGGTAAATGCCCAAGAATCAATTGGGGAGTCCTGATCTATGACTCACAGCATTGGGGATGTAGAACTTGAAATGGCCACCTCCTGTAGCCAGGCAAGAAACCCAAGGTAGCGATAGGAACACCAAACCACCTATGAAACTATCAACCTAAAATTTACCTGTCTACATGAAGTACAGCAGCAAAGACTGAAAGAATGGCCAACCAATAAACAGCCCAAATAGAGACCCATCCCATGGGTAAGCACCAATCCCTGACCTTATTAATGGTATTCTCTTATGCTTGGGGACAGGAGTCTAGCATGGGTGTCCTCAGAGAGGCTCCATCTGGCAGTTGACTCAGACAGATGCAGAGACCCATAACCAAATAGTGCATCAAGCTTGGGGACTTTTATGGAAGAATGGGAGAACAGATTGCAGTCCCTAAAGGGATAGGAACTCCACAGGAAGACCAACAGAATCAACTCAACATGACCCTGACAGATCCCAGAGACTGAACCAGTAACAAAAGAACATATAGGGGCTGAATCTACATCTCCCAGCATATTTGTAACTGATGTACAGCTTGGGATTCATGTGGATACCTAACAGCTGGAGCAGGGACTCCCCTAAAAACTGTTGTCTGTCTCTGGGGTATGTTCTTCTAGCTGGGATGCCTTGTCTGGTCTCAGTAGGAGACAAAGCTCCTAGACCATCAGAAATGTGATATTCCAGGGTTGGGGGATACCTGTGGTGGGGGGCACCTGCTCGAAAGAGAAGGGAATTGGAGGATGGGGGAATGGAGAGATAGGAGAATGGCGTGGGGACATGGAGGAAGGATTGTGGAACTGGTGACCAGGACTGTGTAGAATGTAGCATTATAAAAAACCTAAACAAAAACATTCATAACCTCTTAACAAGGTGTGAAATATAGCCCTATATGTCGTTAGTTACTCAAAGTATCTTTCAATTTTCTGAAAATGGGGGGAAAGAAACACAATGATATAAGAAAGGTTTATTACATTTCTAATACTGTGATGAGAGCTGAAAAATATATTTTAAGTAATATAAATATAATCTGGAACACCAAAAAAATCAGTTACTATTTCATTAAAAACAGTAGGCTTATTTATATATATGTATTGAACATATTCTGTCTGTGCTATGAAAAGACCCAAAATTTAAAATTTCGGAACAAAGTTTAAAAGAGCAGGTCATTCTTTGCTATTAACAAACCTGCTTCTTATGCTTTATGTGATAAAGTACTGCCCAGCCATTGCTTATTGATTTATATTAAAACTTTTTAGGCTTTAACACATGTTAATTGTTCTTTAACCATTGGTAGCTGGTAGTCAATAAGAACAGGAAAAATTTGAGATGTAATATTTTCTTTTCATTTATTCTGAAAACATTAGCACACGATTGGCCTAAGGAGTTTTAGGTTTGAAATAATCAACTAAAATAAAAAAAATGTATAAGTGCTATTAGGCAGTGAGTAAATGAAATTCATGAACCAGAAGTGGTAAACAGTCAAAAGTGCACTGCACAATGGAAAAGGCTATCCCCGGAAATGGACGAGATGCTTAGTCTAACACTTCATGAACCGCAGCTCACACTTTTAAATATTGCATGTGAATGATGGGAGATTACAGAAATGGTTATACTGGACTTGGCCTATGAATTATCCAATAAAGTTCAGTGTTGCCCAATTTTTCATTTGTTAAAGTTAATACTCCAGTGGTTTGTGAACATTATCAAGCAATTCGCATACTGTTTGGCTCTTTGTACTGGGATTTTGTCCAAAGTCTGTTTGAGGTACTATCAAAAAGACTGTGGACTAGTGATTTAAACAACTGTCTCTCTCTACCTCTTTCTCTTCAGCTCTCTCTCTCTCTCTCTCTCTCTCTCTCTCTCTCTCTCTCCTCCCTTCTCTTCTCTTCTCTTCTCTTCTCTTCTCTTTTCTACATTTCCTTTCTTTCTTTGTTTTCATATATAGTTCAAAGAACTAAACATTTCAAAATGATGGTACCAGAAACTTCCAAGAGTAGCATTGGACTATATCTTCCCTCATTGAAAAACATAACAAAACAAACAAAGAGAAAAACCCAAGAAGCAAAAGAAAGAAATTTCAAAGTTGAAAAAAAAAACAACTGACAGGAGTTTTGCAAAGTATGATTTTCATAGTTGCATAGAAATTTCTAGAATTCTTTGAGCATGCTGGTAGATGTCAACATTATGGGTGACTGCTTCCTGTTGTTTTATTTTGTTGAAAAAAAATCTACCAGTGGAAAAACTTTACCTTGAAAATGTTAACATAAGGGAAATACTTTCTAAGATGATTTTATTTTCTAAATGTGCTTTATGTGCTTAATGGGTCGTCTTTTATGTACTCTTGGACTTTATTGTTCTTTCTCCATTGTAAGAAAGTTCAGAATTTGATAAAAGAAAGACAACAGATAGAAGATTCTTCTGAACTGCATTCTTATAAGGAACTGGACAGCATTTAGGAAAACTTTGAATCGACAAATAGCCTAAAAGGAAAAAAATAACTTACTATACTGAATTTAATATGATTTTGAATGTCGTTCCTTTAAGTTGAGTTAATTAATCAACTTTTAAAATTAAGACGCTTTGAATAAAAAAATCAGCAGTTATGTAATATACTCACAGGTTTGTTTTAAAACAGTTTCATACATGATAGTATCAACGCAGAGTGTTTCAATAAAGATCAGGCGCCTGAAGGTAGAGTCGAGAAGTCCTAACCGATTTTTATTGTACAATTGAATATATGGAAGGGCTGTATATGTGATCATTAACTGTATGAAGAAGAAGTGTGGAATCTAAGTCACGATTAACAAGTGAACAGTGGGCTTAGGCTGTTCTTTTCCCAGCTCTTACTGTATTAATATTCATTCCATATTTGAAATCCTAAATAAATATGACAATTGGGAAACAAGCTTATAGTTTCTTTGGGAAAAATAAGGAGATCAATAATAACACATTCATACGGTATATGAAAACTCATGTTTCTTCATGTACATATATGTTATAAAATTATTAATGATTGTTATGTAGTCAAGTTTTATGATTCAAGGTCAAAGTATGACTATTTTTAATAAAACTTGTATTTATAAATTAGAAATCATTGTTGGAAATGGAGGCAAATATATTTATAATGTTAATTTCTCGAATCTTATAAAAGATTTGTACAAGAAAATTGTACAAGTCAGTGAAATTGATTTCAGTTATCTTATTTTATCTCTAAAAGTAGCATGTCTAACCAGTCATGAAAAGTGTCTTTGGAGATGTCATGTGACACAAAGACTAAAGAACAATTAGAATTCTATTTTAGTTAGAGAAAATTTACAGATTTATCAGCAAAATAGCATTGTATGAAATAAACCATTGCAAGCACATGTTGGGTTTTTATTTATATAAGTTTAGCGCTAGTAAATGTTTCTTCATCATTCAAAAATGAATAAAAAATCTCACTAAGTTTATTAAACCTATAATTTTTATACAGGAAAGAGTCATGTAAAGTATGGGTTAAAAGGTCAATTAAGTTAGAGCAGTGTATTATAGCAAAACTCATAATAGTAAGCAGAAAGCTCGGTTACATATTCTACACCAGTTGTTTAGGGATTTTGTAGAAATATAATTTCCTCTCCTTTACTTTTTTATGATTTTAATTTTCAAGTCAGAAGAGTGGACAAATAAAAGATGTGTTAGCTGTACATGTTGACAGGGTTAACACTTGATTATTCTTATTTCTGTTGGACCCAAGGTTTCAGAGTTCTTGGGTATCAGTTATGCTATATTTTAGATCTAAAGCAACACTGACTTGTAGCCTGTACAACATGTTGTATAGTATTTGCCCAACATGATATGGCAAATGTTCCATAATAACTTAAAGTTATGGTACAGTTACTGTACTATGAGATGCAACATATTACTCTTGGTAAAAGTTGAGTGAATAATTTTTTTTATGATCAAAGAAAAAGTAAAGAAATAAATTACAGATTGATTGGAACAGAAACAGTATTCCTCATTGGCCTGGATGTTCAAGATTTCATTCCTAGGTTGATACTGTGAATATTTAAGAGATATAACTGATCCTAATGGACATAAATCCATGAACTATGTCCACAAATAAGAATGTAATTCCATGGTCTCATTGTCCTCTGTTCTCTCTCAGGTTACTCATGAAATGAGGTCCTTTGGTCCACTGCATATTATTAAGCTGTTTTACTTTGTTATCTAAGGCTTGCCAAAAGCAATGCAAGAGATTATTTGAAACTTAAAAGAACAATGACTCACTCCATTTTAGTTAATTTCCTTGTGGATTTTGTTATATGGAATGGGAATTGATTCTTTCTGAAATTGGTGCCCAGAGGTGGGGTGCTTTCTGTAACAATATGATATTAGATTATATTTGATTATGTTACTACAATTTAAGTGTAAGATTAGGTCATGACAGCAATTTTGGAGGGACTTACGGGTTCAGGTGAACCCACGCTTAAAATTTGTGTGAAATTATTAACAGGTAATTGTGGTAGAAATTCAAATGATCAGAATGTAGACAGAAATGTGGACAGTAAAATCCAAGAAAATAAAATTTTTGCTTGCTTGTTTGTTTTTAAAGTGAGGACAACATTGGGAATTGAAATACATGTTCTCCTCACTACACACTAACGAGGATTTTATGAATTTTCTCCAAACCTTAATTCTTAGTGAGAGGCTATATTAACAATAATAGATGTGTTTAACATAATGCTTCAAGAGAGTGAAACACTCAGCAGGTGATATGATTACCTGTAGACCCATTTAGTTAAATTTGCAATGAAAATTTAAATCAAGAAAGAACAATGGAAGCACTTAAACAATCTGTAACATTTTGAGAAAAGAAACAGGTATGAATTTGCAGCCAAGGAACATACAGTTGCCAGAAAAATTAGCACTGATAAAACGAGGTCAAGTTCTTTGCACTGGGACAATGAGAAAAACATTCGAGAGTTCTACTTCAAGGAGTTAGTATTTCTCATTTCAAAGTGTATTTGTTAATATTCTCAAGGGAATAAAATAAATTATATATATATGAAAAATTTCACATATTAGCTCCTACTGTCAAAAAATATGAAAAGTCTTACTTTTATTCTAGAAAATTATGATGGAAACCTATAGTTGCTTGGTCTCATGAAGCAGATGTCTCTAAATATATATATATATATATATATATATATACACACACACATATATATGTGTGTATATACATATATATATACATATATGTGGTATACATATATATACATATATATGTATACACACACACACACACAATGGAGTTGAAATGTAAGGGCCTCAACTATTCAAGGAAACTAATGCTGCAGGTTCACTTTCAAGGACTGAAAAATTGTAGCCAGTAAATGTGGAGAGTATCAGCAGAAAGCATATTGCTCAAAATT
Organism: Rattus norvegicus; assembly: GCF_021556685.1. Taxonomy (NCBI): domain Eukaryota; kingdom Metazoa; phylum Chordata; class Mammalia; order Rodentia; family Muridae; genus Rattus; species Rattus norvegicus. Next base: position 90,924,430 of record NC_141548.1, on the reverse strand, counting down.
ACAAGACATCCATGAAACAGTAACTATTTTCTTCCTCAATATTTCCTGTTCAATTTCAATATTCCACCTATGATATTCGGAAATACTCACTTGGAATGATTCTTGTCAGTCAGTTAAGTAACCCACAACACGATCTTCTGAAATAGCTCAACAGACATACCCAAAAAAATGTATTACTCATTTCAAATAATTCTTCAGTCCAACCAAGTTATAATTCCAAACTAGCCATCACATGTGTATTTGTGTAATACATGCAAAATTAATTATTGTTGCTATAGACTTTTTTAGACATGATGTTATTGTGCACTGTGTAAAGTTTATCCTTGTGTTAATTAAGTGATGATTTATCTGCCCTCATACCTTGTTTCAATCTATATGGAGCAGTGTAATGCTTATGTCAAGAATCTCTTGTCTTATTTTTGTGGAAGCAATGCATACAGTTTATTCTCTTCCTTGTCAATAAAGGCTGATCATCAAATGATTGGGTAGAAAAGAAAATAGGCTGGGTTTTCCATAAGCCAAGAGGAGAGAGGGAGAGAGGGAGAGAGGGAGAGAGGGAGAGAAGGAGAGAGGGAGAGAGGGAGAGAGGGAGAGAGAGAGAGAGAGAGAGAGAGAGGGGGAGGGAGAGAGGGAGAGAGAGAGAGAGAGAGAGAGAGAGAGAGAGAGAGAGAGAGAGAGAGAGAGAGAGAGAGAAACTTAAGGTCAATTGAGCCTTGCAGAAGGAGGAGAGGATAGTTCATAAGAGTTCAGCTGGAGCATGCAAAGCCCTAAATACAAGTATTATGGGGATTTTGCCTGGGAATGTCCCAAACTTTGCTTAGAGGATTAAAATATATCGATTGACTGCCCAGATATTAAGATAAAGTTTCAAATAAATCTTGTTCTCTTTGTGTCTTTATTGAGGAATTAGCTAGGATGAAGAACAACCAGGAATATATTAATTTGCTGAATATATTTATATTAAAATTACATTTATAGTCCTTCATAATTAGAACATTTGCAAAAAGTGAAGAATCTATATATTCACCCCAACATATGCTCAAGTATATTTCTAAGGAAAAGATCAGGGAACTATCCCATGATTTATCACTTTCCTGAGATTCAGTTTCTACTATGGAAGACTGATAATAGAAATGAAGACAAATTAGTTTAAAACATATTCAATGCATTCTATACTCTCTACTCTCTGCATATAACACACAAAATTTCACTTCCAAATTTTTGTAAGCATTTTCTCAGAATTATCTTAGTAATGTAGTCATACCTGTGTTTTGATCTTTATCAATCTACTGCAAAATTACAAAGAATAAAATTCTCTCCCTATCATCCCTTCTTCTTTCTCTTCACTTAACCAATGTTTTTTTCTTTTCTTTTCTTTTTTTTTTTGGAGCTGTGGAGCGAACCCAGGGCCTTGCGCTTGCTAGGCAAACGCTCTACCACTGAGCTAAATCCCCAACCCCTTAACCAATGTTTTAAGCCAATATTTTAGATTTTAGTTAAGTAATAATATTTCTCCTAAGCTTGGCTCTTCCTCTTTATTGGTTCTTCAATTATGATGAGGAATTTATTTGTATTCTTCAAGTTTTGCTTAAACAAAAGTAGTTCGTTTATATTTTCAAATCATGCTTGAATGTTATTTCCGTCCGATCATCCTTAATTTTCCTGAGTTAATATATCTGAAGTTGCTCTAAGCTACATAGGAAATGAAAGGTGGTCATTAGTTTAGCACAGCTGGTTAATAACAAGAAGCCTCAGAATATTGTATTTAATTCACTGAATTCCACAGAGTCCAAGAAATGACCTTGTAGATCCACAAGAAACACCAACTTGCTGTATCTCACAGTTAATTGAAATCTGACACCTGCTCCCATGCTACCTGAATGCTTTGCATTTAAGGGAACACCCGCCCCCCAAAACCTGCAGATTTTTAAATTTACTGTTTGAAATACAGTTGTTAAGTAGACTGAATAATTGTTTGCATCTGTGCATGTATTCCCATTATATGGCATGACATTAAGGAAAATGATTGGAATTTACCTGATGCCAAGTCAAGCAAATGGTACTGTTTGAATATCTAATCTTAACAGCTTCTCACAAATATCCACATTCTTTGCAGTAAGAGGCATTTTTTTGTCAAGTACGTTAAGTACCCAAAGCCATCCATCCAAGGCTACATTTAATGCCTGGGTTCGCTTATCATGTTGCTCATTGGAGCATTCTGTCTTTGTTTTTCTTATAACCATTTTAGTTTGTGATGAATCCAACATTTTGTTAGAGAGCTTAAAGCAGATTCTTCCAGCCTTCCTGGACAATTCATCTGCATTACAATGATTTCAATGGTCTGTTAAAAATTGAGGCCTCAGGAAGCCATCACAGACTTTAACAGAATCTTTGATTTTGGACTAAAGAAATTATGTTTCTGTGATCTATACAAATAATAGTTTTTCTAGCTAAAACTGTAATTCATAGGCTTTTTGTAAATTGCTACTTAGTATTGGATATTTTCATACATATAATTTCAAGTACCCTAACCCACCCAAAAAGTGATGGAAAAAATATAAATGCTACTATAAATCTTCTCATTTCAATGTAATAAAAGAATGTTATCTAATTATACAATTATTATCTAGACATCTAATTATTATACCAATATTAAGTATATATAATATCCAACTCCATTTTATTTTGATGTGAATTGACAAGAATAACTAATATGAACATGGAAAAACTCAGAAACATAAAATTTTATCCTCAGACTTTAAAGTTTCACTACAGCATAAATATATATAAAACCAACTAATTATGTAGCATGTACTACATATCCTTTAACTTTGAAAAATATTGAGAATTTAAAATTCTGTACATATGCTGAAAATGGCTAAACTGACTTTGTAGAATGTAGAATCTTCCTACATCGTATAAAGCCATTTTGCTTTCCACTGAATGCATAAGGCTATGAGAAGGATGTTTATGTGCAAAAATATTTGGAACCTTTTGCTAATTGTAATTTGTATTCATGTTTTGTATTATGATGGATGTTTGGTAATTCAGACTATAATTCCTGCTTAGATTCATTCATGACGTAGTTTATAGAATCCTCATGAGTAGGTCAAGTAAGTTCCATGTAAGGAGATGTAAGAACAAAATCCCCTTGCTATTCTGTTGATAAAGTGACTTGAATCAAGCCAATACCACCTAATTCTGTTCTATAAGAAAAAACAATTTTATCCATCCACACAATAAGAAGCATATGTTTCATTGCATGATAACCGATATTCCTTCCTAATATAACTATACTAATTACTTCTATTGATTTCCTTCTATTATTTTTCATGTGTTATTATGATAAATAATGTTTTATTAGTACATACTGTTTGTTTCTTTATACTCTGAAGCCACTTCCTGTTTCACCTCAACTTCAGGGAGAAATATTGTCAGTGCATTTTCCATTGAATAGGCAAACTTGAGAAATAATCTGGGTATAAGGATAAGAGTTAGAATTTCATAGGTGTAGGTCTAGCTACATGGCGGTAGTGGACTGTTTCTTATGTTCTATGGCCTCCCTGTCCTTGGGGAGCTAGCCAGATTTCCAGTATCAGCGATGCTTCTTCTCCTGCTGAACAGGCCTTTAGTTCAAGTAGACAGCTGTTGCTTGCCACTGACAGGTGACTGCCACTCACTGCACTTTTGTGGATATCTTGCTATATTGGTAATTGCTGTGATTCATTAGTGTTACCACCAGATCTGGCTGTTTAATTGCTTTTACCCTTGGCAGCTTGAATAGTATTTTTATGGAAACAATGGAGGAAAGATGTCAGGAACGAGGCTTTCAGGTCAGATCCAGCTCAAGTGTCATGTGAGTTCCTCTGGTTTAAATTCGCCCTGTGGAGTCCAGCATACAGACTCACTCTCACCAGCTGCAAGGCAAGTGAGGCTTTATCTATAATCTCTATTGTTTTCTTATTCATTTGGATTCAAGGAGTTTAACTGACCAATCATCCAAATGGGGATGGATATATATATATTGCAGGGATTCCTGTCAGTCTATGGGTCTTGTGAGGAGAATTGTCAGCCCAAATAATTTAATTTACTCTAGAATATATCTGTATATGCACACATGCTTCTGTGTGCTGTGCATAATTTAGATAACATAAACTAATGTAATTCTTGAATCTTTACGAAAAAAGCCTGATGCTATTTACTATTCAACTCTCCTCCTTCTTGACTGATCTCTGCCTCTCCTCCTCAGCCCACACCCTGTGTGTCTATATCCTTTCACATTTCATATCACCTGCAGTGTGGCCCCTTCACACTCTCTTGGCTTTGGGGGTTACTGTGTTATGCATGTTACATCTGGCTTTGGAACTAGAAACTTCAGATGAGAGAATATTCACTGTTTGTCCTTTGGGGTCCGAATTACCTCAGTCATCATATTTTCTAGTTGCATCTATTTACCTGTAAGTTTCATGATTCTCTATTTTCTTTACACATGAGTAACATCTCATTGTGTATTTCACCACATGTTCACCATCCATTTAATTGTTGTGGGACAGTTAAGTAAATTTTATTCCATGGCTATTGTGAGCCTGCCAACTATGAATGTGGTAGAGCAAGTGTCTAAGGACATTATTTGACTTTTTTGGAAATACACCAATGAGTGTTATATACTAGATTAATTTTTAGAATTGGAAGGTTTCTAGAGTGGCCATATTGATTTGCACTGCCACCAACAGGAAGTGAGTGGTTTCATTTCCCCACAACCTCACCATCATGGTTTCAGTTGTTTTATTGATCTTAGATATTTTGAAGGAGAGAGATGAAATATGAACAATATTTTAATATACATTCCTTTAATTGATGTAGATGATGAATATATTTTGTGGTATTTCTTAAAAATCTTAGATTTATACCCACAGTTTAATGTACTTACCACACCGCATCAAAAACTCCTTCGTTTACAGCACACAGAGTAGATTGCAAAAAACCACAACCAGACATGATACAAAGATAAATTAAGAGCTGGGTGCTGAGTCCCAGCAGCTCTTGTATCTATGACTCAGGGAACATTGCAAACAGGCACTGCAAGTATTGGATGAACTACGATACCATGAAGTATTCTGTGAAAAAGAGTTTCTTAGGAATGGCTTCAGAAGCAAGACAGAAACAATGAAATATCAATACCCATGTTCACATGGAAGGAGAAAACCGAGGAATAAGTCTTTTTATTGACTGTTCAATTCAGAGTGGTCAGCACTGAAAATTATGTATGTGCATATGTATATATGTATGTATGTATGCATGTATGTATGTATACATATATATAATATAGTTAGAAAACAACTTCAAAGTTTTTATGTATTCATGCATGTGTGCATACACATAGGCACAAATACTACATATGTAATATAATAATTAATGAAGGAGAAATTACACTGTCAACTTGGAAGAGCTTTCACCGTTAGCAGCTGGGAGTGTAGAAAAAAAGGAAAATGATATAATTCTATTTCAGTTTCAAAAATTCTTAAATGAAACAAAAAAGGAAGAATAATGTAACGTATTTAAACAAATTCGTTTGAGTTTCCTTTTTCATTGCAAAGTTATTTCATTTTATAGCATGGCAAGATAAGGCTGCGGAAGCAGTGAATGAGCCATCAATACCTAATAAGGCCCAGTGCCTAGTAATGGTCTCACTACCCCTTAACCTGGCAAGCATATTTCAGGTGAGCAAAGTGACCACGTTTTGAACTTTTAAGTGTTTTAAAATCTATTCTGAGATAACAGACACTATAATTGGTTTCCTTGTTTTCCATGTTTGATATGCCACTGTTTTTCTTGTAGGAGATTGATTAACAGAAAGGGAACAAATTGATTTACTTTAGTTTTCTTCAGTAATCTCACTTGAATAAACTATGTTTTTACATTACTGTAAAATAAATAATAAGGAAAATCAATGAAAATATATATCCTACGATTTTCTTGTCTTTCTTTAGTTATTCATCCAAGTCTTAGCTTTTCTGTATAATATTTGTAGTCAGCAATGTTATTATTTTAAAAATTCTTATTAAGGTATTTGACTATTCTATATAAATGAATATGTTTTTCTTTCTTTTGTGCTATTTAGAGATAACATGGTCTCTATTCCTATCATGTAAATTATGCAAATATAGCTCATTTAAAAATATAATGATACTTGGGTACTTTTCTTTTGAATTCGTAGACTGATACAATTTATTATATTCAATGAATATACATAATAGAAAGAAATTGAACATTGTTGTTTTATTTTATATAATGTTCTTCCATTTACTCTCTAATACTAGTTTTTAAATCTCTCCTTTAAATGTTTTGGGATTGGGAATATAGCATAATACCAAATTGAGTCATGGCCTATGATCATTTCGTGTATTTCAATTAAGCACTTTCTAAGTTATACCATGGTAAATTATTTATTAATAAAAATAAACCATGTTGCTCCTAGACTATTATTAGTTTATAACTAATTATTGTTATTGTTACTATTACCATCTTTATTAATATTACTGTCCCAGTTTTCCAAATACTTTCATTCAAGGCATGTACTATTTCCCTTTCACAAAATCACTTTCTAAAATAATCTTCAAAGCCATTTGTAATTACTTCTGAACAGTGGCTACAAATATGACACAAATAATTCTTTACTTACTAATAAATGCTAGATTAAATAATATTTAAACAATTATAGATTTGAGTGAGAATAATATTTATCAGTGAAACTGTCAGCACTGAATTAGGAAAGAATGAAACACTTCATTATTCATTCTGATAGCAGTACACAATCCTCTGAGATTTTGCAAAGAGAGGCTTGCCTAGTTTCGATATCTTTCTATGATGCAGTAAGCTTTGAAACTTTAATAATGCAACCTCATTAAATGTAGCATTGAAGTAACTCTTTCTTTAAGGATGGTTAAATTTCCTTTTACTACTCAGTTGCTATAAGTTGGATGATGCTTTATGAAAATGGTTAATCTAATTTTAATTAAGTTTATTTAATTAACTTTCAACCCAATTTAATAACTTTGTAAGTAATGAATGTCACCATGACAGAGGATCAAACCATCTTAGTGACACATAGTTCTTAATTGTTGATTGTACAATATTTTTAAAGTGACTTACTGTTTGAGCGTGACAGCAGATGCAACATTGCCGTGTTTAGATCAGGTTCCCATGAAATTCTGTTAATTTTGAAGATTAGACTGTCCATCACTGAGAAATAATTGACTTTCTCAGAATATTTATTTGAGAATTGTAATTTCTTTTAGGAAAACACTGATAAATACAGGTAAACAGAAAAGAGTTGAAATGAAAAGAAAGAAGCAATGTTATAGGAGAAATGTTAATTCTTTGACAGGAAAAACTGATAATAAGTTAGGTAAACTAGTTAGCAAATGTACTCCAGTTAAATTTCCAGGTTAGACATTTGTCAAACTTATGCGTTTTTATGCATTCCAGTCAGGTAAGTATAACTTTTATAATTTTCTTAATACTTCTATATAAAGCTAAAAAGGGAGTTAGCCAGATAAGTATTTTACTTTGCTGAGTAGATTGCATTTTAGTTACTGAGGAGTATGTTCTAATAATATGAAGTTGAAAATATACCCAGTTAATGCTAGTAATCAACAGGGGGAAATGTATCATTTTAAAAATGAGCCATTTTTTTAAAAATTAAAACTAAAAACAGGAAGAATGGGTTTAGTATGAAGCCAAATTTGAATGACAATGGCTCAGAGAACACAGATTTAGCTTATGACAAATATCATAGTCCAACATGAAGAAGTTTCACGACATTATAGAGCTGTGTTTTTTAAGATTCCAGTTGAATTCCCTCTGTTTAATTTTTCCCAAACTCAGTTACTATTGCTGATGCCAAGAAATGCTTCCTTACAGGAGCCAGATATGGGTGTCTCCTAAGAGGCTCTGCCAGAGCCCTCCTGATACAGACAAGGATGCTTGCAGGTAACCATTGGACTGAACAAGGGGGTCACAATGGAAGAGTTAGAGAAAAGACTGAAGGAGCTGAAGGAGGAACACTAATATCAACCAACCAAACCCCACCAGAGCTCCCAGGGACTAAACCACCAACCAATGAGTACACATGGAGGGACACATGACTCCAGTCACATATATGGCAGAGGATGGCATTGTGCAGCATCAATGGGAGGAAAAACCCTTGTTCTTGTGAGGACTTGTTTCTCCCATGTAGGGTAATGTCAGGGCATTGAGGTTTGAGTGAGTGGGAATGGAAGCATTCTCATAGACACAGTGAGATGGGGTATGGAAGAGGGGGGGAAAGGGGATAACATTTGAAATGTAAAGCCATAAAATATCTAAGAAAAATAAAATTATAATAAAAACAGAAAAAACAACAAAAAACCAAAATAGATATTTTTAAAGATAATATATCCTGATTAGAGCTTCTCTCCCCACCCTTTCCAGTTCTTGCCCACTCCCATCATCCACAGCTCTACTCCCTTTCTTCTTTCTTTAGAAATCAAACAAGCTTTTATAACTAATTATAATAAAATGAAATGGAAAACAATAAAACAACAACTTATTTAGAATTCTGTTCTATGAACTTTTTCATAACTATCAATTCTTTTGACCTTTGGAATAGATTCTGCAAGCTATGCTCTATAGTAATTTTTTTTCTGCAATGAAACATTGCCTACTGGTGAGGGAAAAAATTACTAAGACTTAGGAAGTCTACAAGGCACAGGAAGTTGCTAAATCTAAACAACATCCACACAAAATAGTCATTCTCCAGATCAAGTTATTGCTTAAGAGAGAACAATCTTTAGTGGAACTGCCTTCAAGTTAAGGAGAGCTCTCTGAATGCAGGAATTGTGAATAATGAACACACCACAGAAACGTTTTCTCCACTTTGGAAATTGAACCAGCCATAATAATCTATCTCATCACTTAACTAAGAAAGAAAATTCACTAATTTCACATTAGGAAACTAAAAGTAGATTTTAAGAATATAGATTTAAGATTTTGGGATATATGTGCATATTATGTGGTTAAGCTTAATGTCTATTGTCCCTCTGTTTGTGTGTGCTAAGACAATACCTATCAAGACACATTATAAGGAGCTTCTTTTTGTATCATTTGGAAGTTAAAAGTCAAGGAATAGAATTCTGTGATAATCTTATCTGTGACTAAGACTTAAGTAGTGAGAACTCACAGTTACAGGTAATGAGCATGTTTTTTGTGTGTCTCCATGACACTTATCTCTCTTACAAACCAGCCAGATTTAAACACGGAGGGTGCTTTGTCAGTATATATTCTTAACAACAATTTTGGTCACTTTTTTGGGTCACTGATGACTCATGATTCCACAAACTGAATAAAAAATATAAAGCAAGAGTTTGTTTTGGCTGATTGTTATAGGACTTAAATTTAAGGATCTGTTGCTAGCACAGAACATCCACTGGTAAAAGATAATTTCAGTGAATATAGATCTTGCTTCCTTCTCTCTTCTTATAAATCTACCCACCAGTTTTCATTATGGGATCTTCACTTAGAGGACTTTATCTAATTACAATATCTTTGTCTACATACAGCCTCAAAACTTCATTAAGTTGTCAAAATCCCAATTCTTTAAAATAGGGATCCAATCTCAACAAATAGAGACTTGGAAGGCAATTAATCCTTAGAGTATTTTATTGATTTATTTATATAATTTATGCCATATTTTCTCCTTAGCATGTATGTGTGATGCATGTACCTGTGTAAAATAATGGCTGCAAATTTGTAGGCATGCATTTGTTTGCATGAAAACAGGTCTCTTAAGATTCAGGGCTGAGATTGATGTACAGAATCTTCCTCAATTCCTTTCTTCTTTAGTCACCATCACATAAAAAAACCATGCTATTTTCTCAGTTGTTCTATTGGGAAATTTCAGGAGCATGTTGTTACCTGGTATTTATAAATAAATCTAGTTTTTACTATTACAAATGTAGCTTAAAATAGTTACATACGTGAATAATATTGAAATCACAGAATAATTTACAGTAGAGTTGAGATAAACAGTATTGGTTTTAGAATTTTTTCTTTAGTATTTACATTTTATTTTATATGTATATATATATAGTAATTTATACAATTAATTATACATATATGTCTGAATGTGTGTGTGTGTGAGTGTGTGTGTGTGTGTGTGTGTGTGTGTATGCGATGAGTGAGAAGGTATAAATAAAGAGCTAAAGGGTCTGCTGGATCCCTGGGAACTGAGCAATACATCATGATCAGTAGAAACTGAGTATGTGTCTTTTACCTAAAAGCAAAAGTTCTTTCTTGCTGATCTAACTATCCAAGAATGACGATTCTCTCTTAATGTGAGGACATATAGACCATTACAAAATGGTTTTCTTCTTAATAGAAAGTATTCTGAAGTAATAAGGAATAATGCTTTTCTCTGTTTGGTAGCCATTTCCTCAAATTTGAAATATTCTTCCCTCTTATGCCCACCTTGCCACTAAGTTTCTTGTAATCAATCCATAATTGAGCTATTGGGTTCTACAGTAGAAGTATAAGTGTGGAGTATATTATAAGGCTAAATTCTAGGCTCTAGTGTGTTGAGGGTTTTATGGACATAAAAGCATCATAATTTCTGTAGATAAAGTATACTATATGGTGGCCTACAAAGTGTTGGTATAAATCAACCTTCATTTTTATTTAAAGACATAAAGTAAACCAAGGATTACTAGTGCTAAAATTTTTATGGATATCCTACTTTAAAACCATCATGAGTACACAGAGAAATTGCTCTTTACATTCTATTACTTATATTTAATATAAAAAGAAGTGATAATATTCCACTTAGAATATTAGTATTACTGCCTAGACTGTTCAGTTCATATGGAAAAGCTATATAGAAAAGCTAACCTTCATTTTAAAACATATTAGATTTAATTTAATGACTTCAGACATCCAAACTTGGTAATTCTAATTATTTTCATTTACAAGTTATTACTTGGTATGAACTTCATATTCTGCCACATGGAAATAACAATCCATAAATCTTGAACTTGTAAGATAGTCCTGCATTTTAAAGGGAAAACACTTTAGAAACATATAGGCAAACTTCATTTTATCAGTTATTTGGATTATGAACTCTATCCTCAAAATTCCTAGCATATTTTTTGAATATTTTATTTTTCATGTGGTGATATAATCTTTTCCCTCATATACAGTGTTCCAGTTCAAATGGACCTGGATGAAAAAGGAGCAGAATGTGCCAATCTGGCACAAAAATGGTAGTCAGTCAATCATTCAACCATCTGGGTCCAGCACAGTCCTGACAGAGTTTTTATACTTTAAACCAAAGGGGTCTAGCTCAAAGATTATAATTAACAGTGTGATGAGAAGCCACTGTTCCCACTCTGCTTCTACTCTGGGATATTGGCCATGTACCCAAAACACTGTTTTCTTAAACTCACTTTAAATTCACAGCATCTCCCTTATAACAATAACTGTTCAGCTTAAGAGAATTGTAATTTTGGACTCTTTTCTGTAGCCTTCCATTAGAACCTCCAATTCCTTCTGTCTTTGATTTTATTTCATTTGAGAGGAATGTCTGTAGATCCTGGCAGTCACAGTAAAACACTTAATAATAAAGATGTCCTGGAGATGTGGCTTTCTGCATTCCAGAGCAGCTACTGGCAGGAAGATGCCCGGAGCACTTCCGTCTGCCTATACGCAATCCTCTATGAGGTCCTTCCCCAGGTTTCTTTCTCATGTTATTAAAGAATGCAGTTTGTCAAGTTTTTATACTGGTAAAGAGTTTTTTTTTTTTTATCAACCTCATAAAACTCTGTTCAAATTTACTTTGTATTTATCTACTTTAGGAACTAAAATGATTTCTCAAATATGGATAAATACAGCTTTTATGATTGTTATAATATTTCTGAAATGGTGATATTAAAACACCTTGTGGATTTTTGATGCATGTTTTAGTTGAAAATGTGTAACTCATAGAGAATTTTATGCTTAGATTTAAAAGACAAATCAATAACTCAACAATATTTGAAGTTAAATGATTAAGTGGTATCCCAGTACTAATTCAAACATCATAGATTTTAAAAGAATGGTATGAGGCCTAAAGAGATAGAGTATTCTTTGAAGTCTTCTTTCAAGTATAAGAAGATCTGGGTTTGATATCCTCCCCCTAAGTGAATGTGGGCCACAGCAGTATATCCTGGAGGAGCAGAAACTCGATTAATTTGGACACTTTCTGGTTAGGTTGTCAAGCCAATCTGTGAGCTCCAAGTTAAATAAAAGACCTGGTATCAAAAATTAATGAAATGAATATGGACAGAAACTCAAGATGATCACCAAGTTGATCTATGATAATGGGTTCATATCAGAAGTGAAGCAAATAAATTAGCCATGTTAGTCTATAGAAATACAACCAAGAGGAACCACATTGTAGTCCTCAACTTTAAAATTCAATTAATAAGATAACTCTGAGCCTCAACGTTCAGTGTCATTATGCATAAAAAATGACTGGATAAATGGGTGTGGGGGTAGATGGGTGGTTGGGTGGATGGGTGCCTAGGTCAATGGTTAGATAGATCGATGGAAGGAACAACGGGTTTGTGTGTGTGAATGAATGGATGGGTGTTGGCTGGTTGGATAGAGATGGATGGTTGGGTAGATCTACAGATGGGTGTGTGAGTAGCTGAATATAAGGGTGAATGGATGGTTGGGTGTGTGGATGGATGCGTGAGTGAATAGATGGTTGAAAGTTTGACATGTGAATTTGTGGGTGAATGTATGTATGTATGCATGCATGCATGCAAGGTTGGAAACTAGGGACTGCTGTTTCTTACCCAGCCAGTGCAATATTGTGTGGTGTCTTTAAAAAGACAAAAATAAAAACTCATCATTGAAAATACAATTTCCTCTGAATTTGTTTTGAATTTGCACCAACATGAAGTTGAAAAAAAAACTAATTATTGCCACTTTAAGGTAATGCATATGTTAAGGATGCAGAGAAAGAGGAAAAGATGGTCCAGGGTAAAAGGAGAAAATATAGAAATAAGAGCAAGATATTGGAGAGACAGAGAGAGAGAGATTGGAGAGAGAGAAAGAGAGAGAGAGAGAGAGAGAGAGAGAGAAAGAGAGAGAGAGAAAGAGAGAGAGAAAGAGAGAAAGAGAGAGAGAAAGAGAGAAAGAGAGAGAGAGAGAGAGAGAGAGAGAGAGAGAGAGAGAGAGAGAGAGAAGAGAGGGGTTAAGGGGATGGGAGAGAAGGAGATATACAGAGACCTATGGAAAAATGACTTGCAAGATTTTAATTTTAAAATCTGAGCTGTTCATGGTACAATTTTAGTTATTTTATTATTTATTATACATGTATTTATATATTTGTTCTACCTTAGAATTCAGACAGAAGTCCTTTGAACTACATAAGTAAATTGTTTTCTTACTTGATCCATAAATGAGTCACTTTGTAAAATGTGAAAATCAACAAAAACAATGAACAACAAATATATATGTTTCTAAATTTTTATTTTTTTATAGTTTTTTTTCAGAGAGGTGTGGATCTGGTTCGATTATTTTATCAGTTATAGAAATGGGGGTTTTGTTCTACTTGGCTCTATTTTTCACAGCTTTTCCTGATAACCAAGCCTCATTACCCTTCTTGTTTGAGGTCACATTTATATTTTGCTATGCTACTATAGATTTTTTTCAAGTTCAAGTTTCTTTTGCTTAGTAATAATTTTGAACTGATACTGGACTTTGCAATCAGAGTTCAAGCAATAACAGAAACAGTAATAATTAAAGAACATATAACCAATTTATTACCTTATGGGTATTCCTCAAGGAGTGATTAGTTATGCCCATTTTTAGTAATATAAATGCATTATTTTCTTTTTTATTGGATTTTTTAAATATTCATTTCAAATGTTATCCCCTTTCCTGGTCTTTTGTCCATAAACCCCCTATCCCATCCAACTTCTAAGAGGTTATTCACCCACCCATTCACCCACCATTTTCCACTGCCCCACCCTGACATTCCCCTACACTGGGAGGTCAAGCCTAGGCAGGACCAAGGGCTTCTCCTCCCATTGATGCCCAACAAGGCCATACTCTGCTACATATGCAGCTGGAGCTATGGGTCTGTCCATGTATACTCTTGGATGTTGGGTTAGTCCCTAAGAGCTCTGGTTGGTATTGTTGTTCTTATGGGGTTGCAAACGCCTTCAACTCTTTCAATCCTTTCACTAACTCCTCCAATGGGGACCCCATTCTCAGTTTAATGGTTGGTTATGAGCATCTGCCTGTGTATTTGTCATGCTCTGGAAGAGCCTCTCAGGAGGCAGCTATATCACACTCCCGTCAGCATGCACTTCTTGGCATCAGCAATATTGTCTGAGTTTGGTGACTGTATATATAGGGGACAGATCTCCAGGTGGGGCAGTCTCTAAATGGCCATTCCTTCAGGCTCTACTCCAAACTTTGTCTCCATATCTCTTCCTAGGAATATATTTGTACCCCTTCTAAGAAGGACTGAAGCATCCAGACTTTGGTCGTCCTTCTTCTTGAGGTTCATGTGGTCCGTGGATTGTACTTGGTTAATCTAAGCTTTTGGGCTAATATCCACTTATCAGTGAGTACATACCATGTGTGTATTTTTTGTGTGTGTGTGTGATTGGGTTACCTCCCTCAGGATGATATTTTCTAGTTCCATTGGCCCATGAATTTCCTGAAGTCATTGTTTTTGATAGCTGAGTAGTACTCCTTTGGGTACATGTACAACCTTTTCTGTCTTCATTCCTCTGTTGAAGGACATCTGGGTTCTTTCCAGTTTCTGACTATTATAAATAAGGTTACTATGAACATAGAGGAGCATGTGTCCTTGTTATATGCTGGAGCATCTTTTGGGTATATGCCCAAGAAAGGTATAGCTGGGTCCTCAGGTAGTACTATATCCAATTTTCTAAGGAACCTCCAGATTGATTTCCAGAGTGGTTGTGCCAGTTTGCAATCCCACCAACAATGGGTGTTCCTCTTTCTCCAAATTCTTGCCAGCATCTGTTGTCACCTGATTGATCTTAGCCATTCTGACTGGTGTGAGGTGGAATCTCAGGGTTGTTTTGATTTGTATTTCCCTGATTACTAGGATGTTGAACATTTCTTTAGGTACATTTCAGCCATCTGATATTCCTCAGCTGAGAATTCTTTGTTTAGCTCTGTACTCCATTTTTAATAGGGTTATTTGAATCCTAACATCTTCAGTTTTTTGTATATATTAGATTTTAGCCCTCTATCGGATGTAGGATTGGTAAAGATCTTTTCTCTATCTGTTGGCTGCCATTTTGTCCTAATGACAGTGTCCTTTGCCTTACAGTTTTGTAAAGTTCAATTTGTAGATTCTTGATCTTAGAGCATAAATCATTGCTGTTCTGTTCAGGAAATTTTCTCCAGTGCTCATGTTTTCAAGGCTCTTCCCCACTCTTTCTTCTATTAGCTTGAGTGTATCTGGTTTTATGTGGAGGTTCTTGATCCACTTGGACATGAGCTTTGTGATAAGAATGGATTGATTTACATTTTTCTACATGCTGACTGCCAGTTGCACCAGCACCTATTATTGAAAATGAGATGTTTTTAGCTTCAAGTTTGTTTAGTGATTATTTTCCACATAAAATCATCTCATTCCACCTGGAATATTTCATCTGAGGGAGAAAGACTCTCAGAGAATTTACAGCAGAAAATTCTATTCTTCTATGTAAGTAGATCAGATTTTAATGATGTTGAGTGGGTTTTTTGTTTGTTTTATTTTGTGTATTTGTTTTTTACTTTCTGTGAATTTATTTTTATTAATAATAGATTATTTCATAATGATTATGTAATTATGGTTATACTTCCCCAAATTCTTCCAGACCCTCTCCACTTCCCATCCACACAACCTATATATTTTATTGCTCTCTTTTATTATAATGAGAAACCCTAAAAAGAAACAAAAGCTCAAAACTGAAAAAGAAAACAGAAAAAAAAAGCAAAGAAAACACAGATGTAGGGAAAAAAAAACAATTTTGCCAAACAGAAACCTGTAATACTCAAAAACCGAAAACTATGATATATAATCAAAAGACTCATAGGGTAAGATAAAGACACCCAATGCACTGTGACACAAATATTTTACCACTGAATTGGTTTTGTGTTGGCCACCTCCTGCTGGGAACGGAGCCTGACCACAAAAGTGGTTTGTGTACTTAGTGAGACTCTGTTTAAGAAAATTAATTATCCTCTGCTAGCAATAATCACTGGGTGACACTTTCAGGAATAAGGAAGGAAGCTGTTACTATATCTGGCCCTGACCTGTGCTGGCCTTGTTTGAGCTGCCACAGTTTCTGTATATGCATCAATACTGTGGTTTAGAAAGCTTTGTTTCATCAGTACTCATCATCCCCTCTGGTTCGTATGGTCTTTCCATTTCCTGTTCCACAGCATTTCCTGAGCAGTAAGTGAGGAAATTGTTGAACACATTCTATTTAGAGCAAAAGACAAAGATTATTTTCTTGTTTCTGGCATATCTGCAAATGACCCTGTCTGAAGGGTAATGTGGCTCTCCCTCCCTTTTCCAGCTGTATTATATCACCCTCATAATATTGAAGACTGAACACAAGATCACGTTCTTAAAAGTCCCCATTTATGGGGCTGGGGATTTAGCTCAGTGGTAGAGCGCTTACCTAGGAAGCGCAAGGCCCTGGGTTCGGTCCCCAGCTCCGAAAAAAAAGAACCAAAAAAAAAAGTCCCCATTTATTTTCATCTTTCTGAGGAATAAGTGATGTATCCCTCGATCTACGCACCTGAGCTCGAGAAAAAGAAAAGAATATTCTAGCTCAGAGACAAGCAGAATGCAAAGTAAACCTATCTGTTTAATAAACTTAAATTTTGTTTAGATACTCAAAAGACTGAAAGTGATGCATTGGTAGTTCACAGACTGAAGGGCTTTTATAAGAGTAAAAGTTCAGAGGTTATACCAAAAATGCGTAACACATATGTCATATACTCACATTCACAAAACATGCTCATATACACAACAATTACATAACACCACCCAAACAAAAACGTACTGAAATACCCAAACAACACACACACACACACACACACACACAGATTCACAAGGCATTCATACACACACAACAAATACACAGACATACAAATAAACACATATACTACATACAGCAAATATACCAAAAAGATACCACACCTACACACATAAACATACACACACACAGGCACACACACACACACACACACATACACTGATACCACATGTGGTTGGTCAGAGACAAAATACGAGGTTCTTCAGCAATTAATAAGTAACCCTATACTTTAGTAATGTTAACAGGTCAAATAATTCTCAGGAATAACTTTTATCTAAAATTTTTTCTGACATAAATGTACATCAATCCAAAATTTGAAAGCCTTCTTTCTACATTAAATTATGATTTTAACAGCCAGAGCCTTTCTAAGTCTTCCCATTGTAGTACTTTCAAATTGGAGTTACTTTAGTACAGTTTTGTTTGTGAGCATAGCAAATATCCATTTTCAAATCTTAAGATGTTAGGAATATACAAGTTAATTTTTCCTTACTTTTAAAATATTTGAAAGTAGCATCAATAGTGTTATAATAAATTAATTTGCTGTGGGATCAGAAGATTTCCTTTTAATGTGTACATTTTATATTCCTTAGCATATACAGGTTTTTATTATGACTTCCAACGTTGGCTGAAGTTAAGGATGTTTCAATATTTGCTGAGTGTACATTTCTGATTTACATTTCTCAAAGTAAAATAAAACATTGTTATTTTCATGCAGAGATTCAACCTATGCTATTAAGTACTTTTATGTGAAACAGGCACACTGGCTATTCTGTTTTATGTCCTTTCAGTGACTGCAGGGAAATGAACTTGAGACTATGCCAAGATCTTACTGGTATAATGTTTAAAAGGCAATACTTTTGAGTAACGGGCATGTGGCCATGAAACAAAACCCAATTAAAGCATTGTCAGTTACAACAAACTCTGGCTTGTTCT
Source organism: Rattus norvegicus (assembly GCF_021556685.1). Taxonomy (NCBI): domain Eukaryota; kingdom Metazoa; phylum Chordata; class Mammalia; order Rodentia; family Muridae; genus Rattus; species Rattus norvegicus. Next base: position 90,906,344 of record NC_141548.1, on the reverse strand, counting down.
GCAGCATCAGATAATACCAAATCTGGAGCCCTGAACGATGTCAAGCAGGTGTTAAACCCTGACAGGACTGACAAAGATTGACTGAGTGCTAAATCATCATCTCTGAAATGCTTGTTTACTCCCTGATTGCTTGAAAATGCCTATCACTTTGGAAAAATATGCTTTCTGTCATACGGCTTGAAGGTGTACATGTCTATCATGTTTTCATAAATTAAAGCCAGAGGCTTGGGGGTGTTCTTCAGCTTTAAATAAGATGTAAGTAAAACTAACGGATTCTAATGTTTATTCAGAGGGGATTGTTGTTTGATTTTTGTGATTATTAAGCTTAAAATCTCCACAATTTGAATGTAAAATCTCTATATATTGTTTGCAAATTTATTTGTATACAGAAATTTTACATCTTTATTTGAAAAATAACGATGGCAAGTGTTTTAAACACTGAAACTGTAGTAGTAAATCATAAATGTAATGGAGATAGAACCAGGCACTGTGGCACACTACCGCCGGTTACTCTCTGTCCCCGGTGGTCTCTCTGCCTCCATGGCTAGCCCGGTGCAATGGCTGCCTATCTTGCGGCTCTCCATTGCAGACTTTGTTCACATTCCCAGCATCTGCCCACTGTGGCTGTAGTCGCAACTCCCAGTGTCCCGACAAAATCAAAACTCTAAAAACTTGTAATTTATCAATCAGATTTATATCAGTAAATTCTCACTCTAAAATATGTCCTCATAATAAAGTCAGAGCCAATTGATATGATATAAACTGCCCACCTAGATAAGACAAATGTCCTGTAATAATCTATACCTTATAAAATATTTTAAAGCCACATGAGAGAGGGTCATCCTCTCCTTCCTTTTTCTCTCTCTCCCCACATTTCAAAAACTCTGCCCTGTCTTTGTTTTAACTGCCCAATCACAGACCTTACTATCTTTGCCTGATCTCACCTACATATAGACATTAATCGACATTAAATTTCCTTACATTTTCCACATGTAACACAATGTTTTACTACTTTCGTAAAAGTGGCAGGGTTTAAAATATCACACACACACACACACACACACACACACACACACACTATAATGTACTCACAAAATTATTTTACTTAGACATAAATAAAGCCATCTTTACAGAGGTTGATCTCGGGTTTCTGAAATTTCCATTATACAAAGTGGAAAACACATAATGCCGAATCTCTTCATTTTTCATTGTAATATTTAATTTGGAAAGTTTTATTTATTTAAAGTGTATCTCTCTGTGTCTATCAATCTCTCTCTTGAGCATATACCCAAAAGATGCTCCAACATGTTACAAGGACACATGCTCCACTATGTTCATAGCAGCCTTATTGATAATAACCAGAAGCTGGAAAGAACCCAGATGCCCTTCAACAGAGGAATGGATATAGACAATGTTGTATGTTTACACAATGGAGTACTACTCAGCTATTAAAAACAGTGACTTCATGAAATTCTTAGGCAAATCGATGGAACTACAAAGTATCATCTTGAATGATGTAACCCAATCACAAAAAAAAAATTAAAAAAATAACACATGGTATGAACTCACTGATAAGTGGATATAGAACAAAAAGCTCGAATACCAATGATAAAACTCACAGAACATATGAAGCTCAAGAAGAAGGAAGACCAAAGTGTGGATGCCCCAGTCCTAGAAGGGGGAACAAAATACTCACAAGAGGTAGAGGATGGGAAGGACTTGGGAGGAAGTAAGCAGAGGGAGTGGGGAAAAGAGGGAAAGGTATGGGAGGAGACAGGGATGATATAACAGGGTTAGGAAATTGATCAGAGGTATGTAGCAATTGAAGATGAGGCAATGGTGTAGCCACTACAAAGTCCCAGAAACCAGTAAAGCAATTATTTATATTAAAAACAATGACTTCATTAAATTCTTCAGCAAATGGGTGGAACTGGAAAATATCATCCTGAGGGAGGTAATCCGGTCACAAAAGAACACACATGGTATGTACTCACTGATAAGTGGATATTCACCCAGAAACTCGAAATACCCAAGATACAATTCACAGACCATATGAAGTTTAAGGAGGAAGACAAAAATGTGGATGTTTCAGTCCTTCTTACTAAGCCACTAACCAAAGACTATACATGTACTGACTCTGGGCTCCAACTGCACAGGTAGCAATAAATAGTCTAATAAGGGAACCAGTGGAAGGGGAAGCCCTTGGTCCTGCCAAGGCTGGACACCCAGTGAACTGGATTCTTGTGGGGAGGTGAGCAATGCGGGGAGGATTGGGAAGGGAACACCCATATAGAATGGGTGGGGGAGGGGCTAGGGGAATGTTGGCATGAACACCGGGTAAGGGAATAACATTTGAAATGTAAGTAAGAAATACCCAATTTAACAAAGATGAAAAAAAGAAGGGGAACAAAATACTCATGGGTGTTAGATAGTGGGAAGACTTGGGCTCAAGAGAGGAGGGAGAGATGCAGAGGGTTAAGAATTTGAATAGAGTTGTATATTATTGAGTGATGGGGAACTGCAGGTACCCACCAGCAAGTCCCAGATGCCAGAAAAGCAAGAGGTTCCCAGAACCCAAAGAGGATGAGATTAGCCGAATTGCCCAACAAAGGGGAGGAAGGCTCTCATTTGGGGGATGGGGCCCCCACCCTTCTCTATATTTTAACCCAGAATTGCTCCTGTCTAAAGTAAATACACGGGCAAAGCATGAAGCAAGTGAAGCAAAGGCCACCCAGAGACTGCCACACATGGGGATCCATTCGATATACAGACAACAAACCCAAACACTATTGCTGATGCCAAGACGTGCTTGCTGAGAGAACCCTGATATAGCTGTCTCCTGAGAAGCTTTGCGAGAGCCAGACTAATATAGATGTGGATGCTCACAGCCAACACTTAGTCTGAGCACGGGAACCACATTGGAAGAGTTTCCCAACCTAAAGAACAAGATTCCTGTAAACATACAAGAAGCTTACAGAATATCATACAAATGTGATCATAAAAAATCCTCTTGCCACATAATAATCAAAACACTAAATTTACTGAAAAAAGAAAGAAATATTAAAAGCTGCAAGGGTGAAAGGCCCAGTAACATTTCCCTGCAGAGCTACCAGAATTACATCTGACAGCAAACTCTAAAAAGGAAAAAAGGGCACGAGAAGAAATATTGCAGATCCTAAGAGACCGTAGAAGCCAGCCCAGGCTAACTTAAGCAAAACTTTCAGTCATAATAGATGGAGAAACTAAACTATTCCAGACAAAACCCAGTTTAAACAATTTCATTCTACAAATGGAGCCCCGTAGAAGATACTTAGAAACAAGACTTCAAACCAAGGGGGCAAACTATACAAAAGAAAACACAGGAAATAAATAGTCCCACACCAGCAAAACCAAAAGAAGGGACACCCGGGAGAGAGAGAGAGAGAGAGAGAGAGAGAGAGAGAGAGAGAGAGAGAGAGAGAGACCACCACTACCAATATAAAAACGTACAGGGATTAATAATCACTGGTCATTCATATCTGCTACCATTAATAGACTCAATATCCCAATTAAAATACAAAGGTTAGTACAATGGATGAAAAGACAGGATCCATCATTCTGCTGCATACAAGTCACAGACCTCAGCAAGAGAGATAGACATTGCCTCAGAGTAAAAAGATAAAAAGGCTGTTTCCCAACTTACCCAAAAACCAATCTGGAGTAGGAGTTCTAAATAATAAAGAAGATATTAAATCAAAATTAGTCAAAGAAGATGGAGAAGTACACATCATACTCATCGATTGAAAAATTCTACCAAGATGGCATCTCAATTCTGAACATATGTGCCTGAAATGCAAGGAAAGAGTCATTTACAAAAGAAACTTTAATAAAGTTTAAATCACACATTGAACCCCACACATTAATGGGTTCAGCACCACATTCTAACAAAGGGACAGGTCATCAAGACAGTAACTAAATAGAGACATAATAAAATTAACAGACATTATGAATCACGTGGTCCAAACATATACCTACAGAACATTTCTTACCAACACAGTATACTTTCTTCTCAGCACCTCAGGATACTTCCTCCAAAAGCCCCAAAAGTTACAAGAAAACTGAAACACCCCCTTCTGTCTTATCATACCATGGACTAAAGATGGACTTCCACAACAGCAGAAACAAAAGAAATCATATAAACTCATGGAATTGACCAACTCTCTATTGAAACACACCCAGTCAAGTAAGAAATAAAGACATTAAACATTTCTAGGATTCAAGGGAAATGAAAGCACAACATATCCACACTTATTGGACATGATGAAAGCAGGGCTAAGGAAAAAGTTCATAGCACTAAGTACCTTCATAAGAAATTAAAGGGATCTCATACTAGCAATGTAAAACCCCACTTAAAACTTCAAGGAAAAAAAAAGAAGCAAACACACTCAAGAGGAGTAGATGGCAGCAAATAATCAAACACAGGGCTGTAAACAAAACAATTTGAAACAAGTAAATAATTTAAAAAAAAATTGAAGAAACCAAGGGCTGGTTCTTGAGTAAATCAACGAAGTTAAAAAACAAAAACAAACAAACAAACGAAAAAACAAAATAAAAAGAAAACCTTAGTCAAACTAACAAAATAACAGAGAGACAAAACCCAAAATAATATAATCAGAAAGAAAGAGGATATAATAACAGACATTGAAGAAATCCAAATAATAATTAGACCTTACTTCAAAAGTTTGTACTTAAAAAAAGAAAATTCTAAAGAAAATATACTGTCTTCTTGATAGATTACAGTTACCAAAGTTAAATGAAGATCTGGTAAATAATTTAAATAGTCCAATAAGCCCTACAGAAATAGAAACAACCATCAAAGTCTCCCAACCAAAAAACAAAACAAAAAAAAAGAAAGAAAAAGAAAACAGAAAAAGCCAAGGATCAGATTGTTTTAGAACAGCATTCCACCAGACTTTCAAAAAAGAGCTATACTATCAATATCCCTCAAGACATGTTAAAGAATGGAAACAAAAAGAAAGTTGCCAAACTCATTCTATAAGGGCCATGGTCACCCTAAACTACAATGAGACTCAACAAACAAAGAGAAATTAGACTAATTTACCTTATGAATATTGATCCAAAGTGCTTAATAAAATACTCCCAAACCAAATCCAAGGATCCTTCAAAAATATTTATCATGATCAAATGGTCTTGATTCCAGGGATGCAGGCATGGATTAATATACATAAATTCATCAATGTCATCACCATTAAATAAACTGAAACAAAAAAAGAAGACCAAATAAGCATATGATCATCTCATTAGATGCTGAAAAAGCATTTGAAAAAAATCCACCACTCCTTCATGCTAAAAGTCTTCTGGAGTTTAGGGATACAAGATCCACACCTAAACAAATAAGGGCAATAAATAGGAAGTATGCCAATCGCCAACATCAAATTAAATGGAGAGAAACTTAGAGCAATTCCACTAAAATCAGGAACAAGAAAAGACTGCCCATTCTCTCTGTATCTATTCCATATAGTACTTTAAATTCTAGCTAGAGCAGTAAGATAGCAAAAGGAGGTTAAGGTGATACAAATTTGAAAGGAAGTAGTCAGAATATCAGTATTCATAGATGATGTGATAGTATACATAGGTGAGTCCAAAAATTCTACCAGAGAACTTCTATAGCTGTTAAACACCCACAGCAAAGTGGGTACATAAAGAATTAATTCAAAAAATATCAGTAGCCCTCCTTTATAGGAGTGATAAATGGGCTGAAATCAGGGAAACATCAACCTTCACAAAAGCCACAAATAATATAAAATATCTTAGTTTAACTCTAGCCAAGGAGCAGAAAAACCTATATGATAAGAATTTCAAGTCTTCCGAGACAGAAATTAAAGAAGATATCAGAAGATAGAAAGGTCATCGATCCAAGATCTCATGGATCTGTTGGACTATACCACAAATGACCATCTTACAAAAAAAAAATCTACAGATTCAAGGCAATTCCCTCAAAATACCAAACAATACTTACAGACCTTGAAAAAACAACTTTCAAGCTCAGACGGAAAAATAAAGATCCCAGGATAATCAAAACAAACATACATACATAGGAACAAACAAACAAATCCTGCACAATACAAGAACTTATGGAGACACCTCCATCCCTGATTTCAAGCTCTACTACAGAACAATAGTATTGAAAATTCCATAGTAATAACATAAAAAGACACAGATTGATTTGAGTAGAATTGATGACCCAGAGAAAAAATCTCACACACCTGTGGACATTTGATTTTTTGATAAAGAAACCAAAACTGCACAATATAAAAAAAGAAAGCTACTTCATCAAATGCTGACCTAACTTGATGTGTGTATGTAGAAAAATGCAAATAGATCTGAAATTATCACTCTGTAAAAACTCAAGTCCAAGTGGATCAAAGATCTCAATGTAAAGCAGAACACTCAAAATCTAATAGAAGAATAATCGTGGAGTAGCCTTGAGCATATTGGTACAGTAGATTGCTTCCTGAACAGAACAGCTCAGCACTGTGATAAACAGTTACTGAATGGGACTCAGTAATTGAAAATCTTCTGTAAGGCAAAGGACAACCTCAATAAGACAACATGGCAGCACACAGAGTTGGGAAAGATCTTCGTCAACCCTACATCTTCCAGAGGGCTAAGACCTAAAATAGATAAACATTTCAAGAAATTAAACACCACCAACCCAAGTAACACAATTAAAAATGGGGTACAGTCAAAATTTTGGATTTTGTTGGAGTCTCAGATGTGTCATGTGATTTTTTTTTCTGAAAACTGTCTTGTGAGAGGATGTTTTGCTGAGAACAGAACAGAAACATGGTGTTTTTCTGTAAGCTGCCTGGTGAAAGGTCATGTACAAGTTTTCCCTCCCACCAGCAATGGAGAAGTAACAAAATGTGGTACATTTACCCAATGGGATACTACTCAGCTATAAAATCAAGGGCATCATGAAATTTGCAGGCAACTGGATGGATCTAGAAAATATCTTGCTAAATGAGATAACCCATGCTCAGAAAGGCAGACATGCTATATACTCACTTATAAATGGATATTACTCATAAAGTACAGCACAACATCCACAAACCTAAGGAAGCTAAGTAACACAGAGGACACAAGGCCGGTGCATGAGTCTCACTCAGAACGGGTAATAAAATATGTAACTGAAGTAACTGGAGTGAAAGAACTTTGTGGGAGAAGAGGTGAGAAAAGGAATGGCACTAGGAATCAGGTATACTGAAAGTCATGGCAGGGGGGTTCAAGGACTCTGAGAGTGAAGGGAAATTGATTTGGGGAGTGGGGAGCATCTCTGAGACAAGCCAGAGACCTGGGACTGGGGAAGTTGCTGGTAGGTTATATAGATGACTCTATCTGAGACTCTTAGCAGTGGGGGACACTGGTTTGTTGCCATGCAGGTCTTCCACTGGAGCCAGGGGACAGTAGTCCACCCACAAAACCTTCAACCCAAAACTTGCCCTGCCTACAAGATGTGCAGGGATCAAGGAGGAACAGAGATTGAAGGAAAGGCCAACTATTGGCCCAACTTGAGATACACTCCATTGAGAAAGCCAACCCTTGACTCTATTGATGATACTCTTCTATGCTTGCAGACAGGATCCTAGTACAACTGTCATCTAAGAAGTTTCCTTCACCAGCTGAAGGAAGCAGATACATCTGAAGTGGAAGAGTCAGAGGACAGATTGAGAGAGCTGGCAGTATCAAGGACACCAGAGGAAGACCTATAGAGCCAACTCTCCTGGTTCCATGGGGACTCTCAGAGACTGAACTACCAATGAAAAGAGTATGCATGGACTTGACCCAGCCACCCCTACACATAAATAGCATATGTGCACCTTGCTTTTCATGTGTGTCCACCAAAAATTGCAGCAGGGGCTGCCTGTGACTTGGATTCTGTTCCTTCTCTTTGGATCCATTCCCACTAACTGTGGTACTTTTTCAGACCTCAGTTGCAGAGGATGTGCATAGTCCTGATTAAGAATTGATGTGCTGACATAGGTTGGTCCTCAGGAGAGAGGGAAATAGAGGAAGGGCTTGGGAAGGTGTGACTCAGAGGAAAGGAGGAAGTTGCTCTGCAATTGGGATGTAACGTGAACAAATAATTCATGAAAAAAATCGTCTGCAGATAAAAAATGTTCATTTAGGTTAAAATGTTTCTTAATTATCCATTTACTTTTGTCAAGTTTTCTATGAAATGATGAAATTATTACTTAATTAATTATAATGATTACTACTTAATTATGTAGTTGGAAGTTTATAATTTAACCCTTTCGTCTACCAAATTTTTATATATAGAGTTTATAACTTTATTAATTAGAAACTAAGTTAAGTCTGGCACCATGCCTCATGTTCAACAATATATAGTTTCTCAACAATGCAAAATACAAGGATGCAATATGAATTTTTAAGTTGCTTTACAGATCTAAAGAAACAGAGGCAGCTGCACCATGAGCCAGCTTGTCAAAATGATACTAAGGAAGGAAAAAAGAGACTTAGGATGTGGTGATTTCAGGGCTATGACCCATCAAGTTAAGTCTTTTGTTTATGCCTAAAAATACAGGCAGATTCCAGAGTTCAAGGTAAGCCAGGGACAGAGGCAGTTTAGTTCCAGGCAGAGGCATAGTAAGAATGGTGATTTCAGGGTGAAGTCCCACCAGTTATCTTATTTTTGTGATTCAGCTTGCTCTCTCTTTTTAGGAATCTGGGTCTGGAGTCAAGGGATGCTGATTCATGGGATAATCAGGAGGGAATCTGGGGTAATGACTGAATTGATATGTAAATAAAAGACTGGGCTTTTGATCTGGGAGGAGCTGTTCAGAGATTTTAGAATAGCAAGAAAAGCTTTCTTCAGCAGAACACACACACACACACACACACACACACACACACACACACCACGACCTGGGGGAGGAGGGAGATCTGAAAAGCTGCCACACATCAGCTAGGACCCACAATTTGACATCAAGTCTTTTGTTTAGCTGCTCCCAAACTCTTCTTTCTCATATTCCCCTATCCAAGCCAGAGCTGGTCCTTGGCAAGAAAACTTACCAAGAGATATGCATGACATTTATCCCATGAATTTCCCTGCAAAACAATGTCTGTTTACTTAAAAAATGAACTGATTCACTTAAGAGAGGAGTGCCAAACAAACTTTCAAATGGTTTTATTTCTTGGCCAAAAGAGAGCTAAATTTTAAATGATACATTCAAATGAAGTGCTACAAATTACTTCCATGAATGCCTTTATGTACACTCTGAATACTTAAAAACACTTCGTATAATCAGAATCATACGTTTGTCTACTGCTATGAGTACTAAGATGCAACGCCAAAAAGATTAGCTCATTAGCTGAGGAAACACGTCAAGCAATTCTTCACATTTAGTTAAACATGAATAGTTCATTGAAGACAGTCAAAGCATATTCAACATTGAAGAAAATCATATATTTTAAACTTATATTTTCTAACTTAGCATAGTTCTGTTTTTGTATAAGTAGGATAATAGATATAGTATATCTTTAAATTTGACCTAGAGAATTATTAAAACAAATTATTCTTCCTTCCGGGTCACATGTTTTAAGCCTTTACTTCCTGAGTGTTCTAGTGGGTCATAGAAAGCACCCACTGAAGACTTTTAATTTTTCTGTCCTTATCAAATTTCCTAAATGTCACTGTTGCTGTGACTTCTGTCTCAGAGACAATGAGCTACCAATTACATGAAGTCAAGCCCTAGTGATTTTGTATTTGATCTTAGAACTTATTTAGCTCCATATAAAAACTCTCCCCAGCCCCATGGATTCAGGTGAAACACTGTACCTTCAAATGTGTGCTTAACAATATAAAAACAAAATAAATTAGAAGAAAGAAATCACTGGGCTAGGGGCATGGCTTATTTGGTAAATGAGGTTTATCAAAAGGCATTGAGATCTGCACTCAGGATCCGTACAGACAGATTGCCGTGGTGGCACACACACACAAACCTAGCATTGGAGGAAAGGGCAGAGTCAAGCAGATCCATTTAGTTCCTTAGATCTTGTCTAGCTGAGCTAATGAGCTTCAGATTAAGTGATAGATCAGATCCCTCAAACTAAAGGTGAGAAACATGATCATTTAGCCAAACAATAGTAGCAGCTTTTTCCTGTAGAACCTAAAACCCTCCCAGCAGTGGACTGGTTTACAGTACCACACATTTTTGCCTGTGATTGTAACCACAAAGCAAGTGGATATCCTCATAAGTGTAATATCACAGATGCACCGTAGGACACATCTTGCTTGGCATTTTATTGTTGAAACTGACAGGATTTATATCAGAGGAAGACTCTTGATGACTTTTAAAAAATACTCATGACAAGTTCTAGCTCTGTGAGCAATAGCTGACATATAGGCAGCTTCCAGATCAGATTCATCTTGAGTCCTCTATTTCCTGTGACCATGGCATCTTCACCCATAGGGTCAAAACACCACTTCTCAGTTTGGGGCAATAAAGAACAATTGAAAATAGCCCATAATGCCTTGGTGACCTATACATTCTTTCTGGCCAACAGCTCATAGGAATTTCAAACTTTATGATAGGATTTTAATTTACTTACCTATTGATTCTGGGGGAGCATTTTGTCTAGATGGAGACCACATTCATTTGAATTTCTTGAGATTGTAATTTTAGTAAGTTCAAAATACAATAAATTTTATTTTCTCATGTGGAATTAATTTCAGTTATTCTCCCTTAACCCTTCTTCAGCCCTAACATCCTACTTTTTTTGTGTGTAGACATTTCTACCATCCCTGTCCTTTCCCTTAAATTTCATTTCCTTTGTGTTCTACTCTCCCTTCTATCTGAACAGAACATTTTAAGATAAACTCTTTCTATAATGATTTTATCTTCATGTCATTTAAAACTAAATACATTCAAGATTTATAGATGAGGGAATATTTTTTCCCTCCAGGGGCCTAAATAACCTTAAACAATATTAATATTTTCCTCAAAATTTCATATTTTTAATGTTCATTAGATCTTAATACAATCTCATTGCATATACATATTGTATTTTCATAATCCACTCCTCTGTTGATGGGTACCTATACTGGCTATATATCCTGGTAATTGGGAATATTGAAGCAATGAAGATGATGTGCTGATAGCTCTTTCCTAATACAAAGAGTTCTTTTTAGTATACGAAGAATAGTGAGATACATGGTTATATGTATTTCTGGTTAGAGCTCCACACTAATTTCTATAATGGCTATACCTATAAATACATGTAACAATAATGAATATGGGTAATTGTTTTCCAAATTATCACTAAAATTTCTTTTCATTTTTTTCTTACTAACATCCATTCCGATGACAGACATATATACAGCATTCTCTATATTTCTCTTGAATAGAATTAATTTTCCCAGTGTTTATTTTGGTTGTATCTGTCAAACATAAAGGGACATAGCTGTATCCGTTTTCTTTCTGGTTCCTGTGCTCAGTTCCATTAATTGAATGTCTCGTTTTGCAGCAGTTTAGATTGTCTTGATTATTATAGTTTATAGGTTGGGTTGGGCGGAATCTGTAGGAATTCCTGGAGACTCGTGATGGAGGAAGCTCCCCAAAGCCAATGTGGGTGACCTTAGATGAGATGCACAACAGTGGAACTTCAAGAGGCTGCCTCCTATAGCCAGGAATGATATCCTGTGGAGAGATAAGGATAACAAACCACTCACAAAACTTTTAACCCAACATTTGTCCTGTCTATAAGAAATGCATTGACAAGTACGGAACAGAGACTGAGGAATGGCTAATCAATCCTCGCCCAACTCAAGTCTCATCTCATGGACACTGTTAATGATACTCACTTATACTTACAGCCAGGAGCCTAGAATAACTGTCCTCTGAGAGGCTCTACCCAGCAGCTGAGTGAAACACATGCAGATACACATAGCCAAACCTTGAACAGACATCAGGACATTTAATGAAGAGTTGGGGAAATGATAGGAACCCCACAGGAAGATCAACAGAGTCAACTAAGATTGACCCTTGGTAGTTCTCAGAGTCTGAGCCACCACCAACTAAAGACACTACATGGTGTGGACATAGGCCCCAAATTATATGTAGTAGATGTGGAGCTTAGTTTCCATGTGGATCTCCCAACAACTAGAGTGGGTGTTGTCCAAAAAGTGTTGCCTGACTAAGAATTCTATTCCCAAACAGGCTGCCTTGTGTTGCTTCAGTGGGAGAGGATGCACCTTACCTTGCAGAGACAAGATGCTGGGAGAGGAAGGGTGTACCCTCTCAGAGAAAGGGAATGGAAGGAGGAAATCTGTGTTGGGGGAGGAACTGGGAAAGGGACCAGCGACTGGGATGTAAATAAATGAATGAATGAATGAATTGTATTATTTATGGATGAGTATAGTGACACATCAAATAGCTTTCCACCAACTATTGTTTTGTTTATCTATAGTCATTTGTGTACTCATAAAAATATTTGGATGTCTTTCTTGTTCAGACTGTCAGTTTGTTTTCTTATAGAAATTTACTTTAATCTGAACATTACTTTCTTTCGGTAAGATACACATTCTAGTAATAAAAATTCTGCCAATTGCAGACCATAAAAGTTGTTTCTATTAGGCAGTAATAGACTTTGAGATGAAAATAGAGTCCTTAAGACAGATTCTAATGGAATAAAGAGATTATTAGGAAAATACTCTAAAAATGAGTATTTCAAAAGAATATGAAATGAAAAAATTCAAAAATTACCAAATGTGTATGACTAAAGAAAAATCAAACCAGGATACAAATAATTTTAAAAGATGAGTGATAAAATTTAAACTGTAATTACAGTCTCAAACAGAATAAATTAATCCAGAAACAAATAGTTATCTGTTGAACTATAGAAATTTAATGCAACTCCAATGGAAATATATACAACCTTCTTCAGAGAAACAAACAAAAAAATTTGTAAATTTGATATGTACTCAGAAGAGACTTTGGAGACCAAAAATAGATCTGAATGGTTAACAATAAATATTGGACACTTATCAACCTATTCTCTAATTATGTTTAAGATTTTAATATTATAATATAACTACATAATACTCTTGCCATTTCCTGCCTCTACCCCTCTTCCCTTGCTTTCAAAGTCATCTTTTTTTTCATTAATCATTGTTATTTAACAGAAAACAGTAACCAACCCAAATATAGTGATTCTGAACCTATCTACAATGGATATATCTAGAATTTTACTCACACAATCAAAGCTCAGGAGTCATTGAAAAAGAGGCGATAGATTGTAAGTGCCAAAGGAACATAGGATTTTCTGTGAGCTTCTGTCTCCTACAAATTCCTAGAGCATTTTCCATTAAGTCTTATTTAATTTCAAAGTAGTAATCTTTTCTTTTTCTATGGATGGTTATTTTTGTACCAAAACTTCGCTGAGAAAGCATTTGACAAAATTCGCTGAGAAAGCATTTGACAAAATTCAACACCCCTTCATGATAAAAGTCCTGGAAAGAATAGGAATTCAAGGCCCATACCTGAACATAGTAAGCGCAATATACAGCAAACCAGTTGCTAACATTAAACTAAATGGAGAGAAACTTGAAGCAATCCCACTAAAATCAGGGACTAGACAAGGCTGCCCACTCTCTCCCTACTTATTCAATATAGTTCTTGAAGTTCTAGCCAGAGCAATCAGACAACAAAAGGAGGTCAAGGGGATACAGATCGGAAAAGAAGAAGTCAAAATATCACTATTTGCAGATGATATGATAGTATATTCAAGTGATCCCAAAAGTTCCACCAGAGAACTACTAAAGCTGATAAACAACTTCAGCAAAGTGGCTGGGTATAAAATTAACTCAAATAAATCAGTTGCCTTCCTCTATACAAAAGAGAAACAAGCCGAGAAAGAAATTAGGGAAATGACACCCTTCATAATAGACCCAAATAATATAAAGTACCTCGGTGTGACTTTAACCAAGCAAGTAAAAGATCTGTACAATAAGAACTTCAAGACACTGAAGAAGGAAATTGAAGAAGACCTCAGAAGATGGAAAGATCTCCCATGCTCATGGATTGGCAGGATTAATATAGTAAAAAATGGCCATTTTACCAAAAGCGATCTACAGATTCAATGCAATCCCCATCAAAATACCAATCCAATTCTTCAAAGAGTTAGACAGAACAATTTGCAAATTCATCTGGAATAACAAAAAACCCAGGATAGCTAAAGCTATCCTCAACAATAAAAGGACTTCAGGGGGAATCACTATCCCTGAACTCAAGCAGTATTACAGAGCAATAGTGATAAAAACTGCATGGTATTGGTACAGAGACAGACAGATAGACCAATGGAATAGAATTGAAGACCCAGAAATGAACCCACATACCTATGGTCACTTGATTTTTGACAAAGGAGCCAAAACCATCCAATGGAAAAAAGATAGTATTTTAAGCAAATGGTGCTGGTTCAACTGGAGGGCAACATGTAGAAGAATGCAGATCGATCCATGCTTATCACCCTGTACAAAGCTTAAGTCCAAGTGGATCAAGGACCTCCACATCAAGCCAGACACCCTCAAACTAATAGAAGAAAAACTCGGGAAGCATCTGGAACACATGGGCACTGGAAAAAATTTCCTGAACAAAACACCAATGGCTTACGCTCTAAGATCAAGAATCGACAAATGGGATCTCATAAAACTGCAAAGCTTCTGTAAGGCAAAGGACACTGTGGTTAGGACAAAACGGCAACCAACAGATTGGGAAAAGATCTTTACCAATCCTACAACAGATAGAGGCCTTATATCCAAAATATACAAAGAACTCAAGAAGTTAGACCGCAGGGAAACAAATAACCCTATTAAAAAATGGGGCTCAGAGCTAAACAAAGAATTCACAGCTGAGGAATGCCGAATGGCTGAGAAACACCTAAAGAAATGTTCAACATCTTTAGTCATAAGGGAAATGCAAATCAAAACAACCCTGAGATTTCACCTCACACCAGTGAGAATGGCTAAGATCAAAAACTCAGGGAACAGCAGATGCTGGCTAGGATGTGGAGAAAGAGGAACACTCCTCCATTGTTGGTGGGATTGCAAACTGGTACAACCATTCTGGAAATCAATCTGGAGGATCCTCAGAAAATTGGACATTGAACTGCCTGAGGATCCAGCTATACCTCTCTTGGGCATATACCCAAAAGTTGCCCCAACATATAAAAAAGACACGTGCTCCACTATGTTCATTGCAGCCTTATTTATAATAGCCAGAAGCTGGAAAGAACCCAGATGCCCTTCAACAGAGGAATGGATACAGAAAATGTGATACATCTACACAATGGAATATTACTCAGCTATCAAAAACAACGGCTTTATGAAATTCGTAGGCAAATGGTTGGAACTGGAAAACACCATCCTGAGTGAGCTAACCAAATCACAGAAAGACATACATGATATGCACTCATTGATAAGTGGCTATTAGCCCAAATGCTTGAATTACCCTAGATGCCTAGAAATCATGAAACTCAAGATGGATGATCAAAACGTGAATGCTTCACTCCTTCTTTAAAAGGGGAACAAGAATACCCTTGGCAGGGAAGAGAGAGGCAAAGATTAAAACAGAGACTGAAGGAACACCCATTCAGAGCCTGCCCCACATGTGGCCCATACATATACAGCCACCCAATTAGACAAGATGGATGAAGCAAAGAAATGCAGACCGACAGGAGCTGGATGTAGATCGCTCCTGAGAGACACAGCCAGAATACAGCAAATACAGAGGCGAATACCAGCAGCATACCACTGAACTGAGAATAGAACCCCCGTTGAAGGAATCAGAGAAAGAACTGGAAGAGTTTGAAGGGGCTCGAGACCCCATATGTACAACAATGCCAAGCAACCAGAGCTTCCAGGGACTAAGCCACTAACTAAAGACTATACATGGACTGACCCTGGACTCTGACCTCATAGGTAGCAATGAATATCCTAGTAAGATCACCAGTGGAAGGGGAAGCCCTGGGTCCTGCTAAGACTGAACCCCCAGTGAACTAGACTGGTGGGGGGAGGACGGCAATGGGGGGAGGGTTGGGAGGGGAACACCCATACGGAAGGGGAGGGGGGAGGGGGATGTTTGCCCGGATACCGGGAAAGGGAATAACACTCGAAATGTATATAAGAAATACTCAAGTTAACAACAAAAAAAAAACTTGGTGGTAATATTTATATTTATGGGTAGCATTATCTTATTTATTTTGAAATTGTTGAGTGGTAAATGCTTCATGGAATTATGAATCTCAGTATTCTTACTGTTGTATGCTCTTGATTAAATTATAGTTGGGTCATTGATGTTTGAATCACCATTGATGTCCTTCTGGAAACCTAATGTTATTTATCTCTACCCCCCAGGGTAAAAATTGGATTTTTCACAATGAAATGGCTGACAATCCCTGAAATGAATTGGAACTTGCTTTAAAGCCACACCACGTTTAAAGGAAAACTAAAGGAGCAAAAGTTCTATAATCAACATTGTCTTACTTGTTTGATTACAGTGATTTGGCTGAGAAAAGTAGGGCAGACTACTTTTCTTGATACTATCTAAACGAAATTACAGAGGAATCCGTTTTAGTGTCAGTTTATAAAATGTCCTTCCAGGAGATGAAATCAAATGTGCAAAAATGGGTTTGTGGCTGTCTTCATGGCCAGACACCTTGTGTTGACACAGGACTGCACCCATTGTCTTCCCTTAGCCTCGCAGGTGCAGTAAAGCACATATGTAAATTCTTTCTGAAGGAATGTCAAAGAAATCAGCTGAAATATTTTATTCTTCTCATAGTTGACCTTGATGAGAAAACAGTTTTCTATAGCCTACTTTATAGTACAAGTTACACTATTTATAAGCAAGTAAAATTTTATTAAATTCATAAGAATTTTTTTAAAATAGTAAATAACCATCGTCTACTACTTTCCTCTTGTCTTTTAAAACTTTCCCTAATGTACTGAACTATAAACATTAATGTGAACTTCTAAGGAAAATGTCCTTTGCATGAAATATTGGTTGGTATCATTTAACATTTTTTTTAATTTTTTTTAATTTATTTAATACTTAATAATTCTTTGGTTTCCGGGCAAACATCCCCCTCCCCCCTCCCCTTCCTTATGGGTGTTCCCCTCCCAACCCTCCCCCCATTGCCGCCCTCCCCCCAACAGTCTAGTTCACTGGGGGTTCAGTCTTAGCAGGACCCAGGGCTTCCCCTTCCACTGGTGCTCTTACTAACATTTTTTATAATACATAAATTGCTTTCTACTAAAATACATTAGTAGGGTTGCTATACATGAAAACATAGAAGGTCAAGCTTGTGCCACAATATTGGATAATAGTGATGTGCTGAAAGGAATAATACAGTAAAGTGTTTTCCTAAGCATGGAAAAACCATAGTCTTCTGATATACCATAACATAGGAATTTTTAATTATATCACTTTCTGGTCTTATGAACAAAGTGATCCCCGCCCTTTTTTGGGTTGGCTTTTATGTATTCAGCTACATTTACCTGAATATTTGTGAAAAATTAAGTCAGGTAATTGCTAAGATTTCTAACAATTCTTGCTTCCACCTTCACTTTTTGCTTTTGACCTTAAAAGAATTAACATCTTTAAGAGAATTAATCAGTCCAAAATTTTTATGTATGAAATTTTGTTGAAAAAAATGTTAGTTGCTATTTCTTTCTGTTTATTGAATATCCATGTAGTTTATTTTTCAGTTGTATCACACACCAAAATAAAAATATGAATTGCAGAATTTGATATCTAACCAGATATGTTAATATAAACTTCAAGTGCTTTTATGGATCATAACTTTCTCAAAGATATTCTAGTCAAGTTTCTGATAAATGAAAAAATGCATTTCTTCTACATATCATAAAACTATATTCCATTTAGGATAAAATTAAGTTTCTTTTTAATCCTTTAAATAGTAGGTTATAATGCAGGCATCACTTGAGAGGTCAGCACCATTAAAGCTCACTAAAACATCCACACTGCATGTGGCAAATGGAAAATGTATCCATAGTTACGTTTGAAACGTTTTTATGACTTTAATCGTACTTGTGAATGTCACATAAATCTCAATAATATTAACAATGGAAAATTTACTCCTTTCAAAACAGTTATTTATTGGAAAATATGAGGTCTTTTCTTTATTATTTATCTTTCTTTAAATATGTGCAGACAGTCCTGTGTCAGCAGGTACCTTTCAGTCTTGTAAAACATCACCAGTCACTTGTCTTAGGTCAGACCTCCCTGAAGATCCCTCTTCTCATGAGAGTCTAACCATTAATCAATGAAATTTTTATGATGGAACAAATTCCACTGTGCTTATTATATTGAAAAATGGGCACTAAGTAGAAAATATTCTCTGCTGGATGTTATCATACCACATATTTAATAGAAGAAGGGTGCATGCAAGTCACCACATAGTATGAGTAGTATGATGCCAATGTGAACAAAGCTAGAGTATTTTTAAAACTGGAAATACCAAATGACAAAATGCCCCCACCATGACCTGTAGGTTAATCTTTAACATATCTTCTTTTTTTATGATGTGTGTGTGTGTCTGTGTGTGTGTCTGTGTGTGTCTGTGTGTGTGTGTGTGTGTGTGTGTGTGTGTGTGTGTGTGTGTGTGTGTGTGTGTGTAGGGGGTGGTCAGCTCAGTGTGGACAGAGCCATCCTGGGCTAATAGTCCTAGATATTATTTAAAAAAAAAGCAGATAGAGCAAGTCATGATGGTCGAGTCAGTAGCATCACCCTTTCACGGCCTCTGCACAAGTCTGAGTTCCTGCCTGGGAATGCTGCTTTGAAGTTTTTGGTGAAGAATTGTGCTGTGGAACTGTAAAGGTTCAATAACCCTTTTCTCAAAAAGTTTAGTTTCTCATAGCGATAGGAATTTTCACCAGGAATGGGATCTGTGATAGATACGACTCTGGGCTTGGGGGAGTTTGGTAGTAGAATTTGAACTTTGGACCTGAGAACCCATTGAATATTTAGACATGAATGATATTGTGGTGACTTAGGAGGTAATACTGAAAGAATTGTGGAAGATTGGAGCCTGTAATATAAAGTGATAGGGAAAAAACAAAGACTCCCTCAAAGCTGATGTTAGGGTCATTTCAAAATGACTGGCTATGATTAACAAGGGACCGCTAAAGTGAAATTTCTGCTTTACTAGGGTAGTTGATGCTGACCATGTGATGCCGACCAGCCAATGAGAGTTAAGATGAGGAAATTATCCCTGAGACAAAATCTTTGGAAAATATCTCCTCAACGTCAGCACGCAGAAGCTACAGTTTACATGGAGTCAATCTGCATCTCTCACCAGTGGCCATATGTGATACTGTGTGAGAATCACGCAGGGTGCGTTGAGTTTGATAGCATGAGGGGGTAGCAAGCAGAGAAGAACTGAGACTTGGCACTGTGGGCAGGGCAGAGACAGTAGAACAGTACACATGAGACACAATAAAATATGGAGGATAACATTTCGGAAATAAATATTAGAAGCCATTTTAAGAAATTGATAATCTTTCTGCTGGCCCTCATAGCTTCAGTCCTTTTCCCCCACCCAATACCAAATCATGTTCCCCTGTGCCCCCACCTCCACCTCCTTTTCCTCTCCTGTCCCTCCCTTCCCCCTTGTGGTTGCTTTCTTCTCCCTCCCAAGTGGGACTGAGGCGTCCTCACTTGGGCCCTTCAGCCTTTTGCCCTTTAGAGTTCTGTGGACTGTATCTTGGGTATTCTGTACTTTTTTCTGGTTAATATTCCTTATTAGTTAGAACAGATCATGCCTGTCCCTTTGGGTCTGAGTTACCTCACTCAGGATGATATTTTCTAGTTCCATCCATTTACCTGCAAAAGTAAAAATGTCCCCATTCTTAATAGCTGAGTAGTATGCCACTGTGTAAATGAACCACATTTTCTGTATCCATTCTTCTGTGGAGGGATATCTGGGTGGTTTCCAGCTTCTGGCTATCACAAATAAGGCTGCTATGAACATAGTGGAACTTGTGCCCCAGCGGCATGGTGGGATTTCTTTGTGGTATGTTCCCAAGAGTGGCATTGCTGGGTCTTTAGGTAGGTTTAGTTCCAATTTTCTGAGGACCCTCCAGATTGATTTTCAGAGTACTTGTACCAGTTTGCAATCTTATAAGCAATTTTGATCATAGCCATTCTGGAGTAAGGTAGAATCTCAGGGTCATTTTGATTTGCATTTCTCTGATCACTAAAGACTTTGAACTTTTCCTTAGGTGCTGCTCAGCCATTTGTCAGTTTAGTTCTATACACCACTTTTTAGATTTGGTAGTTAGATGTTTTTGGTGGTTAGCTTTTTGAATTCTTTATATATTTTGGATATTAGCCCTCTATCAGATGTGGGGTTAGTGAGGAATTTTTTCCCAATGTGTAGGTTGCCGATTTGTCTTATTGACTATGTCCTTTGCTTTACAGAAACTTTCCAGTTTCATGAAGTCCCAATTCTTGATATTAGAGCTTCAGTCATTCAGTCAGTTCAGGGAATTTCTAATTGCCAATGAGTTCAAGGTTCTTTGACACTTTTTCTACTATTAGATACAGTGTATCTGTTGTATGTTGAGGTCCTTGATCCACTTGAACTTGAGCTTTGTGCATGGTTAACAGGTGATCTCAGGTGGAAGGTTGGGAGGATGCTCTAGAATGTACTAGAGACCTGGGAAGTTATAGACCCTCAGGACTCAAAGTCGGGCACTCTACATGAAATGCCCTCCAGTGGAGACGGGGAACTTATGGAACCCACCTCCATCAGAAAGACAGGCATCAAGTGAGGGATAGGGTTGCTATCCCACAGTCAGAGCTCTGACTCATATTTCTTCATGTCTGAAAGAACTTCAGGAATGGAAATGGAGAACAGCCTGAGGAAAAGAAGGTCCAGTGACAGGCCCAAAGTGAGATCCAGCTCAAGCAGCGGCCCTGAGATCTGAAATAATTACTGAGGCTATGGGGCATTCACAGAAAGGAACCTATCATGACTGCTCTCCAAAAGACCCAACAAGCAGCTGAAAGAGTCAGATGCAGATATGTGCACCCAACCAACAAACAGAAGCTGCCGACCCCACTGGTTGAATTAGGGAAAAGCTAGAGGAAGCTGAGGAGGAGAGCAACCCTGTAGGAGGACCATCAATTTCAGTTAGCCTGAACCTATGAGATTTCTTAGACACTGGATTACCAACCAGGCAGCATACACTAGCTGAGATGAGGCCTCCAACACATATACAGCAGAGGACTCCACGGTCAGGGTTCAGTCAGTGAAGATGCATCTAATCCTCAAGATACTGGAGGCCCCAGGAAGTTTAGAGGTCTGGTGGGGTAGGTGGGGTGGTGACATTCTCATGGAGAATGGGATGGGGGTGTGTGCCGGGGCAGGTATGGAATTTGGAACCTTCTGGGGGTAGACCTGGAGGGGAATAAAATCTGGAGTGTAAAAATAAATAAATAAATAAATAAATAAATAAATAAATTACCAATGGTGAATAATAATTATTATAATCACCATTTTCATTAAAAACTTCATACACTTGATAAAAAAAAGAAATGGATGATCCTTGTTTCTAAATAGTAAGTCAAATTTAAAAAAAGGTTGATATCATATTTACTCTTTCACTGTAACAGTTCTTTGGAGACTTTTAGCGGAATAATTGTTGTGAGTTTTGGGGCTGATGGAATATTGCTGAGCTGAGAAGCCAATGTTACGTTGGAGACCGGACACAGCAAATACAAAATGTACAAAAAATAAATCTCTAAAGGAAAATTAAAGGGAAGTTGATGATATGTGTAAGTCTTTCTCAGCATAAAGGAAACGTGTTATTGTTTCTGTTCTAAAATGGGTCAACTTTAAATCACTTACAGGCAGGAAGAGGGAAGATATTTACTAATTATGCCACTATTTCATATAAAAAGCAGAGTATCATAGAATGTGAGACCAAAACGAATAGCTTACATTGGTAAGAAAATTAGTATTCTTTTTATTTAAAAATTTAAGGAGAATTTAATAAATTCACATGATATAACACATTTTACCATTAAGTATGGCTGCAACTGGTCATTTTGCTTTCTGTTAGTATATATAGATTTATATATAGTACTTACCAGAATATAAACCTATAAAGGGTCATTTTGACACATAGTTTTGTTGTTTAACCACGTGTGCATATCTAGGTGGCTTTTTGTTTTCAGGTTATGCTGTGGTAACATCCAATGGTAGCCTGTGTTAGAGAAAGATACTCATCTTTTGGTGATTGCAGAGCAATGTTACAAAGAAAGGCTAGAACCTATTGATACCTATCAGGTCGTGTGATCTAATTTCCACAAGTGATGGTCAGACTATTAAAGTTCACCACCTTTAATAATACCAAGGAATAAAATACACTTAAGACTAATATTCCCTTGATTAATTTAATAGTAAATATATTTCCAAACAGACAGAGATTTAATAGAAACAACATTTCACTACCTGTGTATTTATTTTGTTACCAATGCATTTATCTTCTAAAGTATCTGAAGTACTGATGATTTTGCTCCTTTGTGCTTTGTGTGAGCTGTATTACCCTGGGATTTAACTAATGCTATATAGTTTTATAATATCAAAAGAATAACTGCTTAACAATTTTAAACACAGTACATGAAAGGAATCATAATACTAAAGAAAATGAATCAGGCAATCCTTTTCAATTGAAAGTTTCTGGATGATTCATTTTAAGAGTAATCTCAGCAAACCGTAGTGTCATTCTCAAGATGTACTAGCAGCGAAGTCTTGAATAATGGATCTGTTTCTTAAATATTTAGAACTATAAACTGGAAGCCTACAAATAAAGTTTCTAATAAGTTATCATAAGTTTTTAGCATTGTATATACTTTAAAATCAACTAGAAAGTCTATGATAATTCAATTACTCTCACTCATGAAATATTTTGTGAAATGATTAATTAAATTTCAATTTATATGGTGATACATACTACAAGATTTAGAAAGCCCTTTTGAAGTGTTTTATTTATTGGGATATTTTATGGACTCCCTGTATGTACCTTTGTGTGTGCGTGTGTGTGTGTGTGTGTGTGTGTGTGTGTGTGTGTGTGTGTGTGTGTGTATCCTTGCTCACTTACACTCATCTGTATCCTCTGCTGCTTGTACATGGATATCTGGGATAACTTGGAGAAGTCAATTCTGTTCCTTGCCACATCGGCGCAAGGGATTGAGCTCATCATATGGACTGACGACCAGCACTGCTACTCACGGACGCATCTCACCAAATGTAGAATCATCTTGTCTACACGGCCTGGCACAGCACCACAATGTAAATACTGATCATATCTTAAAAACTTTTTCTCTAAGTACATGGTAAATAAGTAATTGAAATTCACTAGGTATATTAGTCAGGGTTCTCTAGAGTCACAGAACTTCTAGATAGTCTCCATATGGTAAGGGGATTTGTTATGATGACTTTCATTCTATAGTCCAACTCCCCAACAGTGGTCAGCTAGTCTTCTGTAGAAGTAGATTTCAACATATGTGCTGGCAAGTACAGGGATACGGGCAAAGAAGAGCAGATCTTCCTTCTTCCAATGTCCCTATGTAGGTCTCCCGCAGAAGGTATGGCCTGGATTAAAGGTGCGTACCACCATGACTGGACCTGGGACTTGCTTTGACCCAGGATGACCTTGAACTCAGAGATCTCCTTGCTTTAGTCTCCTGGGATTAAAAGCATGTTATACATGGCCTGGGCCTAAGCTTTTTATGGCCACTGTACCTCAAGATCTTCATGTCATATCAAGGTCAGAAACGTGTGTCTCCCAGCCTCAATGTCTGGATCACAGATGAGCCCTTCAATTCTTGATTGAAATTTATTCCAGATATAGTAAAGTTGACAGTGAGGAATAGCCATTACACTAAGAAACTTTATTATATGCTAATTTCCATGATAGTTTCTTAGCAGCTGAGCTCAATCATCAGTAATAAACATTTGAGGTTTTTTTTTGTTTTTTTTTTATTCTTTACAGAATGAGTTACACCTCAACATATTTCAGAAGACCATGGTCCAGAAACACAAGCTAGAACATATATACTTAAGTCTCCAACTCCTGAGAGAGAGAGACAGAGACAAGACAGAGACAGAGAGACAGAGAGACAGACACACAGAGAGAAACAAGTAAATTCAACAAAATTTATTTATGCAAAGAAATAAGTGAAAATGATCTGCATAACTTGGCAAGCCAGGATTTTACATGTTGATCTCTGTCTTCTTGCACATGCTGTTTAGGGAGGCCGAGTACAACAATGATGAAAGACAGAACCAGCCTTAAGTCTTGAAGTTGGCATTAGCTAAATGGCCACTTGACAACTTGTGATGTCTGATTCTCTAATGTAGGAGCTGAGACTTAGCCACAACGTTACAGGGTACCACTTTACGTGTTAGGTTACATTTTAAAGCTATGTATGCTTACTGCCCAGGAAGGCCAATTTAGACAAACCTGTTAGATAACTAACAGAGGCTATTTTTAAGCCACATGCACAGTTTTTCTTCAGACCCAATGAAATAAAATG
The DNA here is from genome assembly GCF_021556685.1 of Rattus norvegicus. Lineage (NCBI taxonomy): Eukaryota > Metazoa > Chordata > Mammalia > Rodentia > Muridae > Rattus > Rattus norvegicus. The sequence goes on along the minus strand of NC_141548.1, from coordinate 90,881,700 downwards.
TCTTATTCTAAAACAAATACTGACACAAAATCAATTTTATAATCAAAATTGTACTGTAAAAACAAATAGAAAATACAAAATGTCTTATTCTTAAACAGTAAAAGTTATGGGTGTGAAAATGACTTACAAAAGATAACCCCTGCCCATAGCAAGAAATCAGAACGAAAGCCCCAAATAAGGTATATTGTGTATTGACAGTGATTTTTTTTTAAGATTTATCTCTTTTTATTCTGTGACTATGAGTGTTTGCCTGCATATATGCTTATGTACCATGTATGTGCTTGGCTCACGTGAAGGCCAGAAGAATGTGAAGCAACTCCAAGAACTGTAGCTAGAAACTCGATATGGCTTCTGGAAACACAAATCAGGTCCTCTGCAATTGCTGTAACAACCTTTCTATCCCGAACAGTGTCTGTGATGTAAAAATAGCCAGCATTTTGATTTAATAATCATAAACACCAAAGAAAAGTTATGAGTTTTCTGTGTCCTTTCATTAATTTTCTGCGATTTACATTACAGGAAGCTAATTACAATAAATGCACTGCCAAAGCTAATTTTGACAGCATCATGAAATAACTGTCATGAATGAGAATTTCTCAGAAGCAGTTAAGCCAGTGATTCTCAACCTGTGGGTCATGACCCATTTAGAGAGTCAAAAGGCCTTCTCCCAGGGTTTCCATATCAAGTATCATGCATATTGGATATTTACATTATGAATCATAAAAGTAGCAAAATTGCAGTTATTGGAGTAGCCACAAATATAATTTTATGCTTGGGAGTCTGCACAACATGAAGCTGACAGCATCAGGAATGTTGAGAACCACTGATGCAAGCTGTATTAGTAATACTCTGGTTCCATATTAGCTTGTCTTCTCATTCAGTAGATTCTTCAGGTAAAAAAAAATAATGTGATTTCATGCTATAAAGTCATGAAATTTATTACATGTATCTTATTAGGATACAGAGACAAACACACTTATACCAATACCTTAGTGCCAAATCCATGACTAGATTTCATATGGTATAATATTAATTAGACATTAAAATATGAAGCAACTGTTGGAAATTAGGTGCTTTGCCAACCTGTTTTTCAATAACGTAGCACTATTAGCTTTTGTCATCACTCACTGCCACCAGACTGTCTCTCTCTCTCTCTCTCTCTCTCTCTCTCTCTCTCTCTCTCTCTCTCTCTCTCCTTGCCTGTTTCCTAGTCTCCTTGTCTCTCTCCCTTTCTGTCTCTGTGGCTATCTGTTCCACCTGAGGTTTGTTGCATGGTGTGATTTTTCACAATTTTTTGGGTCCAGCCTGCCAAGGTACCTTTTGCTGCTTTATCCTAAATGTGACTGGAGACATTTTATTAATATGTCGAAAACCTGTAACCACAATTTAAAATAGATATAATATCTATTGATGTCCCTTTAAATTCTCCTATTTTCAACGTGTAAAATATTATTGCCAAGGGAAGAAAACCCAAACAGCTATTCAGGTAGCTCTATTTTCTGGCATTAATTTTTCTCTCAAATGCACACTAACATCAATGTGTATGAAACAGAGTAAAACTTACTTAGAGAAAACCCTTCATATTCCATGGAACACGAAAAAAGATTTATGCCCGTATGAGAAAAAAACTAATTATAAACAGAATTCCCCATAGGCCTTATTAGCTGGATTTGAGTCTAAATCTAACTCTTTGCTCTTTTCGCTCTCTATGGAGCTGCTGCAGTGGGGTGTTACATTTACATAATCAAAGCGTCCTATGGCTCCTTTATACACGGAAAGTAGCTCAGTGGGAATGAATAAAAGTACAGAACATATGAGGAGAGAAGCCAATAACAGAGAAAACAAAGCTAAAACCTCATACCTGACACTCGCAAAGCAAAAGCAAACATGTTGCACAGTCTGAATCTACCTTTCTCAGAGCATGGTTCTCCCAATAAACTTTTTGCCTTTGATCCACAGAGGAATTCTGCAGATACCACTGTGTGTATTTTTTTAATTGGAGGAAATTAACCTCCAAACACCTATGGTAGTCATCAAATAACAAAGCTTTTGATTAAACCTGTTTCATCAATATATTCTTGGCAAAATTATTTTTATGTATTTTTATTGTTTTTATTTTCTTATGTGTTTTATTTCATTACGGTGTGAGCAAGCTTAGGATTTTGAAAAGTTATCTTAAAATCTAATGTGACAAAGTATTAATATGTCCACATCTAGTTAACCACTCAATTTTGTGTGAATATTGACCGTGGAGCCTGAATATGAAGAAAAAAATATTGTTCAATGGGTTGTAGGGAGCAAGGATTAATTTTATTTGGTTCAGTTTATAGAAACACACACTATTCCCTTTTAATATTTTATTTATGCCATGACCACATAATTACTAACTAACAGACCTACATGGAACCTAAAAATAAGAATGGATGGATATATAAAATGTGGTACATCTACACAATGGAGTACTACTCAGCTATTAAAAATGACTTCATGAAATTCTTAGGCAAGTGGATGGAACTAGAAAATATCCTGAATGAGGTAACCCAATCACAAAAGAGCACACATTGTATATACTCACTGATAAGTAGTCCAAAAGGTCAGAATACCTGAGATAAAATTTACAGACCACATGAAGCTCAAGAAGAAAGATGATCAAAGTGTGAATGCTCCATTCCAACTTAAAAGGGGGAACAAAATATTCACAGGAGGACTTATGGAGATAAAGTGTGGGGCAGAAACTGAAGGAAAGGCCATCCAGTGACTGCCCCCATCTGGGGATCCATCCCATACAGAGTCATTAAACCCAGAAACTATTGTGAAATCCAAGAAGCGCATGCTGATGGGAGCCTGATATCGCTGTCTCCTGAGAGGCTTTGCTAGAACCTGACAAATACAGATATGGATGTCAAAAGCCAACCATTGGACTGAGAAGAGGGTCCCCAATGGAGGAGTTCGAGAAGGGACAGAAGGAGCTAAAGGGGTTTGCAACCCCATAGGAAGAACAATATCAACTAACCAGACCCCCCAGAGCTCCCAGGGACTAAACCACCATCACAAGATTATACATGGCCTGCATATGTAGCAGGCCTTATTGGGCATCAATGGGAGGAGAGACCCTTGGTCCTTTGAAGGCTTGATGCCCCTGTGTAAGGGAAGGCTAGGGAGTGGGTGTGTGGGGGAGTACCCTCAGAATCAGGGTGAGGGTATGTGATAGGGGACTTCTGGAGATGTAATGTTTGAGATGTAAATAAAGAAAATATCCAAAAAAATGAAGAAAAAAAGGAAAAAGAATGGAAGAAGTGGTTGACGTAGGATTCTCTCAACTGCACAAATACATTGTTGTCTTAAGTCTCATTTGAACTACTTGTCAGATAAAGGCCTTTGCTTCAGCACAGAAAAAAATAATGCAATAACACAATTTTTTTGGTTTGCTTTCATTAAAAGAGAAAATTTATAAGAACAAAAAAGATTGATATATACAGGATGGTTAGTGTTTGCAGGGTAAATACACCAAATAAAAGATTTCCATTAACCTTCAGCTTTTCACTCTTGCAGCATCAAAGGACACTTCCTCTGAGAGTTTGAGTCATGTTGATTTAGTGCCAGAGTAGTTGAGATTGATCTCAGCATATTCTGCGCCTTCATCATAAGCAGTGGAAGTGCTCTTTGAAAAACTCCTCTATGTGTCTACGATACTGTCAGTCCTCTGCTTTATTTTATTAACCTTTAATGAAATCAATGAATCATAAACTTCTGAAATTATTCTCACAACGAAACTATTGTGTAACTAAAGCTATTATAGGTCCATGGATTATCTTTATGAGCAAAGAGAAATATAAATTTGTTTCTGTGTATCCCAGCATCTGAATATTTAATAGGCACAAAGAAAGACAGTTTATCGTTAAGACATCTGGGTATAAGATGTGACCCAATGTTCTATTTCCTTTAGTCCTTTAGGATTTTTTCTTTTCAAGTTTGTAACGTAAACTGCTTCTAATACAAATTATCGACGCTCCCTAGAAAGTTTGTTTAAATAAGCCACACTTATGACATAAAAGAGCAATGGCTTGTTTATACTTTCTAATAGTTTCTTAGCATAGCAGTTTCTATTAAAATATTAATAGGGAATTGTGAAGGATCTGTATAGACATTCAACTTATCCATGTTCAATTAGTTGTATCGCTGTTGTTTTCGGGACTGGGGCCTCATTGTAAATTTGGGGAGAGCAACCGGTAGTCAAGACAATAAACAGCCTGATTTGCCTGGGGATTACCATGGGCCCTTTGACCAACAACTTGAATAAATGTAACCCAGTATCAGTAATGGGAACTTCATTTGACAGATAGGCACATGGCGATGTGTTCTCGTTATTTGCTATTTTCATTTAGTTCGCCTTCCTTTGTACATGGAATCTTCCACTCTAATAGGTTTCCAAGTGACTTCACCTGGCCCTGCCTTTTGGATGTTCCTCCACATATTTTCTCTCTTCCCTCCTTTTCTTCCGCTCTATGCTTCTTTGATTCTGCCATTTCCTGCCAACATAAACACCAAACGAGCTGCACACACTTTGAGCCACAGTAACAACTGCCTGTGCCAGTATAAATGTTGGCCCAACATTTGTGGAGGTGACCAACCAATATCTGATCATATGTGAGGCCCACTCTGTGAGATGGAATCTATCGTCAACACTGCTTAGGTAACTATCTACCTGAGATCAGATAGACTAAGACACTGAGGGGGAAACCCAGTACTACTACACAACTATTCTGCCAAATAATAATAATAATATGCAGCGATACATCTACCTTTAATGATATTCTGCTATATCCACAATTGGACTTTGTGCCAAGAGCTTGGACCCTTCATCTCTAAACAGGATGCCTCCATTAAATCTGTCAGTCCAGGGTTCAGGAGCCCATACAGGCGAGGAGGCAGAAAGTGTACAGGCATCAGAAGAAATAGAGGTTATCACAGAATCGCATCTAGATATAAAGGGTCAGATGCAGGTAGGAATTCAGAGAAATTGTGGCAGCAAGCATAGGCAGAGAGGTCACAAGTGCCTGTATATAATTCACATGATATGCTCTCCTTGGTGGATGACCAGATCCAAAGGAGAAACGCAGCCTCATGTCAAGGTGTTTGTTTGTTTTGCCTTATAGGATTTTTGGGTTTCTATGCGGCTTTGTGTTTCTTTGGGATTCTTCTGTGTTTGTCTCCGGGTCTGTATGTATGTCTAGTGCTTCATCTTTGGCTATTTCTCTGAAGTCTACTTGTTTTGTCCCATTTCAGGTTGTTTGCTGTTTTACTTTATCCTATTTTGCTTTATTCTTGTTCTTCCAGTGCCCATTTGCTTTCTAATGAGAGAAAGGATATAGATTCAGATGATGGGATCGTAAAAGAGGTGAGAGAAGGATAACCATAATCAGAATACATCGACTGAAAAAAATCTATTTTCAGTAATAAAAATGGATAGGAGGAACGACAGCAACGTTAGGAATGTCAGTAACAAAGGGCATGTGTTCACTAACTCCTAACAATAGCTGCAAAGATAGGGATACTGTCTGTTAGAAACTCACTAACTAGACATGCTGTGTCATAAAATAAAGCACTGATGAACAATTTTTACTACTGATTATCTCTTTATTCACTTATATACTTTGTACTACGGGTAGAATCCACAGTCTCCTGCAGGTTAGACAAAATTTCTACTGAGTTATAACCCGAGACTGCTCATTTTTGGAACGTCTAAGAGAGCTGAGTGCAGGTTCTCTCTAAGTACTTACTCATAACTACTGAGCCCTCCTCCAGGCACAGATCCTACCTTCTTAATGTTATGATTATGCATTATTTATTAAAACACTAGTTATTTCATAGAAAAAATAACAACAACTTTGAACAAATAATGTTGCAAGCCCAAATATCAAATTCACACCTGGAAATTGGAAAATACATTAAAATACACAAAATAAATTACAATGTTCACGGCACATTCAGCAACTGTGGATTTGAAAAATGTTTGTACCGTTCTAAGTACAAGGATCATGGTGTTTCACCCCGATTCAATTAACAGAAAATCGATAATCATTAAGTAAATGTAACATAGTGAGAATTCAGCTTGTCTGGAAAGGTCTTTGAGTGTTCTCCTAAGAAAGTAGGAATTGTTTAAAAAAATGTATGCCAACAAATTAAGCTATATTCTATAAAGTAAAAATGACAAGCATTTATAAATTTAATACAACTTTTAGAAAGCATTTAACAGTAGCAAACCCATGTAATCACTCTGTGTGTGTGTGTGTGTGTGTGTGTGTGTGTGCGCGCGCGCGCGCGCGTGTGTGTGTTTATCTGTCTGTGTCTGTTTTCCGGAGGTCTCTGCTTGCCTTCCCTTGTGTATTGTAGTTTGATTATTTACTGTTACTCTCCTTTCTGAAAACAGAGGCTTGTATCGCAATGTTGAACTCTTTTTCTTCTTTTTTTTTTTTTTGTTAATTTAAGGTGTTAAAAATGATGATATATCACTGGGTTGGAGTAAAACAAGTTTCTATTCATTAAATAACAGAACACTTTATTTCAATTTCTTCTTTGATTTTTTTGTAAAAAAAATATTAAAAAGAAACCACTGAAGTAAGTTTCAATACAACATTATCAAGAAAGTTGGCTGGAGTTTTACTGGGTGAGAAACCACTGAAACATAAGATGAACATAGCTTTGGCTTCCAAAATTGTGTACTGTGTTACCAAGGTATGGGTGATTGAGTACAAGGCAGAATAGCATTAGCAAGAGTAAATTATTGTAGTTTCCATGGTGAATGAAAGTCTATAGTGCTGGCTTGACACAGAATGTTCCCCCACGTGGTACAATCCTTACATCACAAGTATGTGAATAGACTTTAGTGTGAAATTAAATATGAGTGGCAGCTCACAGAGAAATAAATGTTTTCCCCTTTTCATTTGAATGACAACTTGCTAAACAGATGGAAATCAGCAAAGATGCCAAACAGAGACTGGGCAGGTAATGAGTCTTGTTCATAAGCGTAAGCCTTGAAGTTTATTTGTGAAATAGAAGGACATGTACTCCGGGCAAACACGGATAGAGCATTATTATTTATCCTGTCTTACAGAACCTGGAGAATGAAGCTAAAAAATAAACAATAAAATAAAGATAAAGCTCATGCTGATTTTATTCTGTGTTACATTGGGTGTTTGAAATACACTGCTATGTAGGCTGTAACAAAGTAGCCACCCTTCCAACACTGAACTTGCCTGTGAGAGTTACACAGGATGAGATGATTAACTGCCTAAAAGTGAATTGTAGGTTAATTTTTAGTATTTACCTCTCTGAAACTGTTTTAGAGGAAAGGATATTTTTTTGTTTTTGTTTTCTGGGGATTTTTTTTTAGTTTTTTGTTTGTTTTTAGATCAGAGAATGGCAGACATCATCTCTTTAATTATAAAAGGCCTTCTTTCCTTGACTAGGAAAGGAGTTGGCCATCAAAAGCATCTTCACTACTAAGTTCAGCTTTTCTGTTTGCTTCTTCCTGTACATATTAAAAGGAGAGCCTTTGTTTTCCTGGAATCCAATAAAATAAAATTATGTCAAGACAACACAATCCTGCGAAGCTGTCAAAATGTGCTGTAGATGACCTCATGAAGTAGCACTTTCAGTGCTTTCAGAACTTCCAGGGAGAAAGGGACAGGCACTGTTGTTGCTTTTGCTTTGCAACTAGCTTTTACATTTGAAATAATATATAGTATAAGTAATAGGTAATATATTCTAGATAGTTCTGCTTTAACATAGTCTATACAGATATAATAATTTTAACACAGTTATATTTTAAGGTAGGAAAATAATATTTCTAAAACAATATTGAGAAAAGAATACTCAAAAATAGGAAGTCGTGAGAGAATATAGGACAAATTTCAGTTTAAATTATATACTTTTACAATGTCTCTCATAGCTAATTTTTTCTAAGTATTTGTTCTATGAAATACACCTTTGATTTTTGTTAGTGTGTGGGTAATGGAGAAGTATTATAAAGCTATGTAGTATAATTCATTTTACATGTATTTTCTGTATTTTCCTCCCTTCACACTCCCCAGCTAAATCCTCTTTCCTACTTTGCCCATTCCTCCCTTCCCACTGCTTTATTTTCCTTTCCATTTCTTTAGACCTCTTTCATACATGGTTATTTTTACATTCTTGGTTTCTAGTGTTATTGTGGGTTTTAGATTTACATGTGATGATTTGAAGTTAGAAACAAACATTGTACTGAAGAAAAGAAGAAAAGAATGTATCTTGGGAAATGGTTGCAGATACAGTTTTGCAATCCTACAATCTAGAACAAATGCTTGATAGTATTCAAGAATTGAAAGAGACACATTCTTTAATCAATAGGCATCGGGCCTATACAGGTTTTTTGACAGAAGGCTGACTGAGGGATATGATAATTTTGATCCAAGTAATCCTCATGTTCACTACTTCCTCGAGAGTTTCTGTTCATACACAACAAATCAGCTTCATGGAGAAAACTCTGCTCCTTCAGTATTAGAGACAAACTTGATAAAACCAAAAATAAAATCTCCAGAGGAGTCACAAACTTCTTGCTTTTATCATTTCTATAACATATTCTAATAGAGCCATTACGTCCACTTCCTGATGATTAATAAATAATTAGATCTTCTCATACCAGGATGCCAGAATATGTACTTTATAGGTATGCCAACGCATATGTACTTTATTAAATTATTAATTTAAAATAACAGCTTTAACTTGATATCTACTGTAATAGTCATTTTTGAAATTCATTGAATGATTTGTTTATGAGTACAGAAGAAATAAATTAATGCTTAACAATTAGACAAAATTTTACCAATCACTATTCATTGAAAAAGTTTGAACTTTCTTAGTAGTCGCTAAGAGATAATAGTATGAGGAGCAAGGAAATGTATTTTGTTTCATTTCTTTACACTCAGAGACATACAGACACTCAGTCACACACACATACACAACACACTCACACACACATACACACACTCACACACACATATATACATACACACACACTCACACACACATACACACACTCACACACACATATATACATACAGAGAGAGAGAGAGAGAGAGAGAGAGAGAGACAGATACAGAGACAGAGACAGAGACACAGAGACACACAAAGGGATTATATTAGTTGATTAACTACCTGTGATTTGCTGAGATCCAAAATCCACTTAAGTTTAGTTGAAGAGAATAAATATTGTCATTAAAACAACTTTTTATTTATTTCACTTTGCTGTGTTGCTGTTTAAATGAGTGATCTCATAGATTGCATTGCCTGAGCTCACATTTTTAAAAACATAAATTCATATGTTAAGCAGGAAGTACTTGATTTACATGCAGTGTAGTCACACATGCACAGGTAACTTTCTATAGTTAAATTATGGAAAGAAATGTCAAGGACTGCAACTCTCATGAAACATATGGGTATGTTTCCTTGGAGTGATTTTTTAAGCTCTTTTCCTGCCAACTTTTAAATGAATTGTTAACATTTCACAAAATTAACATTTTTAAAAGTTGTTTTATTAATATATTTAAATATATTCTCTAGCTTTTAAGGTTCTCCAAATGAAATGTATCATTCATGTATAAAATTATGCATTGTGAAACTTTGCAGAAGTTTTAAAACACATATATTACACCATAAGTATGGTTGTTCTTTTTCAAAAATTTAAATTCATTCATCTAGCTTAAAGTTAAAAGGTTGTCCATACTCGTAGCTGTCAGTGCTCCTTACTCTAAAAATGCTAGAAAATTAGACGTTATCAGAGCAAAATGTATTGATAAAATTGAAATAATCATCAGTGTACACACATATATTCAACACACAAAATTTTATTGGATTTTACTCTCATAAACTACTTGTTTAAGTAATTGACATATAAATTCCACCAAAATACTTTGATTCCAGGTAAATCCTGAACTAAATATAGAAACCTAATTGAAGAACAAAGGGGGGAAGGAATGGAGGAAAAGAAGATGAAAGGAGGGATGGGAAAAGGAGAGAGAATAGAACTCCTACATTGCATGCATTGAATTGCTCATAAATTTATCATTGAAAATGGAAAATGGGAATAATGTAAGGTTTTACAGCAATGTAATTAATATATCCCACTGGTAAGTATTCATTGAATATAAATCTATGTGTGAATTCACCAATATGTACAGTACAAATATTTTATGTTAAAACCTATTTAGAAACAAGTCTGTGCAAGATGCCTTTCTGCAGAATTGTGACTAGAAGAATTTATTTCCATTTTCTACAAAAATTTTAAAAGATGGTTTGGAAGTGTAAGCTTTCTATTTCCTCAAAGATGACAATAGGGTATCTCTTGGGAAGTTTGTTTAATTTTGTTTAGAGGTATGAGCCTCCTGTGTGTGTGTGTGTGTGTGTGTGTGTGTGTGTGAGAGAGAGAGAGAGAGAGAGAGAGAGAGAGAGAGAGAGAGAGAGAGAGAGAGAGAGGGAGGGAGGGTGGGGGGAGGGTGCAGGGTGAAGGGGAGAGGGAAGGAGACAGGGAGACACTGATAGAGATAGAGACAAAGGCAGACAGGGACCCAGAGAGATTGGAGTTTCCAGAATTTGGGTTTTCCCTGTTACACAGTTGGTTACTTTTCTGACATCATATCTTCTTCATATGATTCCACAAAAGCCCCATTAATTACTATCTTTGTTTCACTCCCGCAGTCTCTTGTCTATTCTGTTAATATTCAAAACATTGCCATAACAAATCTAGAAAGCTTGAAAGTAGAATTTTATATGCAACCTTTAAGGACTATCTTTTTGTATGAATTTAATTTATTTTTTAACTTATTCTCTTTACATCGTACTCACTGTCCCCCTCTTGGTCACCCCATCCCACAATCCTTCTTATATCCCTCCTTCTTCTCCTATGAGCATGCGGGTCCCCTGCTTGCAGTCCCCCCACCCTGACACTTCAAGTCTCTACAAGGCTAGGTACAGCGTATGCCACTGTGGCCAGATAAAGCAGTTCAGGTAGAAGGAAATATGACAGGCCTTTGAAATAGTCCTCGCTCCAGTTCTCTGCAACCCACATGAAGACCAAGATGCGCATATGTGTGGAGACGTAGGTCCAGCCTACGTATGTTCTTTAGTTTGTGGTTCAGTCACTAAGAGCTCCAAGGGTCCTGTCAGTTGAGTACTTGGTCTTCCTGTGAAGTTCCCATTCCCGTTGGAGCCGCGATCCTTCCTCCTATTCTTCTACAATGATCAGTAAGCTCCATCTAATGTTTGGCTGAGTATGTCTGTATCTGTCTGAGTCAGCTGCTGGATGGAACCTCTCAAAGGAAGTTATGCTAGGCTCCTATCTGCAAGCATAACAGAGTATCATTAATAGTGTCAGGGACTGGTGTTTTCCCATGGGGTGGGTCTTAAGTTGGGCAGTTTATTATTTGGTCAGTCCCTAAGTCTCTGCTCCATGTCTCATCCTTGAATTTCTTGTAGACAGGATTAAATTTGGGTTGAAAGTTTTGGGTTTGTTGGTGTCTCTATTCCTCCACTGGGGTTCCTACCTGACTGCAGGAGGTGGCTTCATCAGGTTTCATATCCCCAATGCTGTAAATCACAGGTAAGGGAGCCCCCATTGGTTTTGGGACACCTACCTTTTTCCAGGTTTCTGTCTCATCTTGGAGATGCCCCCACTCCTCATCCCTGTCAGTTGCAGATTTTCATTCATTATCATGGCCATCCGGCCATTTCTCCTGTCCCTTCTCACACTGAGACCTGAATCCCTCACATTACCCTCTCCATCCTCTGTCCCTGCCAATCCCTCTCCCCTCTGCCTTTTATTCCCCTTTGTAAGGGAGACTCAAGCATTCTATCTTTGGACTTCCTTCTTGTTTAGCTTCTTCAGGTCTGTGGAGGATTTTGTGTCCTGTATTTTATAGCTAATATCCACTTATAAGTGAGTACATACCATGCATGTCTTTAAGGGAATGTGTTACCACACTCAGGATGATATTATCAAGATCCATCAATTTGCCTGCAAAATTCATGATGTCTTTGATTTTATAGCTAGATGGTATTCCATTGTGTAGATGTAGCAAATTTTCTGTATCTACTTGAAAAACGTCTGGGTTGTTTCCAGATTCTGGTTATTGTGAATAAACCTGCTATGAACAAAATTGAACAAATGTCTCTGTGGGACGGTGGACCATTTTTTGGGTAACTGCCCAGGAGCAGTATATCTGGGTCTTAAGGTAGAACTATTCCCACTTTTCTGAAAACTTGCCAAGTTGATTACTAAAGGTGTACAGGTGTAGATTCCTACCAGCAATGGAGGCGTGCTCCCCCGCTTCACATCCTTGCCAGCATGTGTTGTCACTTACATTCTTGATCTTAGCCATTCCGATGCGTGTAAGATAAATCCTCAGAGTTTTTGAATTTGCATTTCCCTGATAACTAAGGACTCTGAATATTTCTTTAAGTGCTTCTCAGCCATTGGAAATTCCTCTGTTGAGAATTCTCTATCGCTGTAGCCCATTTTTATAATTGGGTTATTTGGGGGTCTTTGATGTCTGACTTCTTGAGTTCTTTGTACATTTTGTATATTAGCCACCCGACAGATATAGGGTTGGTGAAGATGATTTGCTAATTTTGATTGTCATTTTGTCCTTTTGATAGTGTTCTTTGAGTAAGGACTTCCTTAACTTCAGAGAATTTAAATGATTTTTGTATTATTTTTTTTCATCTATTTATCTATGTGACTATTAAAATAACATTCATATATACAGTGCATCTTGATCAAACCATTCCTCACTCCTCGGCCAAACCTAAAATTCCTATAGGTTTCCACACCCTTTCCTCCTTCTCCCTTTCCCTCTCCCTCTCCCTCTCTCCTTTTCTCTCTGTCTCTTTGTCTGTCTGTCTCTATCTACCTCTATATATGGAGGGTATGATCAAGATATATTAAGATGCAGATAAACAGATAAAGATAGACTGAGAAAATATATATGCATACATACATACATACATACATACATACATCTATTCTCTCTGTTTTGTGTGTGTGTGTGTGTGTGTGTGTGTGTGTGTGTGTGTGTCCTATAAGATTTTCTGAATCTTAATCTAAAAGCATGCTTGATCATATAGGAAAAAATTAGGCTATATCTTGATGGATATTTTTTAGATATTCTTCTTTATGGAATTTGGCCCCATATTTTTGTGGCTGAGTCAATTAGATTTTATGTGATTGTGTGCTAAACACAGGCCATTCATATTTCTGCATACATTGTTGGTAAAAGTAGCTATTTACTTTGTTTCTAAATAGTTAATTAAAAAGTGCAAGGTGTTGTTTATGAACAGAGTGTCTTGTTATTCAAGATTATACAAGAGATGTTTGCTATATTGCTTAATGAAGTTAATGAAGGCAAAGATCATGTTCAAAGGGAAAATGTTGAATGGACCAATTATTTACTATGAATTGATTAATTCCTTCCTTAAGTCAGACCCTTTACATGATGCAGTAGGCAGTCCTGTTCACACCAGACATCACAAAGTTTCGCACCCCCCCCGTGCCCAGAGGCACCGAAACATTACTGTGATTAATGCAATTAATAAAATCCATTGTCTCTGCACCATGTTTCTCAGATTTCTGTTCTTACACATTAAGTCACAGCAGGTGAACTGAACAACAATCTCCGGGACTGTCATGTTCGTTAGAGCCTTAGTGTCTGATCCCTTACACTCTCGTGTTCTTCTTAGCACTAGTGCGTCTATCAGTTATCATCACGTAACCAGCTAAATTGCCACTGCAATAGTAGTTATGGGTAGGATATTCCTTCCCGAGCGTGCTTTTTACGGCACTCTCCACATCACACTTCTCAATTCTCCTCCACACTTTATCTTTATTCCTGTAAGAGAGCATTGCCACCTGCTTTTAGAAAAATAAACCTCTAAAAGATTCGTTTTTCTCCTCACGTCTACATCAATATGCCAGTATTTCAATCCTTCCTTATGCTGTCTTTCCTTATGCTCAAGTGAAAGAATTGCTTCACTTCCTGTGGCTTACAGTATCCCTTCTTGTTCTTTAAAAATATGTGCACGACTTGAGATCATCTGCCAGAGAAAGCACGTATGTCTCCAAAAGGCCTGATCAATATAACCTAACAAATTTCTTTATACTCTTACATTCACTTCCTAATTCATACCTTTAAATTAATCTTTTCCTTTTTATTAATTTACTTACTTTATGTCCCAATTCAACGTCCCCTCCCTCTTTTCTGCCGAGTCCAACCCTCTCCACTTGCCTTCCCCAATACCTCCCTCCTTTTTCTCTTCAGAGAAATGGAGGCTTCCCAGGTATAGCAACTTGCCTTGGCACATAAGGTACAGTAGAACTAGGTTCATCTTCTCTAGTTAGCCTGGGCAAGCCAGTTCAGTTAGGGAAAGGGGTGCAAAGGCAGGCAACAGAGTCAGAGACAGCCTGTGCTCTAGTTATGGGGCTCATATGTTGACATGAACATCTCTGTTACATGTGTGTCAAAGGCCATCCCATGCATGCTTTTCTGTAGGTGATTCAGTCTCTGTCAGTCCCGATGTGTCCACAATGATTGATGCCATTGGTTTTCCTGTGCTGTACTTGACCCTTCTGGATCCTTAAATCCTTCCCCCTGCTCTTCTACTGGATTCCCCAAGCTGCCTAATGTTGTCTATGGGTCTCTGCATCTGTTTCCATAAGCTATAGAGTAAAGAGTCTTAGGGGAGAGTTATGCTAGGCTGCTGTCTGCAAGTATAGGAAAACATTATTAATTGCATTTGGGGTAGGCTTTCATGAAATATAAGTCCTTGCTTAGCCATGCTCTCAAACCCTGCTTCATCTTTCTCCCTGTAGGCCGGACAAAATGGGGCTCAAAGGTTTTGTTGGTGGTTTGGTGTCCCATCTATCCATTGTAGTCATTCTTAATTTAGTGAAATCCTTTAACTCCATAGATACCTACTAAAATTTTATGGGCATCATACACTTTTAAAATTTGATCTTAATCCTTCTTCTAGGTCTGCTCCAGTAACATCTTATTCTGATCTTAAAAACATTTCAACTGTGATTAAGGATTACAAACACATTCACACATACTGTTCAAATACGCTCCTTATTTATGTTTATTTTATGGCCTAAACACTATAATTGTAAAAACCTATTAGGAATAAACACAGGTACACTGCACAGATAAAGCTATTTCTGAAAGAAATTCATATAAATTTCACATTTTAAAAGTAGACCCATAGTAAAGTATGAATTTTGGAAATGATGAGAGAATACCTGCAAATAAACACAGTTATCATTTAGATCCTCTGCTAAAATATTTAAACTGCTCATGCATGAGCATACAATGCTTAGTTTGGATGTATTTAAAGGTACTAGACATTGCATACAATGTAGATGGCTGTGGAGTGATGGATATATAATAACGTCAATGTCTCAGGAGAGACAGTTTGTGAATCAAGATGTAGTAATAAAAGTGAGTTCCATTATCTCCATCCCTCTAATGCACTGACAAGACATCTTGTTGCTAAAATAACTGAGCCAGAAAGCAGTGAGTAATTATTGACTCGTTCCATGCTGGAATAGATAAATGGAAGAACATGTGTAGGGTGACTATAGGAGAACAATAAAAAGATACTCAGCACAAGGAGATATGGGAAACCTTCCTAATAGTGTATAAAGATTAAAATTTTCACTGATGTGAAGTGTGCAACCATATGTATCCATATATACAAGTAATAACTCAGGCACATCTCTACCTGAAAAGAAAATGTAACCACACACAATATTGTTTATAGTGCAAAACAAAGTGAAATAGGTAACCTATAAACATGCTTCTAACCTAATTTACTCATGTCTCCTACAATTTTGCTCTATATACAATAACATTTTCTCAACATTTCACACAAATTTGATTCTAATATTCTACATAGTAATCTTACTCAAATATTTTTCATTATTTGTGGTCTAGTATTCTTAGAAACTTGACCCTTGCCTTGCAGTATCCTTACCAAGAATGGAATTAATGAGATATATTGCAGACAGTCTTTGGTCACAAACAGGCTGAAAGTGAAAATAATTTTCAAATCCTTGAATTATTCCAGTCTGCAGACACATTTGCATTATGGTATTATGGTTATTTCTTTCTCAGGAGCAAGTTGAAACTTGGTCTCCATCTTTTGAACAGGAAAGACAACTTGTGTCTATGCTTTGACCAAATAATTATAACAAATTGACTTTCTGTGAGCATGGACTACAGGCTTCTGGGAAAGGTATATTCCCTCCTTCAAGAAACTTTTTTGAGTCTCTCAAATTATTAGATAGTTACATCTCTACTAATATATTTTAGCTATAAATCTTTCAATTAGCCCAACTGATGAGCAAAATAAAATATGGTACAAATTGGAAGATATGTATATCAAAATTTATAATTTGACCTCTGCAATTTCTCACACAAATATAAAATTTAGGATTTTTAGTGAACTGTTTGGAAATTAAAAAAAAAAACTGTCATTCTCCCATGTGTAAATTCCAATCATTCATTTTAAAAATGAAAAAAGATTTTCAGGAGGAAGCAAAAAACCACACTTAACTTGAATTTGTTGTTTTTCTTTACAAAAAGAAAAAGTTAGATAATTACCACAAGTATTTATGCTGAGTAAAAATATTTGAAAATTTCAGAGGAACCAAAACTAAACTTGTATTAGATTGTATTTATAAAAACAAACAAATAACAAACGAGACACAAAGAAACCACATTTGGTTACTAAAATAACCATTGCTATGCTCAAATGGGTTTCCACTGGACGACTATGAAACTATTTTCCCTACATAGATCAGGCAAACTGAAATTCCATTCAATTTCTAGGAAGCTTAAGATCATTTAGCTATTGTCACAAATCCTTGAGCTTAAGTACACCTAATTAAATTTATGCTAATAGAGCTTAATTCTCGTAATTGCACTCACGCTGTCCCTGACGCATTAACTGCTGCCATCTGGCCTCTCAGTCTCCGATCCTATCATTTCTGCCATATCAGAGTACCCGACCTAGTGCAGTTTCATCCTAGCCAGGCTTGCCACACACAGTTCAACACCTACCCATACAAAATGAGGCTCCCAATGTTGGAGAAATTAAAGCTCTGTTGGGAGAGATTCTTAGGAGCTGCTGTCCAGTGTCTACATAATATAATGACCTCAATAGTTCAGCAATCAGTGTCCTTACACGGTTTTATAACTACACCAGCAAATTGCATTTTTGTATTTTTTTAGCAATGTCATATTTGTCAAAGGTCATATTTGATATCACAGGGTAAACTGAGGCAGGCAGTAAAAGGGGGTATGGCACTGACTATTGTAGCCATGCTAATAGCAGCTGATGGGGACACCACTGACAGTGATAGGTGATTTACAGGGCCATCATTGCTGACAGAACATAGCTTAACTTTCTGGGGCTAGCAAGAATGCCCAGCGAGAAACTATGAACTCTCTTTTTTTATTCATTTTTTCCATCTTTATTAACTTGAGTATTTCTTATTTACATTTCGATTGTTATTCCCCTTCCCAGTTTCCAGGCCAACATCCCCATAACCCCTTCCTCTCCCCTTCTCTATGGGTGCTCCCCTCCCCATCCTCCCCCCATTACCGCCCTCCCCGCAACAATCACATTCACTGGGGGTTCAGTCTTAGCAGGACCAAGGGCTTCCCGTTCCACTGGTGCCCCTACTAGGCTATTCATTGCTACCTATGAGGTTGGAGTCCAGGGTCAGTCCATGTATAGTCTTTGGGTAGTGGCTTAGTCCCTGGAAGCTCTGATTTGTTGGCATTGTTGTTCATATGGGGTCTCAAGCCCCTTCTATGAACTCTTTTAACTCATAAGTACACATACATGTAGACAGACAGACAGACAAACATTAGGTGGGTGGGGCAGAGCACCACCAGCCATACTTTATTTATTCTTTCAGCCTCTTTTGTAAGTGCTTAGAAGAAAGTTCTTTATAAAATTACATCATAACTGAAGTATTACACAAAGGGCGTGTTACAAAAAATGTAGATAGTAAGTTCAAAGCAGTATATATTCTATAAATTCATTATCATGTCAAAGCAACAGTTTTATACCGCTTTGACGTACCATAGTGCACATTTGCGGTTTATCCTAGCACCTGACCTAGAATGAATATTTTTTCTTGGTCAAAAACTTGTCTCTTCTTAGTACAATTATGAAAGCACATTCTATTCTTTGTTATGCAGCCTTTACTTTACTATACTATAAAGAGGGGGCACAGTCTATTTTTGATTCCAAATTTATTATATCTTTCTGGCAGAACAATGAAAACATCTCTTTAAACTTCCTTCTCAAATCTATTTCAGTCACATTTTGAATGCTATAAAGTATTTAATTCATCCAGACAACATTAGTACAGGAGTCTATCTTCATGTTGACTCTGCAGGAAATTTGCCTAATAGAGTGGGTTCATGTCCAGGAATCATCAGGTTATGCCATAGTGGCAGAAAAAGCATATCAGCAGCAAGAAGCAGTCTTGGGACGGAGTCTCTGGGGCTGGGCCTCTCCAGAGTACAGACATTACAGCTGTGCAAAAAAGGTGGGCCATCGCCAGTCAATCACATGCTTGCCATAGACTTTCCTAGATGGCTTCTCTCATGTTTGAGTCTCATTTGCATGTACAATCACCACTCATCAATGACAGCTCAACTACTATGTTCTCCTTTTGCAATATATTAGAACAAAACAAGTCTTTCTTCTGTTTTCTTTGGTGTACATCTCTATGTCCTCTGATTGTAATTTCTTCAAAACCAATTTAGAAAACATTCCTCCTGGCTGAGGACATGCATTTTTGTGTCAGATGATGATGCTTTTGATTTTAATTAGGGACTTGGCAGCAATGATGTTCATTTAACATCATTGACCTCAATTGCAGCCATTTCTAGATAGGGATTGTAAGCAAAATAAATTTTAGAATATGTGGAAGCTCAAGATTTTTAAAGTCACCTAAAACCCTGTTCAAATCTTTGATGGATATATATATATATATATATATATATATATATATATATATATATATATATATATATATCTCCACTACTGTTGTGCAGAATGAGAAAAATAGTTAAATAGCAAATGCTTCAAATTAGAGTTCATTTAATTCTTGTAACCACTCTAGAAGGTTAACCAAATTTTGCTCAGGTCATTTCTGATATCAAAACTGAGAAGTCGTGAATACAGCTTCTGTTTCAGTTAACATTTCTTATTTTCCCATTGTTAATCACTGCTGCTTTTCTGTATTTTTCTCAAGTACTGTGGGAAGCAACCAAGAAATACCACACTCTTTATAATCACTGCGGTTGCCATGGTAACTAAGAATCACTCACTTTTACCTACAATTCATCTTATGTTACTGATGATGCTAATATGATTTGTTGTGAGGCCTGCTGTCGTATACAGCAACTCCCAGTTTGAATGTGGCTTTCTCTTAAAGGTGAGCACAACACAAACCTAGAATTCTGTTTGTTTCTATTTTTAGAGATTTATTTAATGTCATGTTTATGTCGATTAGAATAGGTACTGGATACCTACATCAGTGTCACATGGTTATAAATAAAGGGTAAAATTGAAATTGTGGTGCAATGTAGGGTAAAGGTAATTATGAAGATTAGTGGAGATTTCTAGTACTAAAAGAATTATACCCAGAAAGTCTGAAAGGAGAAATAATGAGGTGGATAGGATATATGGAAGGTGACAAAATAAAGAAAGCAACATGAAGTGGAAATCTGACACCTTGCCATAAATATGTGTTTTACAAAAGAATAATTATTGATATAAAGATATCAGCCAAAAAAGGAAACAAGTACAGTAGAGCCCAGGGGTGTAACTGAGCAATGCAATCTGTTTGCGAAGCAGAAAGCAAGGAAAATAAAGGTGGCCGTTTCTTTTAAAAAAAATTTTTTTAGAAGTTTGGCTGTGGTTCTTCCTCACAGTCCCATGCTCCCAAAAATACAATTCGGTCTCAAACTGTATTTACAAACACCATGGCCATATACCTAGGCTCTCCCCTAATTAGATACAACTTAAGTGATCTCATTTACTCTAATCTCCATTCTGCATTTTGGTGCATTACTTGTGCTCCTGTTCCCTGTGTGCATTTCCTCACATCTTCTAGGACAAATCCCTGGGCCTGGCTGTATCCCACAGTTCCTTCTGCCTCCTGGATATTCCACCTTCCTTCTCTCCTTTCATACAGGCCATAGGCTTTTGGATGACAGGTGACGCATCCATACAACACATATGATATTCTCACCTTTCGTTTGTTTAGGATGTTTTTTATTATTTGTATTAACAAGTAATTTTTTGTCATTTGTCAAAATTTGATGTGTACTTCTATGGGTTAGTATCTCAGTCTCCTGTGCCATGCCCTGTATCTGTGTATTTCATTTCCTCGACAGTAACTTGCTTTCTGGCTACTGCTCTTCTGCATAAGGAGGTATGCAGATATTATTCACTGAACGTTCAGGATTACTTCATCTTTCTATGATTTTTTAGAGTTTCCATGTTTTGTATTTTTTAATTGCTTCTTTTTTTTTTCATCTTTATTAACTTGGGTATTTCTTATTTACATTTCGATTGTTATTCCCTTTCCCGGTTTCCGGGCCAACATCCCCCTAACCCCTCGCCCTCCCCTTCTATATGGGCTTCCCCGCCCCATCCTCTCCCCATTACCGCCCTCCCCGAAACAATCATGTTCACCGGGGATTCAGTCTTGGCAGGACCAAAGGCTTCCCCCCTTCCACTGGTGCTCTTACATTGGTACCTATGAGGTTAGAGCCCAGGATCAGTCCATGTATAGTCTTTGGGTAGTTGCTCAGTCCCTGGAAGCTCTGGTTGCTTCACATTTTTGTTCATATGAGGTCTCGAGCCCCTTCAAACTCTTTCAGTCCTTTCTCTGATTCCTTCAACGGGGGTCCCGTTCTCAGTTCAGTGGTTTGCTGCTGGCATTCGCCTATGTATTTGCTGTATTCTGGCTATGTCTCTCAGGAAAGATCTACATCCGGTTCCTGTAGGCCTGTACTTCTTTGCTTCATCCATCTTATCTAGTTTGGTGGCTGTATATGTATGGGCCACATGTGGGGCAGGCTCTGAATGTGTGTTCCTTCTGCCTCTGTTCTAAACTTTGCCTCCCTATTCCCTCCCAAGGGTATTCTTGTTCCCCTTTTAAAGAAGGAGTGAAGAATTCGCATTTTGGTCATCCTTCTCGAGTATTGCATTTCCAATTTCTCTGCAGAATATTATCATAGCTTTGCTGTGGACTGCAGTGAGCTTGTGGGTAACTTCAGTAGTGTAGCCATGTTCATGAAAGAAGTTTCAAAATGTGTGAAAATCATGCATCCTACCTTAAGTTTTCTCTACTCCAGCATCACTCTTCTCTTCGTTGATTTATAGTTCCCATCATGCAAGCATTTTACCATCATGTTGGTTCAAAAAATGATTTAGAATATGAGCTCAAGAAATGTTAGAGAAGAACAGAGAAATCCGGTCAAATGGCATTCAGAATAGGAATCCAACAGCCACCAAAATAAGACTGATTATTGACAACGAGACTCCATATAATTCCAAAACCTCCACAAGCTTGGCACCAGTGATGTTCAGAATAACTCTCTTGAACATGAAAATGTCTTCTCTGTACAAATACTAGAACATTTACCAGTAAATGGTATTTACTAAGTGCTTTATACATTTATGTATTATTTCTTTCAGTGTTATAATAATTTGGAGGGCCCAATAAAGATTACAATGTGGTATTCACAATTCTATAAATGGAAATCTTATTTCTAAAAGATGAACCCATTGCACGTGTCTGGTATGCAGTTAATTATATGGAGTTAATTTGACAAAAAGCAATTCCATATACATTTATGTACATGTGCACATATGTATGTGTATATATATACACATATATATATAAGTATTAATAATAATCACTTCATTTTAAGATGTTGCACACTACATAGGTATAGAAAGCTTGCAAAGTAACAACTACGTTCAGAGAACAATGTAGTAACCCTGGAATGTAGTACTGATCAATTAAAAATATATCTGTTTGTGCCTTGCTAACGTGTGGGTATGTAAGTATTTTGAAATTGTATTTAGGAGGGTGGTTTTAGGTACTTGTATCCACCTACTGCGAGCCAAACACATTACACTGAGCAGTATGCAGTCCTTAGAGTCAAGCTCCAAGCTCCTTTTATGCTGCAGGCAAGCTCTCTACCAATGAGTCATACTCCCAGCCACATCTCCCACTAATCACAAAGTTTGGTGAGCAATGCTGTTTTGAAATCCTGTGAAAAGTGAGAACAAAGTAGTATTTGAAATAATAAGATGGGGGTAAGAGAAAAAGTAATATATAAAATTTAAATTAATCTAAAGCGGTTGGCTCTGATTATAGAAGTAAGAAATAATTAGTGCTATTACATGTATTATTGTGAAATGTTAAACAGTATAGTCAGGGAACCATACCGAAGGTGGCAGGAAACACATTTATGAAGAACAAAGGGCGTTTGAAAGGGAGTGGGAAGAGACTTCCGTGGGGAGTTTTCTGCGGGGCTAGAAGACAACATCTGTCTAATATTCAGAAAAGTCAAACAGCCGGGCAGAGAATAGCAGAATGAATGAGTTTGTTAATGAGCACTAATTAACCTGTTTGGGTGGAAAATTTAGTTCAACTCAGTGGCTCTACCACATGCTGCTCTCTGACTAAATTTTAACATTGGATTGGGCTATTCCTGATTTATTTTTTAACAGAGACTGAATTCATAAACATTTATTTAGTGATGTTTTTAGAGAGAGAAATACAGATGTTTTATAACTAGTTATAGCTCCACAAAGTTTAGGGAACCTTGTTTAACTACAGATTATTAAATATTTTTAAAAGTAATCCCTTATGTGTTTGTGCATGTATTCATGTGTAGATATGTGCACTTGTATGTAAGTGCCTATGAAGGTCAGAAGATCCTCAGGAGGTTGCTTGATAGGCAGTTGTGATGTGGGGGCTGAGCACTGAACTCAGATCCTATGCTGAGGCAGGAAGCATTCTTATAAAATATTTCTCCTGCGTCCGTTGTAAAATTTTTATTAAGAGATTTAAATTAGGAGTTGGGGATTTAGCTCAGTGGTAGAGCGCTTGCCTAGGAAGCGCAAGGCCCTGGGTTCGGTCCCCAGCTCCGAAAAAAAAAAAAAAAAAAAAAAAAGAACCAAAAAAAAAAAAAGAGATTTAAATTAATTTTGAATTAAAAGCATTTATATGATCTAGTCAATAATGCAGCTTGAATAACAGAGAAATGTTGATACCACACTGAAAAACAGAATTATCAGTTTACTGAGTTTTAGCTTACATAGCTTTGGCTCCCTGCTGATCGCATGCCTACACCCAACCTGGAACTCTCCTTGGATCCGAAAATGAAAGACACACACGCATTAGCTTAGGTTTAAATGCCTTGATTACCCCAAAGGTTGGGCACTCCTAAACCTTTCCCTGCTACCCCAGTGGTGGCTTATCCGAAGTCTCACATGGCTGGTTGGCTTTATTTCCTGCAGTTCCTGTGTCCCAACCTTCTATCCCAAGTCATAGAGAATCTCCCAGTTCCTCTCTGTGTCCTTGCTGGTGCTCAACCTGTCCATCCTGTGTCCGGCTGTTGGCCTCTGGCATCTTTATTGACCCATCAAATACCAATTAGGCACATCTGCGACCTTTAGCATTTGGGCATGCAGATTCCTAATTTGATCAAAGCATTAAAACCAATCCCCAACAGTTGTATACACACACACACACACACACACACACACACACACACACACTTGAATTTCTGCTTTTTCATTTATAAAGAATTTCAGAATGAAAAAGTTTCATAATCCACAGTAAGACATATTTACATTAGATGTAAATTAAAATCTCCTACAAATAATTACAACTAGTTGTTATTAAGTAGCTCTCTCAATATTCCTCAATATTTAACAAGAAATTCTTCATTACATTAAAGTATTAAGCAACCAGTTTAAAACATTTAAATTAATTTGATAAGCAAAGTGTATTTGCATATCAACGATAATTGTCTAAGTCAATGTTCTGTAGAGAGAAACTCTTATGGTGGAAAGCATCCTATTGGGGGTTGGCTTACAGCGTCAAAGGCTTAGTTCATTATCATTTTGGCCAGTGAGAGCACACATGGTGCTGGAAAAGTAGCTGAGAGCTACATCATGTTCCTCAGGCTAGACAGTGACGCAAGCCTGGCTTCTGCTTTAAAAACATCAAAACCCATCCCAAGTGAAACACCGCCTCCAACAAAGCCAGCTGACTCCAAGAAGGGCACACATCTTAAGCCTCCTAACTTTTCAAAGAATTCCACTTTCTGGCGATTAAGGATTCCAATGTGTAAGCCTATGGCACCAGTTTCTCCATGCCACCAAAACAATGTACAGGGGGGTTAAATTTAATGGACAAATGCAAGCTTTCTTCAATGTTTGTTTTCTTTGTAAGAATGCTTTTAATCTTTTTATTCCCTAGTATTATTTTACCATCATAAGAATACTGCAGGTTCATAACTATTCTGTGGCTTAAGACACAACCTGATCCTAGTCGATGCCTTTGCAAATATTATATGTCCTTTGTCAATCTTTAGGAGTTGAAATAATGACACTGTTGAGAATTTTGCATCATAATCTTTGTGTGAATTTTGCTAAAATATTTATTTATAACTTTTTGTTTTGTAGCCACCACACAGGTAATATTTCTGATTCTTTATATGTCATATTCATCACAGCAACAATTAGTAAAAAGAGTTCATGGAAATTAACTCTGCATACGTGTTAGAGAAATGTTGACTCATGCTAAGATCGTGACCTTAAGAATAAAGGACAGGCAAGTTTTAGTCTTTTAAAGACAGAATGACACTGAGTAGGTTACTCAACTGAGAACCAATAAACTTTTATGTTTGCCAAGCTAATTCCTAGTGAATCTGGGCCAACTGACATTTCTGCAGTGCTTAAGAATACTAAAGATGATTAATTTCATCATTTTATAATTTCATACCAAAATTTTCTTCATAAAGCTCCTTTGGGAAAGTCTCTGCAATTCATTTTATTTGTTGGAATTATGTGTGCCTGCTAGCTTTACAAGGGAGTGGTTTTGTTTTGTTTTTAAATAAAAAAGTTCTTGGTATTAGCTCTTCTTTGAAGGTCTAGTAGAGTTCTGTACTAAAACTGTCTGGCCCTAGGCTCTTTTTTGTTGGGAGTTTTTAATGACTACTTCTATTTCCTCAGGGGTTATCAGGGAGTTTAGATAGCTTACCTGATCTTGATTTAACTTTGGTATGTGGCCTCTGTCTAGAAAATCATACATTTCATCTAGATTGTCCAGTTTCATTGAGTATAGTTTTTTGTAGTAAAATCTGATGAGTTCTTTTTTTCGAACTTTCTCAGTTTCTGTTGTTATATCTCCCTTTTCATTTCTGATTTTCTTAATTTGGATATTGCCTCTGGAAGAATCCAAAAAAAATTGTTGATTTTCTCGAAGAACCAGCCCTTGGTTTCGTTTATGTTTATGTCGTTCTCTTTGTTTCTAATTGGTTGATTTCAGCTCTGAGTTTGACTATTTCTTATCATTGACTCCTCTTACGTATGTCTGACTCTGGTGGGTAGTTGAGGGGGTTGAGGGGTAGAGTTGGGGAGCACCCTTTCAGAGGCAAAGGGGAGGAGGATGGGGAGAACTCTTGGAGGGGGTCCCAGGAAGGGGTGTCTATACTTGGAATGTAAGTAAAGGAAACAATAAGAATATCCTGGCTTTGTTTTAAAGTCAAATATACGGTTGGTCCTATGTACTTGTTCTAGTAAAAAGTGTTATTAAAACCAAATATGATCAAATTTTTGTTTCACATATAAATGATAAAGTCTTCTTTTTTCTGGATGTTTAAGTGACTTATTTTCTTTAGTGTAATAAAATGTCATTTTCCTGAAAGAACAGACTCAAGTGATATTGTTTTCCATCAAGTGTTTGGGGTGAATTTGTTTCATCTGATGGTAAGTGTAAATAGTCAAGCACTGTTCTCACTGTGGGCACGAAGAGGACTAAGAGCTACAGGAGCAGCTTACTCATTGCACTCTCATTGTTAGAATAATCCCACACACAGCGGTCAGAAGCCAATGGTTTATAGCAGCAAAACTTAGCAGTGTACAATGATTGTCATGTCACATCCCTAAAAGCCTCAGTGTCCAGACCCTGCAATGTTCAGAAGTAGCAAAGTTTGAAGTTTTGTTAAATTTATCAGCTTCCAGAACTTGAGATCTCTAGTATATGATGCTTTACACCCATTCGCTTTCCATTGTCATGGCTTTTTTTTTCTCACCTTATCACATTCCTCATGTCATCTCAGCCACTCTGATGGAGTTGGCTCAGGCCATTCTCCTTAGTTCCTCTCCCCCTCACTCTTTTTTGTCTTAGTGTTCTTACTCTACTACAGCCACTATGAGTAACCCCCCCCAACTACCTGCTAGAGTGTCCTCTTCATGTTATGAGATCAGAACATTCTATCCATAACAAAAAGCATGAATTTTTGAGAAAACACTTACTTAAAATTAGCCCTATGTATTAGACCAGGGCAAGCATGAGATATATGCAGTGAAAACATATACTAGTTGCACTGCCAAAAAGGCTTTAGTTATTTAAAGGTGGCACAGTAAAATACCACATGTATGTGATTTCATTACAAAGTAGCTTCCAGGTCTAGCCCATACAGAACCTACAGAATGACCATTAAGAATGGGCTCCAGACCCCATATGAACAACAATGCCAACCAACCAGAGCTTCCAGAGACTAAGCTACTACCCAAAGACTATACATGGACTGACCCTGGGCTCCAACTGCATAGGTAGCAATGAATAACCTAGTAAGAGCACCAGTGGAAGGGGAAGCCCTTGGTCCTGCCAAGACTAAACACTTAGTAAACGTGATTATTGGTGGGAGGGTGGTAATGGGGGGAGGATGGGGAGGGGAAGCCCATATAGAAGGAGAAGGGTAGGGGTTAGGGGGATGTTGGCCTGGAAACTGGGAAAGGGAATAACAATCGAAATGTAAATAAGAAATACTCAAGTTAATGAAGATTAAAAAAAGAATATTATATATGTCTTGTACTGTACCAAATCAGGTACAACAGCTGAGCTACCAGCTTGATCTGAGAGAAAATATGCTAAAGACAGTGGTGTCACCTAGAGGTCACCAAAGCATGTCTGGATGTGAGATTTTACACGGCAGACACCTAAACATAATCTTGCTGAAGGGGGAATTGTTAGTTAGCAGCTATCATAGGTTCTGAGGGGTCTTTGAGAAGAGATATGTGAAAAGTATCAGGACTGCCATGAGCATGGCCTGGCCACCTGGGAGAGGTGGAGAAGCTTGTCTAGTTGTCCACTACTGGGATCTGTCAACCATAAGGGTAGATTCAGAAAGCTTCCATATGAAGGACCAACAATGCTATTCTGGACATTAAGAGCAAACAAATAGATTATTAGTCTTTAAAGATTATCTCTATCTCTAATCTATATGTACATCTAATATATATATATAATCTCTATCTGTCTATATATATATATATGTATATGCTAAATATTCTCAAAATATTTAAGATAGCTTACCACCTTTTGGAGGAATTGATTTCATGTCTTGTTATTTCAGTATTTTCAAACACCTAGAGAATTACTTTCATTCATTTTTACATAATAATCAAGGCTTCTTTTTAACCTTATACCCAGATTTGATCACCACTGCTAAAACACACAATTCTTTTTTGTAGTATGTCTTCAGATAACATCCCTTAAAGCAGGAAAGAGGGTTCCGCAAGCTCTTACTCACAATTGTATAAATTACTGAAGAGAAAGTTGGGAAGGAAAGATGAGTGAAAACGGATTCCAACAGAAAAAGCATCGAGCAGGAGCTGGCCCATAATTCCCATGTATTTGAAGAAAGAGGAAATACAGAAACGTTCAGAAGCAGGTCATGCTGTGTTTATTGTCTGACTGCCTTGCCAGCTCCTATAGAAAAGACGCTGTGATCCAGAGGACACCCATGGAGTCTCCAAGCTCTTGCATCCCAGGACAAAGAGTTGTATCAGGAACAGAGAAGTTGACAGATACAGACCATATATTAATAAAAGGCACCCTGGGAATGGAAGTGGGCTTGTGAGCTGGTAAAAGATATACAGATAAAAGTGTTGTGGTGAGAGTGTCATAAGTAACATAGCACCAGGCTGACTGTTGTTTATGTGTCTTGGGCTTTTCTTGTACATACTCTGTTTCATGTAGGCTGCATGGGAAAGTTTTTTTAGTCCCCTGTCACATGACTTCCTCTGGACATTAACCCCACACCTACATCTTTTTCTCATTTTATTACCTACTCATACGTTGGAATACTTAGCACTTTTCTATTTCTCCCTGCCTTTTGTCACCTATTTTTAGAGACAGTCAAGTCATGACTTTAGTTGCTCTTGACATGTTTGTTTGTTTGTTTGTTTGTTTGTTTGTAAGATTTGTATTTTTGGTTTTCTTGTCCTAGCTTAAAGATTTCTTAGCTATTTGCAAGGCTACCTTAGTGTTATCTCTGTGATGTACACATTTTGCTGTTGTTCTAATGTCTGGAAAGATATTGCATGTCCTCCAGAGCACATTCTGTTTGACATTAGCTATGAAACTTGAATTAGCAATATTCTCTTCTTCCTTTCACATGTTTCTGCAGAACATGAAAACCAGGTCAGACTAAGTCCCACAGAAATTTGACTACAGTTTACTTTTCCTCTTTGCCTGCCTTCCTCTATGGGTTTTTTGGATTTGTTATACTTTTCTACATGTGTCTACAGTCCTCTCCTTTTTTGATTTTACTTTTCACTTAATTTATTATTCAAGTTGATAGCATTCTAAGAAATGCCTTTTAAAGCATATTTGATATGATTTCCAGTGGACTCCAGATCTAAAAGAATTAGGCTTTGGGAATTTCGCAAGACCATGAGAGGCACATGGAGCATCCTCTCTATCAGCACCCCAGGGAAGAAGGCAAAACAAAACTTAAAACATCCATTTTCCCCTCCTTTCTCCCAGAAGCCTTTCACATACATATTGCTTGTATCCAACTTTCAACATGTAAGAGAATGTTTTGGCTGTCCATGATTGGTGTTTCAGTAGTTTGAACCCATGTTAGAGTGGACTAAGATATTATGTTTCTGCCACTGTTGCAATCTCCGGAAATACTTTTCTCTTATAAAATAGTAAAGAAAAGTGAACAACGGTACTGAAATAATGATTTAAAGATACCATGAACCTGACACTGTATAATAACAGCTAATGCAGCAAGTGAACTCAGCTACTGTTTCTTCATTATTTCCTGTTCTAAATATACTGTGTTTTTCCTGCTAATTAGGGGACAGTTTCTGGATAAAGAACAGAAAACAACCATTTATGTGTAAAGCGGGAAACTTTATAGGAGGTTCAAAAAACAATAAGAACTTTAATTGTTTTAATTTTACATATCTTAAATGCTACATCTTACTTGCAAGGGATTGAATTCAAACTGAAGTTGTTATATGCGCTTTTGTCTGAATTCCCTTTTGACAAATAAGCACTTATTCTTCAAAAACATTTTTATTATATTATTCTGAGTCTTACTTTGTACCTGATAAAGAGCACGCAAGAATATTTGAAGCTGGTTGACATGTTTGCATGTTATATTTATTTCCCGAGTAAATACTTAACAGGTACTTAATATGCTTTATAGTCCTTTTCCCCTCTTAAAAATCCTGGGGGAGTGCATAATTAGGCTACATCAGAGGGATAATTTTTACAAATAATGCTTTTCTCTAAAACGTTTCCTGGATGTAGATAGGAGGTGAGAAAAACAAACATCAGTGTTATGTAAGACATCTTGCACTCCACTGCTCTTGTTTTCTTCCTTAGGAGGCTTTTGTGTATTTACGTTGATTCAAACTGAAGAATAATAACTTTGTACTGAAAACCCATCTTGTTGGAAAAATTTGAGATGAAATCATTCTGCCCTAAACATTACAAAATATGAAAAGAAAATTGTAAATTCTGTGTAGTGGAAGTGTTCAGAAACCTGAATGTCCATCCTTCTGTTTTTGATGGAAGTTGCACTTACTAATTCTGGTTTAAATTTGTTAAGTCAATGTTGCATCAATATTAATGGGTATCATTGAGATAATGGAGGAACTGTTTGAGTCACCTAATGAGAACAAATGTTGGGGTCAAATTAAGGATGCATTAATTTCTGTCAGATAGGGTTATTTCTCTAGGGTGAGGTCTGAAAGGATAGCACTGCACATAGAAAAATAGTGCGGCTTACACAGGCTTACAAACAAAAACAAACAAAAAAACGGTAAGAGCTTTTAATGGATGGAAGGATTTCCAGAGGAATTTTTGTTATATAGGAATGTGACTGAATATTTTAAAATAATTTGCCAGAATAAATTATCTTATCAGGGTACATTCAAGATGTGAGGCAAACTGCATGGTGAGGAACTTGTCAAACTCCAGAAACACATGTTGAATGAAGCATGGTAAACGTGAATGTTGTGGCACAGAGAAATGAAGTTGTTCTGACCTAGTAATAAAATGGCTTTTATCCTCAGGATGAAGTCTGCCTGCCCCAAAATAACAACCTGCTTTCCTCCATAAAAGCAATGGGAAAGCTGAAATGCTGAGAAAAAAATCAGATCTTTAGAATATAATGCTAGATGCTAGAATATAATGAATAGAATCCACAGTAAGTCTCGATCCAAAAAAAAAAAAAAAAAAAAGACTCAAAATAAACCATAAAGTTTGGCAATGTTTATTCTTGTGTAGTCCCATTTTCTACTCTCTGGCTTACAGGATAGCTTTAGAAGAAGCAACCAATATTGTCTGAAATGGTTCAAATGAAAGCATTGTTTTCTGATCTATCTGGTCGATCCTTGGAAGACTGGCTTATAGTGGTTGACTTAAACTTGTTTAAGTAAAGTACGCCTAGTCTTAAAGCACTACCTGAGTGTTGCTGAAGTTACAAACAACAACAACAACAAAACCAAAAGAACAAAACAACAAACCAAAAGACAACCAAAAATCATAGGCAAAAGTTTCAGTAAGTGTTATAATTCAATGGGTTATCATCACTAAAAATGTAGACAAAAAGAACCGAGAAGGAAAGGCTGGTGGATGCAATACTTCTCTTGCATAAAAAGTTTGAAGAGATCTATCATATTTTGGGGGGAATTTATAATGTCTGGTTGAGCCTCAGGAATTAAGAATCTTAATCTGGGCTTCTTCCAAACTATTCAATGGAGAAAAGAAATCATCTTCAACAAATATGTTTGATCTAAGAGGATGTCTGCATGTAGAAGAATGTAAGTAGATACATGTCTATCGCCCTGCACAAAACTCAGGTCAAGTGGACCAAGACATCAATATAAAACCAGATATGCTATGTCTAATGAAAGAGAAAGTGGGAAATAGCCTTGAACGCATTGGCAGAGGAGACAACTTCCTGAACAGAACCCCAACAGCTCATGTGCTCAGATAAACAATTACTAGATGTGGTCTCACGAAACTGAAAAGCTAAAGGGACAAAATGGCAGCCTGAAGAATGGAAAGAATGTCACCAACACTACATCTGACAGAGGGCTAATATCCAAAATATATAGCAACTCAAGGAACCAGACATCAACAACCAAATAACATAATTAAAATACGAGGTATAGATCTAAATAGTGAATTCTCAACAGAGGAATCTCTAGTGGACAAAAAGCCCTAAAAGGGATGTTTAAAGTCCTTAGTTTCCATGGATATTAAAATCAAAACAACTCTGAGATTTCATTTTATACCATCAGAACAGCTAAAATAAAAAATTCAAGGGGCAATACGTGCTGGCTATGAGGTGGAGCAAGGGAGACTCCTCTATTGCTGGTGGGAGTGCAAACTTGTACAACCCCTTCAGAAATCAATTTGGCTCTTTTTCAGAAAATTGGGAAAAGATAACACCTCAAGATCCAGCTATAGCATTCCTGGGCCTATACACCATATCACAGGAACACCTGTTTAACTATCTTCATAGCCACTTTATTCATGATCACCAGAAACTGGAAAAATCTAGATGTCCCTCAGCTGAAGAATGGATGAAGAAAATGTGGCATATTTACCCAATGGAATATTACTCAGCTATTAAAAACACTGACATCATGAAATTTACAGGCCAATAGATGGAACTAGAATGTATCCTGAGTGAGGTTACCTAGAATCAGAAAGACACATATGGTATGAACTCACACTTTAAACATAAATATTAGCCATAAAATACAGGATAACCATGCAGCAACACATAGGCCCAAAGAAGCTAGGTAAAAAGGAGGGCTCAAGTGAGGACTCTTCAGTCTTACTGAGTGCAGGAGATAGACATTGAGGGTAAATAGAGAGTAGGGGAACTGCACTGGGCAAGGGGTAGGGAGGGAAGCAGGAGGGAGAGAGTTGGGGAAGGATATGGAGATAAGTATTGGGGTTGAAGATTGGAAACTATGGGTGAGCATCTCTGGGACTAGCCAGAAAGTTAATGGAAACTCCCAGGACACAGTGAGAGTGACCCTAGCTAAGACTCCTAGCAATAGTGGACCTTGAAATGTCCATCTCAAGTAACAAGAGTTCTAAAAGAAAACGACTTCCAATGGAGGGATTGGTACACCAACCTGGTGCAAATCCCATATTAATGAGACAATTATGAACTTTGGAACCTAATAGTAAGTTATTCATAGCAAATTATATTTAAAGGAGACCCAGAAAAGTGCAGATGCCACACACATATAAAATTTATGTTATTTCAAAAATATGGAAAGCTTATTCAGCTAATCAGTAAACTCCCATAGCTTCTTTTAGTATATTAATGCTATGACCGTGTCACATCTCACAATATTTCACAACATTCCTCTTTATCCTCTGGCTCATATATTCTACTCGTCTTTTGTTGTGTTCCTTAACTCTCAATACTCTTGGTATTAACATAGGTGACCCTGGCCTAGATGACGAGATGATATCCCATCTTCATCTCTCACTGTGCAGCTAATGTCAATACATTTTATGGTGGAAAAAATTATTATTTTAGGATATGTCCAGTCGTAGTTTTTCTTTGTGCCAGTTGATTGCCAAACACACATCCTTATATAAGCAAACTTAACTAAACATAGTGTGCTGTTTAAAAAAGGAAAAAAGGGAATGAGTTTGGGTGATTAATTTCTTAAAAGGAATGTTTGGAGAAGTAGAGGGATAAAAAGAAATTTAGATTTAACTATATTTTGATTTACATGTATGAAGTTCTCAAAAATAAGAAGTTTTAAAGCATATGGATCCTAGGTGCTTTTAACTCTGAAGCTGATACAATTTGAGCAGTAAAATAAATAATTTGGTATAGATTATACTTCTGTGAACAAAATAAAGATTCACAAACATACAAAGGCAATGAACAGATGAAAAATAGAGTAGAATGAACAGGCATTCTTTGCAGCAGAATCCCAGGTGATTAATACATCCTTTACACCAGGAGGAGGAAGAGGATTCCTTCATCTGATTTGAGCTATATTCATAATGATGTACCATCAAAGTGCACAGCATAGAGAATGAATAACGAAGGAATCCTACAGTGGTGAGTCATAGACATATACCTCGAGCAAGTGGTCTACTACAAAGCCTGCGTTCACATCATAGCCATGCAGGTCCACTAACTGGAGATAATGTATTATGTAAAGGATGCTTTTCTTCTTCAGCATTTCTCCCTTCTAGAAAGGAAAACATGGAGAAATCAGGAGAAAACTCACAAAACTCTAACTCTTTCTGTTCACTATCTAGTGACACCGAACCATTATGAAGATATTTCAGTTGTACTGAAATAAAAGAAAATAATAGATTAATGTAGAGGAGATTTCCACGAACTATTTGAGAGTAGGTTTTTTTTTTCTTGCACACAAAGTTAAGGAATTGAGTTAAATGAATAAATTGTGCTTAAAGATGGTCAAAGGGTTTTTTAAATCCAAATGAATCATAAACTTTGTATTTCTGAAGGACACGCAGATTTCAAGAGAAGTTCTGAGGAACTTAGGATGCTTTCTTAGGCTTTTTACTCCATCTACCTTTTGAGTTAATCAAGCTACTGCCATGGATTTTAAATTAAAGAGTTATATGGCTTTAAACTCATCAAGGCCTTCTTAATCTTTCAAGAAATTAAATGAATGTCAAGGACTTTTAAAACCTTGATTGATTCATCAAAGACTAATAATAACTATTATAAAAAACTATCTCCCCCATTCCCTTTTAGGAGGGATGGGGCTGAGATCAGGCAGTAAAGTGAATAAATAAATACGTTAACAAGAAAAAAAAAGATAGGAAAACTGAAAAATTCCATTATTTTAATGCAATCTATGTATGATTAATTGCATCTACATTATTTGAACAAATTAACATTTCTGTCATCACTAAAGTAGAAATTTAATAACAGAAAAAGTACCTTTTAATATTAAAATTGAAATTCTAATATAGTTTGGAAAAATGTATTCAACGTTGTAGGTAGAAGGAGAGCCCATATGAATTTATAATGTACAGATGATTAGGTAGTTTTATTTTATGTAATCCCATGCCAATTCACAAGGATTCCGCAACGTTTCCTAGTATCTTCTCAGGCAAAAATGCAAACGTCTGCAATCTTACATTGTCTTTACTTTGATACTGTCATACTTATTACACTTATAAGCTTATATAATTGTTGAAGCCTTGTATTTGAAGTCAAGAACAATGTACTTGAAGTCCTTTGGTCAATATATCTGGTTTTGTGCAAATACCATGCTTTTTTCTATTATTATTATTATTATTATTATTATTATTATTATTATTATTATTATTATTATTATTTACTATATACAAACAACAGTTTTCCCTCAATTCTCTATCCCTAGTCCCTTCTTCCTATCTCCCCTATTCACCCTTCTCCAATCTACTGCTATTCTTATTCACTTCAGAAAAGGCAGTCTCCAGTAGTTATCAACCAGCTACAGCATAACAAACTGTAGTGAGACTACATACCTCCTCTCCTATTAAGGCTGGACACGGCAACCCAGTATGAGGAAAGTTTCCCCAAATCAGGCAAGAGAGTAAGAGAGTCCCTGCTCCCACTATTAGGAGTCCCATAGGACTACCAAGCTACACAGCTGAAACAAACGTGCAGACGTCCTAGGTCAGTCCCTTACAGGCTCCCATGTTGGTGGTTTAGTATTTAAGACTCCCCTATTATGATTCTTTGATTTCCTTAGATGATGGGTGTTAGATGAAATCCATAATCAAGCTGTAAAAAATACATGTCTTGGGCCAAGCCTAGAGCATTTCTTTCTCTATTTTATTGCAAGGTCTAGGTATAGAAGCTTTTAGTTTCTATACAAACTAGTCTTCCAAGATGACTGATTCAATTAGGCTTTTCTCTGCTTCTAACTAAATTGTTATGCTTTAGCAATATATTCTGTTCTCTAGCTGTCTTCATCTGTGTCTAGATTGTTCTGTTTGCAACCTGTCTCTGTGAAACCTTCCTGGTAAAACTGCCATACACAAACACCACAGGCCTGCCCCCTTTCTCATGCTGAGCTTACGTAGTCTCTCTTCCCTTTGCTGGTCTTATGTGAGTTGGGCATATCCTATCTCTGACTCATGAGGTCAAATCTTTTTCTGATTTGTCAGTTTGTCTGCTCCTCAATTAGACATCACTTTCAAAGATGGCTGCTTTCTTCTACAGACTAGCCTAACATTTATTGCTAGGGATTAAAGGTGTGCACTAAGGGAGTGCCTGTATTCTAGCCAAATCATTCTATGTTCTAGGGTATGTCATTATTCTCACCAGAGGGTTTAAAGATGTGTCTTTCCAACTAGATTACACAGGCGTTTAATGTCCGTGGATATGATACCTTGCCAGAAGATATGTTTCTTGATTAAAATTTCTCTACAGTATTCCAAAGGATCTGCTTACACCTCCCCCAACAGAGTGGATTCAGACTGTGGGGAGAGGACACAAAACAAGGTCTGCTACCATTCTTGGTTTGGCAATGGGCTTGGTGGACTGGAAAAAGGTAAAAATCTGCAGTTAACCTGTCTTCGTCACTGCCCAAAGTGGCCTTTGTGTTTCCAAGGGAGTGCTTGCTGGAGTTAGGGGCAAGTAGAATGTAATGAGTGGGGAGAAGAAAGATTGTATGAAAATCTCTTCATGATCTCCTGAAGAGAGGAGACAGTGAAGAAGGAGAGGTTACAATTGGTCTTCTTAAGAGCTGGGGATGAGACTAGTGTATTGAATTTGGAAGAGAGGATGGAAAGGTAAAAATCTACAGTTAACCTGTTTTCCCACTTGAAGTATACAGCAGGATTTTTATCACCAAGTTCTAGAGGGTAAATAATATAGACAATGGCCTTTTGTATTTGGAGGCCTAGTTACATCACTGGCCAACATCTTCTGAAGAGGTAACCCATCCCTGTTTCTCTTTCTCTCTCACACACACACACTCTACACATATACACATATAAAGAGTAGTGTATGTGAGAGAGAGCATAGGGGTGTGTGTGTGTGTGTGTGTGTGTGTGTGTGTGTGTGTGTGTGTGTGTGTGTTTTAGGAAGCTTCTTTGCTGTTAGTTTTCTATATAAGTTTTGGAAAGGCCTGTAGTTATGCTTTCCTATAACACCCCCTCCCACTCTGTCTTCAAACTGCGACCTTAATTTAAGAAATACATTTCGTTATCTCCCCTTAACCTCTCATCAATTCAAAGTCTTCATCGACCCTGGCATTGTACCAATTTCCTGACTCTATTGGATAGGAAATTTATCTACGAATGAGAAGAGATATGTGACTATTGTCTTTTAGAGATAAATTATTCTGAGATAAATTAATAATGTCTGAGTAATATTTCACTATGTAATTGCACCCCACTTTTACTATATATCAGTTAAGGGGCATTTATTTTTTTCCTATTTCAAAGCTTTTATGAACTTGGAGTTATGATGAACATGTAAGAGCATGTGTTTTACAGTTTCCCTTATAATGCTTAATGGTCGTGGTAGAGAGGGAGCAGAAAGATTGCAAGAGCCAGCAACAGTGTTGATGAGAAAGAAACAGTGTTTCCGTCTGCAGTAGGAGGGTTCCACTTATGAACTTACAGCAGGTGCGATACCAGTCAAAGTCTAAGACCAGACAACACTCAAACAGTGAAAAGGGATACACTGGCAATCCCAACACTAGGTTAAAGAGGAAGTTTGTAAGAAATGGCCCACGGCATGCTGAGTTTTCATAAGCAAAGCCCACAAAATCCGAGAACATACATATGAGCTGCATAAATGCCCTAAATAGGTTTAAGTTAAAAAAAAAAAAGAAAAGAAAAGAAGAAAGAAAAATAAAAAGAAAACAATTTACATAGAAGGGATGGGGGAAATTCTGGGAGGAGTTGGTGGTGAATGTGATTAGAATATATTCTAAAATACTTTTAAGAACTAAAAAAAGTTATAAAAACTTACTGAGAGGGTGTCCTGTTAGACAATGGAAGAGCAATAGATCTGTGGGGGGGAGGGGTTGGAAAGGGAAGGTGGGGGAGAAAGAGCAGATAAGGGAGGTGAAGACTACAGTCAAAGTGTATTCTATGAGAGAAGAAATAATAAAAAGAAACAGTAGTTCTATATTTATGGAGATTTATTTTATGCCCTCTATGTTCTGTGCACTTTCTTCCTTTTTTAAAAAAATTTTTAACATTGATTTTTGATTGAAATATTCGATTTAATAAATATTCAATTCAATGAAATCCAATTTAATTGCCAGCTGCAGCATATTTATTATAAATATTACATGCAATATAACATATATTCTGTATAATACAGTTACCTACCAACTGAACATTTAGTAAGACTATTCAAAATCCCTTCCTGGACTTACTTGAAATCCACAATGGATTGTAATTAACTCTAGCCATGAGCCTGAGTAAGTAAACATTTCTCCTGTTCAAACTCTAACCTACAGATGGATACACATCTTCTCTTCTTCCGTTCAAGCTGACATTTTCTCCATATGTAGTAACTATTGTTCTGTAATTTTCTGTGCTATCCATTGATTTGGAAGGTTCTGCATACAGCTCTTGGGAGTGTTTTCTCTCGGTGGCTCCATTTCATTTGGCATGACATCGCAGATTCTTTGTTGTTGCGAGTGGTCAACCTTTCCACACGGTTCATCTTATCCTGTGCACATCATATCGTTATTGTCCATTCTTCCCCTGGTGGACATTGAGTTTAGACGTCATGTCGTGGCTATTTCCATGTTCTTCGCTGGGATGCTTTGTATAATTTTATCCTGAATATATTGAAAATATATACTGTTTTAAATGAAGTGTCCTAGCTTGTTACATTTCTATGATTTGTCCCACATTTTTTTCTACACAAGTTATAGTCTCTCTAAAATTCACTATTTTTTCAATTCATATATTATTCATCTAAGTATGCAGCACAAAATATAGAATAGTGCAAGGTTAACTCTCGCAGTTACCTTCACCCCATAAACTTAAATACATTGGAATGCAATTTCTGTAATCTATTTATAACAATGTTTTAGATTCAAAATCTTAACTATTACTTTTCTTAGGGCTATTATGTCAAGAAGTGTCAATATTTATGCCTTTAAAAAATAAGCAAATACTTCGAGGAAACCTCAAAAACCCAAATTTGCCACGTTTGAATAACAACAATCAAAAAAAGCTTTCCAGAAGCCAAATGTTTGCACTGTATAGAAAAATGTAAATGTGTTTCCTGACAGTCATGTGGTTCAAAGAGCTCCGTTTATTTCTTAGTTAAGGAATGGCTCAGGTTCACAGGGTTCACATGTTTACAAAGGCTAAAGAATTCAATCACATAGCTTAATGTATAAATTATTTAAATCTGACAAAGACTGGCATTGGCTGAACATAAGAGCATGAAGGTTGAATGATATTGTAGTGGAAATAACCTACATTAAAAGCAGTACTCTTTCTCAATATTTTTACATACTGATGAAATTCCATTTTAAGATAATGTGGAAGAGCTTGAAGGGGCTCGAGACCCCATATGTACAAGAATGCCAAGCAACCAGAGCTTCCAGGGACTAAGCCACTACCTAAAGACTATACATGGACTGACCCTGGACTCTGACCTCATAGGTAGCAATGAATATCCTAGTAAGAGCACCAGTGGAAGGGGAAGCCCTGGGTCCTGCTAAGACTGAATCCCCAGTGAACTACATTGTTGGGGGGAGGGCGGCAAGTGGGGGAGGATGGGGAGGGGAACACCCATAAAGAAGGGGAGGGGGGAGGGGGATGTTTGCCCGGAAACCGGGAAAGGGAATAACACTCGAAATGTATATAAGAAATACTCAAGTTAATAAAAAAAAAAGATAATGTGGATGTTTGCTTTTTATCATTGCATGCTCACAATTCTTAGCTTCTATTTAACAAAAAAAACCACACACACAAACAAACAAAAACACTTGCAAATAAAATGATATATCATATGCAGTATTTATAAAATTTTAGTGTAGTTCTTTATATAAGAGGTTTTAGTTGTATACTTTATATTAGTATCTTTTTAAAAATGTATTGGTTATTTTGTTTATTCACATTTCATATGTTGTCTCTCTTTCCTCTTTCCCTTCCAACCCCACCCATTTCACACCTCCTCCCCTAATGCATTCACAAGGGTCCATCCCTACTGTCCCACCCACTCTCTCCTCATAGCTCTGGCACTCCCCTACACTGGGGCATCAAGCCTTCACAGGAGTACTGGCTTCTCCTCGAGTTGATGCCCTACAATTTCATCCTCAGCTACATATGCAACTGGAGCCACAGGTTTCTCCATGTGTACTCTTTGGTTGGTGATTTAGTCTCTGGGAGCTTTAGGCTGTCTGCTTGGTTGATACTGTTGTACTTCCTATGGAGTTGCAAACCCCCTCAGCTCCTTCAGTCCTTCCCCTAACACTTCCATTGGGCTCTCTGTGCTCAATTTGATGGTTGGCTACAAGCATCCATATCTGTATTGGGGTAAGACTCTGATAGAGCCTCTAAGGCGACCATTTGCAACAGCAAAGAATCTAGGTGATGTTATGCCAAATAAAATATAGCCAGAGAGAAAATCCATTCATAAGACAACATTATCAGATAGAACTGACAATTAATTTGTTGATTTTGCCTGTTACTTTAGTGTAAAATATTGTAATTACTTTTTGAGTAATAGACTTAGACTTTGTGTCAACTCCCCTGTCTCGTGCTGGGACTCATCTACTCTGAAACTCTGCAGGCTTTGTGCTTGGTTTTACAGCCTCTGGTAGCACCATTTCTGTATCCGGAAGATGCTTTTTCCTTGGAGTTATCTACCTCCTCTGGCTCTGTCAGCTCTCTAGCTCTCTTTCCATGAAGATCCCTGAACCTTGACCGGAGAGGCTGGATGAAGAAAACCTGTTCATGTCTGAGTGCTTCTGTCTGTCACACTCTGCACAATCTATGTTCAATGTATTAGAAGTCAATTTATTGCTATGTTAAGAGGAAATATCTTCAAACTGTATAGTTTTTTTTAAAATAATGTGATATGCTTAACTTTATTAGGACAAATTAAGAGTCCAAAATTCAGAGGGTAAAGTTAACTTTTCCAACCTCAAATTTTAAACCCTACATTTTATTTGTATATTTATTTACATTTCAAATGTTATCTTCTCTTCCAGTTTCCCTTCTGGAAATCCCCTATCCCATTCCTCCTCCCCATGTATATATGAGTGTGCTTCCCCACCCACACACCCACTACTGTCTTACTGTGCTGGCGTTCCCCTGCACTGGGGCATAAAGATTTCATAGGACCAAGGGCCTTTCCTCCCATTGATGCCAGATTAAGACCATCCTCTGCTACATATGCATCTGAAGCCATGGGTCCCCCCATGTGTACTCTTTGGTTGGTGGTTTAGTCCTTGGGAGCTCTGGGGGACTCTGGTTGGTTGAAATTGTTGTTTTTCCTACGGGTTTGCAAACCCCTTTAGCTCCTTCAGTCCTTTCACTAACTCTTCCATTGTCAGACTCCTGTCAGTAAGCACTTCTTGGCATCTGTAATAGTGTCCAGGTTTGGTGTCTGTTAATGAGATGGATCCCTAGGTGGGGCAATCTCTGAATGACCTTTCAGTCTCTGCTCCATACTTTCTCTCCATATTTCTTTTACATAGTGGAAATTCTGGGTTAAAAATTTGGAGATGAGTGGGTCACCCCATCCCTCAACCAGGAGCCTTGCCTAACCTCTAGATATGGTCTCCATAGGTTCACCCTCCCCTTTGTTGGGCATTTCAGCAAATCTCATCCCTGTTGGGTCCTGGGAGCCTCTTGTTTTCTTAGCATCTGGGATTTTCTGCTGGCTACCCCTACTTCCCCATCCAAAATTGCTACATACCTCTGTTCAAATTGTTGAAGTCTATATATCATCCCAGTCTCCTCTCATAGCTGATCCTTCTTCTTGACCTTCATGTGGTCTGTGAATTATATCTTAGGTATTAC
Source organism: Rattus norvegicus (assembly GCF_021556685.1). NCBI lineage: Eukaryota > Metazoa > Chordata > Mammalia > Rodentia > Muridae > Rattus > Rattus norvegicus. The sequence continues at coordinate 90,840,008 of NC_141548.1, read as the reverse complement.
GAGCTTTTGATCAGTAATATAATTCCTTTTGGAATGGCTGAAGAAGAAGGATAAAAATATGGGGAAATAAAATTACAGGGTATATAAATGAAAGTTATCTTGAAAATGCCACATAGTAACATTCTCCTAAAAGTTCCAAAATTACTTTTTATTTATTCATTTACATCTCAAATATTACCCCCTGAATGTATCACCTCATTGAGTCCCTTCCCCTATGTCCACCTCATCATTTTCTCTGAGGCGGTGGGACCCCTGCTAGATATTCCCTACCCTGGAGCATCAGTTCTGTAGATTAAGTACATTCTCTTCTATTGAGGCCAGAAAAAGAAGCCATGTTGGGGAACAGATTTCACTGTCTGGCTATTGCTTTAGAGAGAGATTCTGCCCAGTTGTTGGGAGCCCACATAGAGTCTGGGCTACATGTTGGCTACATATATACTCAGGGCCTCCTCAGTCTAGCCCACGTATGCTGTTTGGTTAAAAAAAAGCTGCACACCACTATTATTGATAATTTCTTTGGGTTTTGAGATTACATTTTAATTGCAAAACAAATAGAAATAATAAATCCTGATTTTGCCTGTGGATGGAACTTCCATGGGAGGTATTTGCCACTTCAAGAAACTTCCAACTTTTTTCAATTTCCATACAAATTAAATGCTTTATGTAAGTTTTTTTAATCACTATACCTAACTCAGAATAAAACTCTCTATAATGCATAATATTAAATTTCAGAGATTTATTACTTAAATGGTGATTGATTTCAGGTAATAGGACTAGGCCCATTTTTAAAGAACTTTCTCGTCAGGAAGACATTAAAACACACCACAGACATCCCAGATATATAATTATTCAATGATCAATTCAATTGTTTAAAATTTCCTATACACATTTAGTTCTTTCATATTTTCTTTCTTCTGCAGTATATGTTCTGAAAACTCTGTTACATACTGATCTTTAAAAAAAAATCCCTGACCTAGAAACAAATTTAAGGTATCAAAGAATCAATTCTCTTGTGTACACATCATTCCTTTGAAAAAGCCTATCAGGAAAAATATATTTCATTTATAAAGCCCTCCAGCTCTCTCTATGTGTGGTATTCTCAAAGACTTCAGAGTCTTTAAATGGCGAGAAGAAAAAGAAACTGGCAGACTATACAGACCTGGGAATTTGCATAAGAAGCAAATCAGGTACTTTTGTGGCATTAGAGTATAAATCAAGTTCACTTTTAGCAAGATGTCTTCTTTGATCTGCTGTCACCTTTTATGTGGAAGATTGCACAGTAAGTAAGTAGGTCAGCTCTGGGGCACACATGGGAACTCTTCTTTGCTGTGCCTCACATGGATAAAAAGTTCACCATTCTCAATTTATATCCCCAAGTTTGGAAAATTATTTCTAATGAATAACGAGGAAATAAAAACCAGGAACACATCCCATTTTGTGACTTGCTGTAATCACCATACATTGTTTTAAAATATAACTTAACATTACTAACTAAGATTATTTTTCCAGCTTAGTGTGGTGACACATGCCTGTATTCACAGTACTCTGTAGGCAGGGACAAGCAGGTCTCTGATTTCAAGACCAGCCTAGTCTACAGAATGAATCTAGGGAGCAGTGCTACACAGATAAACCCTGTCTCCAACACAAAGCAAAACAAAACAAAAACCAAAAGCTAACAAACAAAAAATGTTATTTGTGGTCAACTTATATTATCTTTGCTGAGGGTACATAATTTAAAAAAATTATGATATAAACTAAAATCGCAAAAAGACAAAAGTCCAAAAGAAGCCTTGATGATAACAGAACTATACCTTACATTACAAATTAATAAACTAGGATGCATTCTGCTTAGTTTCTCACAACTAGAAGACAAGTTTTATAATAGCAATACCCGTCTTTGTTTAATGAAATGCTTGCTGCTGTTCTCAAGCATTTGAATATTTGGTCCCTGATAGGTGGCCACTTGTAAAGTCTTAGGATGAAAGTTTTTTATAGGAAACATGTCACTCACTGCTATGGGCTTGCTTTGGACAAATTAATAAGAAAAAAATAAAGGAAAGAAAAGATGTACAATTCTGAGTTTGATCTCTGAATTTTTATTTATTTATTTATTTATTTATTTATTTGTAATTGGGTATTTGGTATTTTAACTGTTAGCTGCTTCTCAAGTCATCTCCTACCTGGTACTTCTTCATATGTAAGCCCAAAGCCAATTTATTATTCTATAAGTTATGTTTGTCATGGTGTTTTATCTCAGCAATAAAAGAGTAATTAATACAATATCTTTAGTTTTCCTTTTCTATCTTATACAAGGAGAACGTAAATACAATATATATTGGTTAATAAAATTTCTTTTTTCCCATTGCTTTTTTTAGAGGATAATAAAAGCTGTGTTAGTAGGAATAAAGGAATTATTATTCAACAACCATTCTTTTAAAAAAGTATACCCAGATACCTGGTTGCAATGCTTTTTTCGGGGTTCTTATGAAAAATATATGATCTCTCAATTCTATAAATGTAGAAGCTTGTCAGGGCAGATCACACTTGAAATCTCAACACTCAGAGAGGAGAAATAGTTGGAATATGGAGAGAGCTTGAGCTATTCATGGTTTTCCATGAACAGTATCATCAACACAGTGATGTATTAATAAACAAACTAAAATAAAATGTAGAACATAACAGAAGAATTAGGCACAGTAGCAAAAATTTTACATTTTTCTCTTATGTATTTTGCATGTCTGGAAATATTATATCAAGAATTAGGGTGGTCACTTAATTAGCTGGTATGCCCTGAGTATGATTCCTCTAAGTGTCTTTCAAGGTCCCCTGGAGGAATCACTCAAGGGCCTACAGGGTAAATATAAAATTTTTCCATTCCAGTTTTCATATGAGGATGTTTTTGTAGACTTAGATTAATTCTTATTATTCTTAAAAATATGAAAAACAGAAATCAAGAACAGTATATAATTGTAACAGAAAGATACACATGACAGAGAGAGAGAGAGAGAGAGAGAGAGAGAGAGAGAGAGAGATTACCGAAGCATGAATCACTCAAATAAAAAAAATTAAAATATATTTGAAAAGGTTATTAACTGAAATCACAATAAAATAACTTTGAAAAAAAGCATTGCATCAAGTACAAAAGAAATAGTTGCTATGCTTCCATGCATGTATTTCATGAATGTAACATCAGTGATAGTCAGCAGAGTTTTATATAATGGCATCTACATAAATTTTGAAGTCCTGATATTTAGTTAAAATCAGGTGCTGACTTCCGGGTTCTGCGTGTGCTCTGGAGCTGACATCATCCCACAGCTCTCTGTACTCAAATCCCATGGGGGAGAGAGCTGGACTTTCAGAAGTGCAGACAATTCTGAGAGCTCAGAGGAGACCACTACTTCTGCTAAAATTCCTGACCCAAGAGGAACCTGCCTACAGTCCTCCGGACACAGGAACCTAGGAGCAGTCAGGAGAGGATCCTTTGAGTCTCTGTCTGCCCTCAGAGCTGAAGGTTACTCGCCTGGAGTGCTGACACACCTGAGAGCAGAGGTAAGACCACCAATTCTGTTCCAAGGGACCCGCCTAGAGCCAAGGGACACACGAACCCAGGAGCAGTCTGGGACAGGACCCTTCTGGTTTTTGCCTGAGTCTGGAGCTGACTTGGTCCCACAGTTCTCTCTACCCAGAGCCTGATGGAAGAAAGCAGGTCTCCAGGAGTGCTGACACACGTGCTTACAGGAGGGTCAACCCACCATCAGACGCAGCAAGACAAGCTAACACCAGAGACAACTTAATGGTGAGAGGTAAGCACAGGAACCTAAGCAACAGAAATCAAGACTACTTGGCATCATCAGAGCTCAGTTCTCCCACCAAAGCAAGTCCTGGATACCCACACACTGGCAAAGCAAGATTTGGATTTAAAAATCACATCTCATGATGATGACAGAGGACTTTAAGAAGGGTATAAATAGGGGTTGGGGATTTAGCTCAGTGGTAGAGCGCTTGCCTAGCAAGCACAAGGCCCTGGGTTCGGTCCCAAGCTCCAAAAAAAAAAAAAAAAAAAAAAAGAAGGGTATAAATAACTTCGTTAAAGAAAGACAGGACAAGTAGAAGCAACAAGTAGAAGAGGAAACATAAAATCACGTGCTGAAAATTTGTTGTTTGCCCCACTATCAGTAAAGAAAGAAATAATATAATTTCCACTCATGTAGTATCTTGATTTTAATTTTTACATCCACAAATATACCAATGTATTGCTTTAACATAGTGAGTTTTAAAAGAGTAATATTTTTAAGAGCAAATCTCTAAGGATAATTAATTTCAGTCACCTTTTTTGATTTAAGAAACACTTGATACTAGGTCTTACAATCCTAAATTCAAATTTAGACATATTTTCTCTCCTTCAGAAGTAAATGCATTTGCTTTATGTAATCTGAAACTGATGGGAGAATGCACAGATATCTAGTGATTTTGAAGGTAGGCTTATTTTATCATTTTATTTTTTTAAATGTCATACATAAGCCCAAAAGTGTGCATCACTTCTGTCTTAGGTTTTTTCCCTGGATGAGACGCCATGACAATGACATCCCACTTAAAGAAAATCATTTAGTTGGGGCTAGCATACAGTTCAGAGATGTAGTCCATTATCTTCAATGCAGGAAGCAGTATGACTTGTGAAGAGAAGTGGAACCGCAGGAGGTGAGGGTTCTACATCTTGATCTGTAGGCAACTGGGAGACTGTGACATAGTGGTCAGGCTTATCCCCTAGTGACACACTTCATACAACAACACCATATCTCCTAATAGTGCCTCTCCCTAAGAGCCTATGCGGCCATTTTCAGGCAAACTACCACATTTTTTCACCCTCTCACCCCACTCCAATTCTGCCAACATTCCCATGACCTCTCTACCTCATCTGTAACTATGGTTTTACATCCATGTATGCACATGCATGTGCCCTACTGATCAAATTTAATCTTGCTCTAATGTATATGTGTATAGTACTGATCCCTTGAGATTACATAACATTAAAGACAGAGTCTTAGTTCTTCGGCAGCATTTGATTATTTATAGTTTTTTTTCTAGAGTTTTCCAGCCTCAAGGGGCATATCTAGGAGGCCATTTCTGCACCTAATACTTGGGAGAACACAGCTGAGGTTGGGAGGAAAGACTGCAAGTGTCAGACAAGTGGGAGTCTTGCCTGTCTCTAGGTAGGGTCTTCTAGACATGACAGAAATACTGCACCCAGGATGCTTCAACAATATAATCACATTGACTCATCTTAGAAGGGACCTCATATTCCTAACACTGGTCTACACACCAATGTGGGTAGAGAAAACTCCACATAGCCCCACTCCTGGATGAAGTCCAGGCTCATTTTGAACTCATAATTTTTGTACCTTCTGTCTGCACTTCCCCTCCCTAAGAAAACGTATCAGTCAAAACAATTTTAGCTCTGATTTAAATGCATTTAACTTTGTGATATTTTCATCCATTTTATTTAAACATAATGTAGGAAGCAAATCGACTCACGGCTTAATACGCTAAGGTTGATATCTCACAAACTCTATATATCAAAGAAAATCCTGCATAAAAGAATGAAGCAAAAGAATATTGAAACTGGTCTCTATGTGATTTACTTCACCCCCTACTGCCTTTCTTTCTTAATTTCTTGTTTCAAATACTGACTACATTAGCAACAAAGTTTTCAGTCCTTCAATAGAGCTATGCAATTTAAATGTTAAGTCTCTCTCATTTGGGAAATGATTGGCACCTCTTAGGTGTAAAGCATATATTTATTAACTTTTAAAATTAGAAAAATCTGCTTGAGCCAATTAGTTACTGGGAAAGACATGAAATTTTCTTGGTCCTGACTCATACGTCTATACTTACTTTAGAAGTATGCTTCTCATCTATATTTAAGAGGGGAATTGCTCTATAAGAATTTTCAATGTTAGTTTTTTGTTAAGTATGGTGGAAAATTGCTTGAAGGATAAGTTTGAGCCTCACCTCCTTCCTTCTACAGATAATATTATAAATAATATCTACATCTTTTGCACAAGTTTTGTAGCTGCACTTTCCCATGAAAATCACTGGTACATAACATATCAAATGCAGGAAAAAAATGTTTCCTACCCTGGAAAATGATGGAAGAAATACCTAAGAATCTTTTAGATTAGGGGGTTAAAAGATTTCAATTACATAACACAATGAGTTTATAATGTAGGAAGGTGGAAACAAATATGTCTAAAACATTGCCTATGATGTAGGATAAAATTAACTTGAGTTAGGATAAACAGCCTAAAAAGAGCACAGAAAGGCCCAAAATGGAATTCTTGAAGACAGCAACAAAGCATAGTACATTTAGCCAATGAACAAAAATATGGCCATTGGGGACATGTGATAAGCTGACCAGGATAAACAGAACTTGCAATGGAATCCTTTTTTTCCCTTTTCTTTACATTTTTTTAATTGTGTTTGATGTATATACATGAGATACTTGTATGTGTGTGCGAGGATAGGCATGCACCTATGGAAATCAGAGAACAATCTCATATGTCACTCTATCTTCCAACATACTAGCTTTGTCATTCATCAGTAAATATACTTTTTAGGAAATTCGGAGCCTCCAGGGATTGTCCTGTATCTGCTTCTCGTTTTGCATAGGATTGTGAGGCTACAGAGTTTTGCTATATATTGCTTTTTGTAAGTTCTGAATATCCAGCCCATACGTCCAGAATGGAACAAGATGTACTTTACTTAGTGAGCCAATGCTCTAGCATAGCAGGGTTTGCTTAAAACCCTTTACAGAAGCACCTCATGGATCCTTCTCCAAAACTGACTGTATAGTAGAACACAACACAAGCCTCAACAGATAAAAAAAAATTGAAATAAGGCCTTGTAAGCCAACATACTCATAGATACTCATAGAAAGGCCGTTCAGAGTCTGCTCCACCTGGGGATCCATCCCATATACAGACAGACACCAAAACCAGACAATATTACAGATGCCAAGAAGTGTGTGCTGACAGAAGGCTGATACAGTTGTCTCCTGAGATGCTCAGCCAGAGTCTGACAAATACAGAAGTGGATGCTCATGACCAACCATTGAACTGAGCATGGGCTCCCCAATGGAGGAGTTAGAGAAAGGACTGAAGGAGCTGAAGGGGTTTGCAACCACATAAGAACAACAATATTTACTAACCAGACTCCCCCCACCCAGAGCTCCCAGGGACTAAACCACCATCCCAAGAGAACACAGGGATGGACCTATTATTACATTTGCATATATAGCAGAGGATGGCCTTGTTTTGCATCAACAGGAGCAGAGGGCCTTGATCCTGTCAAGGCTCAATGCCCCAGTGTGGGGAAATGTCAGGGTAGGGAGGTAGGAGGGAGCTGATGGGTGGGTGAGGGACTACTCTCCTAAAGCAGGGGGAGGGGATGGGATGGCAGATTTCTGGAGGTGAAACCAGGAAAGGGGATAACATTTAAAATGTAAATTAAAAATATACCAAATTAAAAAAATAAAAACTCAAGAAGTTACCCACTAGCAAAACAAATAGCCCAATTAAAAGAGCAGGAACTCCAATGGAGGAGTTAGGGCAAGGACTGAAGGAGCTTAAAGGGTTTGCAACCCCATAGGAAGAAGAATATCAAGCAGCCAGACACAGTTTTCAGTGACTAAGCCACCAACTAAAGAGTGCACATGGGAGGACCCATGGCTCCAATTGGATATTTAGTAGAGGATGGCATTGTGGGGCATCACTGGGAGGGTAGCCCCTTGGTCCTGTGGAGGCTCAATGACCCTGGGTAACGGAGTGATAGGGCAAAGAGGCTGGAGTGTATGGGAGGGTAGAGGTGATTTCCCTTCCTCACAGAGGCAGGGAGAGGGAGAAGGGAATAGAGGATTTATGGAGGGGAAACTGGGAATGGGGATAACAGTTGAAATGTAAATAAATAAAATGACCAATAAAAATGTGGTACAGAGTTAAACAAAATTCTCATTAGAGAAATCTTTAATGGCCAAGAATACTTAAGTTTTCCCACCTTGCCAGAGGGGTATGTGCTCCATTATGTTCATAGTGGCCTTATTTGTGATAGCCAGAAGCTGGAAATAACCCAGATGTCCAACAACAGAAGAATGGATACAGAAAATGTAGTTCATTCACACAATGGAATACTACTCAGCTGTTAAGAATGAAGATGTAATGAGTTTTGCAGGCAAATGGATGGAAATAGAAAATATCATCCTGGGTGAGGGTACGCAGACTCTAAAGGACATGCAGAGTATGTACTCACTCATAAGAGGATATTAGTAAAAGAAAATTCAGAATACCCAAGTTGCAACCCACGGAACTCAAAATGGTCAAGAAACTGAAGTGAGGACGCCTCAGTCCCACTTGGGAAGGAGAAGAAAGTAACAACAAGGGGAGAAGAAGGGATCTGAGAGAAAAAGGGGACAGGGGGCTGGAGGTAAAGGGAAACATGATCTGGTATTGGATGGGGGGAAAAAGACTGAAGCCTTGAGGGTCAGTAGAAAGAATGGAAACAGGCAATCTAACCTTGGGTGGTAGGAGGTTGAGAGGACCCTCCAGAATGTACCAGAGACCCACGGATGAGAGACTCTCAGGACTTAAAGGGGTGACCCTAGATGAAATGCTCTATAGTGGGGAGAGGGAACTGGTAGAGCCCACCTCCAGCAGAAAGACAGGGTATCAAGTGAGGGATGGGGTTGCTTTCCCACAGTCAAAACTCTCACCCATAATTGTTCCTGTGTTAGAGAACTGCAGGGCTGAAATGGAGAAGACCCGGAAGAAAAGGAGGTCCAGTGACAGGCACAAAGTAAGATCCAGCTCAAGGGGAGGCCCCAAGACCTGACACTATTACTGAGGCTATGGAGTGCTCACGAAACAAGGCCCTATCATGACTGTACTCTGAAAGACCCAATAAGGAGATGAAAGTGTCGGATGCAGATATTTGCACTCAACCAATGAACAGAAGCTCCTGACCCCTGTGGTTAATTAAAGGAAAAGCTGAAAGAAGCTGAGGAGAAGGGCAATCCTATAGGCAGACCAGCAGTCTCAATCAACCTGGATCCCTGAGATCTCTCAGACACTGGATCACCAACCAAGCAGCATACACTAGTTGAAATGAGGCACCCCCCACAACATATACAGCATAGGAGTGCTGGGTCTGGCTTCAGTCAGAGAAGACGGACCCAACCCTCAAGAGACTGGAGGTCCCAGGGAGTTTAGACGTCTGGTGAATAGCGTAGGCATATCCTCAAGAAGACCGTGGTCTGGGCGGAGGTATGGGTTGTGAAACAGTCAGAGGGTGGACCAGGAGGAGAATAAAATCTGGAGTGTAAAAAAAAATTAAAAATAAATATCAAATAAATTTCCCTTAGTCCACAGGGAAATGTAAGTCAAAATGACTTTAAGATTCAATCTTACACCTGTCGGAATGGCTACAATCAAAAGCCCAAGTGATACCACCTGCTGTTGAGTATGTGGAGCAAGAAGAAGACTCTTCCATTGCTGTTGGGGGTAAAAGCTTGATCAGCCACTTTGGAAATCATTTTGGCAGTTTCTCAGACAACTCAGAATAGTTCTACCTCAAGACCCAGCGATACAACTCCTGGGCATATAACCCAAAATATCCGACTTTTGGGTCCCACAGAGAGGTTATTGCTCAACTATGTTCAGGGTAGCTTTGCATCCCTCCGATGTAACTCCCATCTATGTAGCTTGTAGCTTTACTGAGAAAGGTAAGAGCTGTTTTTCTGGAATCTGCCTGGTGAAAGGACATGCGATATTTTACTGCAGCAGATGTCTGACAGAATGTATGATGTTTAGGAAGGGTAGTGTATAACCCATCAGGCAGTGGATAATATTCTTGCCTTGAATAGCCTTGCAGTTCTTTGCTAGTCATCATGGGCTTTGCTGAGGCTCTTGCATTGGTTTGTCTTACTTTCTTCACTGATTATCATTTGTCATGACTTCATAGAGTAACTCACCAAAAAACTTCTCATGATATTCCTTCAGACTGCTTCTTGCTTGCACAGATTCACACCAATTAGGCTGAGCCCCATAGTTTCTTCTAGATAGAGGCCCTGCTATTGATTTGTGTGTGCTGTTTGCTGATAGGACTGGACTACTGCTACTGATTCATGTTATGTTTTGGACTGGAATTCTGTTATTCTGAAAATAAAGGTTGAGCTCTCCCCCAAATAATTACTTCTAAACATGTCTACAAACCCTGTTTCCTATTAACTATTCTTTTCTGTGGTGGGTGGTGGGCTAGAAGAAAGATTGAATTGTGTTAGAACCCTTATTAAAGTAGGTTTTGAAATATCCAAGCCCACAAAGACCCAAAAGGACAAACATGGTATGTACTCATATGTACACATTAGCCATAAAATACAGAATACCCGTGCTACACTCCACAGACTGCAAGAAGCCAAACAAGAAGGAAGGCCCAAGTGATGAAGCTTTAATCTCATTTTGAAGGAGTAAAAATAGTTATTGGAGACAAATGGGGAAAGGAACTGGATGGGAGAGAGGACAGAGAGGAGAATGAGTGGGGAGTTCAGGATCAGATGTATGGAGAGATGACCAGATGGCCTTGAGAATGGATGGAAATCTGCACCTGGTAGGACTGAAGGGCATCTTAAGGGTATGCCAAAGACCTGGGATAGGGGAAGATCCCAAGAATCAATCATGGTGACTTTTTGAGACTAACAGCAGTTGGGATATGGAACCTGAAGAGGCCACCTCCTTTACCTAGGCAGGACCCTCAGTGGAGTGATAGAATCACCAACAGTTCCCGTCCCCCCAAACAAAACTTTCAGCCCAAAATTTTATCCTGCCTACAAGAAATGCAGAAAAGGTAGATGGAGCACAGACCTATGGAATGGCCAAGAAATAGGTCCAAGTAGAGACCCATCACAAGGTCAAGGACCAATCCCTAATACTACTAATGATACTCTGTTGTGCTTGCAGAGGGGAGACTAACATGGTTTTCTTCTGAGAGGCCCTACCCAGCAGCTGATTCAGACAGAGGCAGAGACCTACACACAAGCACTGGATAAAGTTTGAGGACTTTTCTGAAAAAGTCAGGGGAAGGATTCAGGGACCTGAAGGGATAGTAACTCAACAGGCAGACCAACAGCATCAACTAATCTGGACTCTTGGGGGCTCTCAGAGACTGAGGCATCAACCAAACAACAATTATGGTCTGAACGTAGTCACCTGCAAATACGTAGCAGATTCACAGCTTGCTTCACAGTCTTCATGCAGTAAAGGAAGAGCTGGAGCAAGGGCTATCTGTAAAGCTGTTGCCTATCTGTGGAATTTATTCCCCCAACTAGGCTATCTTGTCTGGCCTCAATTGAGAAGAAGTGCCTTACCCTGCAGAGACTTGAAGTGCCAGGGTTGGGAGAGGGTCCACTCTCTCACAGGGGAAAGAAAGGGAGAATGAGAGAAAAGACTGTGGGAAGGAAGACTGGGAGGGGAAATAATGTTCAGGATATAAAGGGAATAAATAAAAAGTATGTTTTGCTAAAAAAAATTATTTTGAGATATTAAAATTATTTCATTTCTCCTTTTCTTTCCATTCCACTAAAACCTTCCTTTTTTATGTATTTCATATCCCTAGACACCTTTTATTTAATTATTTAATTATTTTTACATACACACACACACATTTCTAAATACATAAATACAATAATCTCAGTTAGTATGATCTTAATTTTGTGTAAGTGTTTTCTTTAGGGCTGACCTGTTAGTATTTGACCTGAGGACTGCATTGGTATTAGTAGTCACTTTGAAAGCTTCCAGTGGAGGGATGTAGCCAACATTCCTCGCCAGCTCTGATGCCTATGCAGCACAGCCGAGATATGGATGATAGCAAAACCCTGAGTGTGTGGCAGCTCATAATGTTGTAGTAAATAATAGATCTCCTACTGGATATAACATGTGCTCCCAACAGACAAAGCATCCCCAGAAGTGGAAACTCAACTAACTAGTGAAGTCATATAATATGTAAGCAATACTCCTCTCTACATTCTAAATGGCTATCCTTATATCTACAGATAAGTGCAGTCCTCACCTTTCATCAAAAAACCTTATCTTTGCAATGGTCTTAAACTATTGGAAACCCTGAAGTATAGAAACTAAGCAATGGGAATAGAAAGTTAAGATTTATTTTAAAAGTATACCATGCCTTTGAGGAAGTTCTAGGCTTACTAGAACTTTCATCAAAGACTTAGAAATGTTTTGTTTATAGGCTCTTCATTGTTAAAACCTCAAGTCAGTTTTATAAAATTACGTAAATCATAGATGTGATTCTATCTATTAAGTATTGAGTAGATATTCTCACTAACTTGTTTTTTACTTCCTGTTTTCACACTTTGAGTAACCTTCACAAAGCTTAAAACTCTTGCAAATTCTCAAGACTTTTCAATACAAGGAGTTATTTCTTTTTTCGGTTATTTTTATAATGCTGAAATTCCATAAAATAAGATATGCTTATAAAAAAGGAGTTATGAACAGCCACTACCATTTTATTTGGAAGGTTTTAAAGTATGCCTATGTTAGAAGAAAACCAGATACTTTAAAGAGTTCCATGGCTCCTTTTTTTCTTTTGATACCACTCACCATATATATGTCACAATTTTCTAACCTCATTAAAATATATAGAATCAAGTAAGTAATTCATGTTTGCTTTAACTTTGAAGATGCATTGGATGGGCTTATATGTCAAATTCCTTGCAACAAAACAGACCTTTCAGAATCTGACTCACTCTGAAATTTACGAAATGATCTCCTATTATTTCCTTTCTTTCAACTTTCTATCTTGTGTTTTGTGTGAGTCGCTATGAAAAGCAACAGGACTTCCTATTAATGTTTGAAGGTATGTCAGCTACTGTTTCTAAGCCTCCTTTTATCATTCAGTAACAAGAGCTTAAAATAGTTTTTATAGTAGAACATTTGTAGTTAGTCAAAAACGAAGTTACAAGACATATGTGCTCAATACTGCTTTGAGATTACTCTAATCTACCCTAACACAGATCAATGACTTTGATAAACATTTATTTGAAGTTAAATGATGATTCTTGAATGGTTTTGCTATTAAAGAGGAACAATTAAACAATTATGAGAACTCTCATCCTTACTTGACCCATTTTAGTAGCATGTAGCTAAAGAAAGTACAAACAATAAGAATGAAAACAATGTTACTTGTGAACAAATGAACTGCACTCAGGGAGTCATGACTCGATTATTACAATCAGCAAAATAACTAGGCTACCAAGTTTAAACATTCATTTTAATGTTATAGTGATTCACAGGGGACCTGAAAGTGGGTAAATATCAATCTCTAACCTTCATTAAAAACCAGGAAACAAGTATAGAATATTAAACGAAACAAAACTGTACATAAATATTCAGTCACATCATTAAGTAATCATTACAGTAAATATTAGATGATCATTTAAATGAAAAAATGATATGCCCTTGAGTAGGTATTAATATTTTTCTAAATAAAAAACTTTCCAACAGACACAAAAAATAGAATTGACTTGAAAGTGAAATTATGAAAAAAATATCATATAGAAGCTAAAAGCAAGAAAATTAGTGTAATTCGGCTATAAATAATATCAAGGGTTATTGGTAGGCATATATTAGGATGTTTAATAATTGTAAGTTTTTGATGCCTCAAATTTGTACAAAAGACAATACAAATTTTGACAATACAAAAGACAATTTGTATTATGTCCTTATCCAGCAAAAGGAACTAAAAAAATTAAAGGAAAATTGAAACAAAGTTATAAAAATGCATAAGAGTGAATCAGTTTTAGCACAAACAGATATAAATCAGTGGGTCTATCTATTCATGCATTGTAAGTTAAAATATAATTAAATCAAAGTAAACAAAAATATAGTACAAAATATAATCTAAATGAGCATTACCTGTGAGAAGTGTATCAGAAATGCACCTATTAACCATGTATTAAACACATAATTAAGTCATATTTGGCAAAATTTTATAATGGTGTTGTAGCTCTTTATCGGAACACTTTGGAGGCAGAGGCAGGCAGATAACTGATTTTGAGGTAGAGTTGGTCTACAGAGTCAGTTCTAGGACAGACAGACGTAGAAAGAAAAGTCTGTCTCAAAAAAGAAAAACAGGTAGATGGATGGCTGGATGGATGGATAGATGGATGGATGGATATATGGTAGTTGGCAGATAGACAGAGACAGACAGACATACAGATAGATGATATAAGTAAAGCCTCATTTTAAAAGTAAAATAATATACTTTCCATGATAAGGACAAAAGTGAATTAGAAACTAGTCAGACAACGTACAAAGTTTAGTAGATACAAGGCTGAGGGTCATTAACATGTCTACTCTTTTCCTTCCTGCTCAGGTATCTGTACATATGGAAATTAATGAAGTAGGAGAACTTTCCTATTACTGTTGGTTGAAATTCATGGAAAAGCATATTGGCTACAAATTATGTTGTTTCTATAAATGGGAACATTTTCTCTTTTTTCATCAAGTAAATCACTTTTGTGGATATAATTATTTAATGATAACAAATTTCAAGAACTAAAAATATAAAGAAAACCTTGCTTTAATTTTACTTATTAATTTAACTGCTAATTATTTCATCTGAAGGTAATATTCAATTCTACTCACAATTATAAATTATAGCAATGGACCTTTAATTTTATAAAATTTAATATATACATATATAGTATTAAATTGCAATCATATTTTTCTATGTGGTCTATAATGACTAGAGAAATTTAGAGTATTCATATAAAGTTAAAATCTTGATCCCTGTCGCAAAATCTTTCACTAAATTTTAGCCTGTTTCTTATCACAGAACTATCCCATCAACTCATTCTGCCAATACATTTTTGAGAAATACCCATTGTGCTTTTCAATATCTCAGTAATTATGAAAGTCTCATTTAATTGCATAATTTCTAGGATGAGGCTCTCCAACTCAATGTGAGCTTGAATGAAGTGAAAATTTCCTCTTAATTCTCAGGAAATGCTGTGCTTAATTACAATAGCGATGTGGGAAATTACTTCTGTGGAGGAGACTAGCTGAGTTGAGCATGCCAGGGCCTTGGTCATTCCAACTGGACAGCTTCCGTCTGACCACAGTGAGCCATGACTCTTGCCAGACATCAATCCAAACTCTTGTGGGCCAGAGCAGCATGGCTTGTTTGGTGGAAGAGATAAGTCAGGATTTGTTTAATTAGACCCAGGATGACCTCTTCAACAGCTGAATTATAAATATGATTACTAATTTTAGAAAACATATTTCGTTTGAAAACCACACACTTATTTCTTCTATTTTTAGTGTTTTAAGGTCTAAATTTCACATCTAGAATACCTATAATTTCAGAAGGACATCTGATACAAAATGCTATTGCCAAAAAATGGTTTTGGGAGAAAGGAGATAGAAACAAGTCTGTGTGGTAGAAATCTAAAGGTTCATTTCATAAGAGAAACTGCTGGATATCAGCATAACAAAATAAGTAAATGAACAAAAAGTGGTTCTAAAGAGAAAAAGAGAGGTGGAAAGGGAGAGGAAGGAAGGGAGATAAACAGAAACAACACACAGAGACAGGATATTTTAATTGTTTTAGTCATACTTGAGTTAGTTACAAAAGTCGTAGTGTTACTAGGTAAAGCAAAGATAGAGGCTAGAACTGCCACATTTGATTTTCATTATTCTTGGAACTGGTGAACTATGTAATAAAAATACAATTACAACACTAAGCAAGAAATGCCAGTGAAGCTGAAATGTGACCATCAGTTATGTAATACCTAGTAGCATTAACCTTAATGGATGATAAGAAGGCAAGATTGGTATAAGATTTTCCTGCATAAGATGATTCTGTCTTGGGGTTGGGGATTTAGCTCAGTAGTAGAGTGCTTGTCACCAGCTCCAGAAAACGAGAAAAGAAAAAAAAAGATGATTCTGTCTTTTATGGGTAATGTATGATTGAAAAAAAAATACTCTGAATAGAAATTTTTGATTAACAGAGAAATTGCAAGTTTTCCTATCTCTTCAACGAAATCTCTGATATTTGCAATGGTATCTATCAAGTAAATATAAAGACATGTTTTCTTTCTTGATATCATTGTCTTAGTTTTTAAAATATCCAAGAGCTGATTGTGTAAATAAGAGAAAAATATTTCTACTTCTCTGAAAACTGGAAAGGTCAAGATCAAGTAACAAATTTTTGGCTATAGGAAGAACTTTGTGTCTGCTTTGACACTGAAATTTGTATTTTTCATTCTGCTACACGCAGATATCTAGCTTACCCAGCACCTGGTATTTGTTACAGATATTGCCCAGTGTGGTTTCTGCCATTTGTGTCAAAATCAGGTGACTATAGTGATGCAGGTCTATTTCATCAGTCTATATATTTGTTTTTGAGTGAGTTCTAGGAGATTTTGTCTGTATGGCTCTGCTGAGCTCCTTGAGGTCAGATATGCGCTGTTCAGTTCTGCTCTAGCTTATATGGGTACTTTCTGGTCCTTCATATTGACAGACGAAAATGCAGGTTTTATTTCTTTTAATTTTCTGAAAAATTCTATAGTAATCTTGATGGAGATTGAACTGATACCATAGTTTCTTATTGTAATGAAGTAGAATACTCACATGAAAAAAAAGAAATTAGATCCATATATCTTACCAAGTATAAGAACGAAATGAACATGTTAAGTAATCAACGTATCAAAAGCCTTTCTGTAAATTTTAACTCCATAAAAATTTGAAGGAGAAAAATTTAAGATACAACCTAAGGAAGAAGTTTCTAAAAGTAATAGCTCAGTAACAGAGAATTTTAGCATGGACCAGCAAATGAGATTTAATGGAATTAAAACACTCTTTCAAAGCAAAGGATGAATAAAGTGACAAGATACACTAGAGAATCTTGGAAAAAGCTTGTGAGCCATATACCTTACAAAATAAATATCTTAAATACATAGCTAAAGAAATCCTTCTAAATGAGCCCATAAATAAATGTATGAATGAAACAAATACTTGTGAAAATAAAAAATACTATGGTTATTTTACATACTTAAGAATGTGAGACATCCTATTTAACAGGAAAATGCAAATCTGTTTTTTTCCCTGAACAAGGTATGAATTATTTTTATCTTCAACTTAAATACATTCCATTATCTTAAAAGGATATGTTCAATGTTGCTCTCGATTTTCATATTATATATCCTAGTATATAGCAGGCAATATGCACATAAGAACATCTTCCTGTCTGTACATTCTACGAGTTGGTCATATATTTTATTACAATTTTCCACTGATTCCATTTATTTTCTTTTTTATTAGATATTTTTTATTTACATTTCAAATGTTATTCCCTTTTCCAGTTTCCTGTCCATAAGCAGCCTATCACTTCTCCCTCCACTTCATCTATAAGGGTGTGGAATCTATCTCACCCCAATCAGAATGACAATATGGGACAATCAATATCAAATTATGGTGACTTTCAAAAAAGAAAATGTACAGTGTTGATCAGAATAAAAACTAGGTTAGCTACTATGAGATTGTTATGTAAATTCCTCTACAACCTGAATATGGATTATTGTATAACTTATGTCTCACATTTCTGTTTATCACCAAGATGTAATCCAAGGAAATGATTCCATAGAGAAACTCATTACAATGCTGCTAACAAAAATCAAGTGATAAAATCAACTGAAAAAGAAATTATGTGAAGTGCTCCTCAAAAGAAGAAACAAAATAAGAGAGAGCTCATTCATTCAGCTGTAAGCCCCTGAGATAATGATTATATACAGTGAATAAAAGTCCAATACAGAGGTCAATGCTAGAAGCAAGCCACTGAACTGAGAAGAGGACGTTTAGGGGGATTAGAGGAAGGATTGAAAGAGCTAAAGGGGTTTGCAACTCCATAAGAACAACAATGCCAGCCAACCAGAGCTTCCAGGGACTAAACCACTACCGAAAGACTATACATGGACTGACTCAGGGCTCCAACTGCTTATGTAGCAGAGGATGGCCTTGTTGGGGCACCAGTGAAAGGGGAAGCCCTTGGTTCTGCCAAGGTTGGACCCCCAGTGCAGGGAAATGTTGCGGGGGCGGGTAAAGGAGGTGGAGGGGGATCACCCATATGGGGAGGGGGTGGGAAAGCAGGCTTATGGAAAGGAAACCTGGAATGGGAATACCTTTTGAAATGTAAGTAAAGAAATATATCAAATAAAAAGAATTAAACAAGATATTTAGTTCTATTTCATCCATATTTCTCCTGCAACTCCACATTATGCTTCTAAACCATTGTCAGTCCTTCTTTCCTCTGGACTAACAGAAAAGATTTATTTACTGAATAAGCTATGTATCTTTTCAATTTAAAAAGTTACATACATAACTTTTAATATAAAATCTATATTATAAATTGATACATATGTAACCTAACCACTCAGACAGCACTACCAACATAAACAAAAACATAGATCATTTTCTACTTTGGGTTTTAACTAACTATGAACATAACATCTATTATAAAGGAAAATTTTTAATTAAGGCTAGCTTACTGTTTCAGAGGTTTAGTTCACTTTATTATGGTAGGAAGTATGGTGGCACACAATCAAACATGGTACTGGAGAAGTAGTTGAGAGTTCTAAATCTGTGTCAGCAGGCAGCAGGAAGAGGGAGTGACACTAGGCCTGGTTTGAGCTTCCAGTGCAAAATGGGTTTAGGCCAATTTCCAAAATCTATTTCACTATCAGCACTGTTTAAAAGCCCAAAGTTCTAAATCTCTCTGAAGACTCATAGCAATCTTCTTTACTTGTAAAACCAAAACAAGAAAACAGATGGCATAGAATATATATTCCATTCTAAAAACGGAAGAATAGGAGCATAGTGTTGGAAATACTGAACAAAGAAAACCAACAAACAAACAAAAAACAGTGGGACAAACTCCAAACTCTTCATCAGCATGTCTAATCTCAATATAGTCTTCAGATATCCATCCCTTTCAGCGTGGTGACTATAACACACTTCTTTCTCTTTGTCTGGTTCTACTCCCTGTTTTCTCAGCAGGTATCCCATAGCTCTGACTTCTCAAACATCTTGGAGTTTCCAAGGTATTCCAGGCTAAACCTGCACAGCCTCACATAATAGCCTCCCTAGACTGTCATGCTGGAACACTCCTGATAGATTATTCACCTCAAGATTTTAGTTGTGGAGAGAGATTCCATAACCCATTTCTTGTATCCTTGACTTTGAAAGCCAGAACCACAAAATCAAATCTGCTCTGTTCTGCTGCTTGCTGGGTAAATATAGACCACGGGTGAAACGCATTTTTCTTCACATTCTTTTTTTTTATTATTGTTTCTTCTGCTACCTAAGTTTGGCTGCCCTGGAACTCACTCTGTAGACCTGATTAGCCTTGAACTCAGAGATTAACCAAACTCAGCCTTTCCACTGGTGGGATTAAAGATGTGAACTACAATGCACAGCCCTGACCCTTTTTGTTTCCTTTTCTCATTTCTTTAATTTCTTTCACAAATGGTAAGCTCATCTACCTGGGGTCTTGCTTGGAGGGCACAGCTCCCTTTATTCCTCTTAGCATCCAGCTTTATGCTTACTGGTGGTCATCTCTTCCTGAAACTATACATTTTGTATTTTCCCATGCCTGGCTTGCTCCTTTTTATTGTAAATTTGCATAAAACTCTATGTCCACCAATGACCACTCAACACAGTCCACACTAGGCTCTTTGAAATGTCCTCAACAAATGTAATTAATTCAAAACTCTAACATCAGAAAGACTTTTCAGAGAAGGGCAAAAGTAGCCGCATTTTTCACCAAAATGTCACAAGAATAGTCTCCAGGCCATGTGCTAATATTCTTCTCATCTGAAATCACTTGGACCAAGCCCCCAGAGTTCAAATCACCTCAGCACCATTGTCTTCAATGCTCCTACTAGGATGACCCATTACATCCCATCAAAGTACCACAGTGTTCCTCCAATGAAAAGAATATTCCGGCCTATCACAAACTAACTCACTTCTGTCTTACGGTTTTATTGCTTGGATGAGACACCATGACCTTGGCAATTTAAATTGAGTTGTCAAATAATGGGGAAATAATACCACACCTAGATGTAATATGCTACTAAATAAATCACTTGAGATATTGCCAAAGGGCTATCAGAGACTGCTCTAAACATTATACCTATTGTCAATGTTATTGATTACCATCTATTATGTGATCTTGTTTGCTAAGATGTCACATACTTATATTGAACATGGAGACATCAAACTGATGTTGGACTAGAAGCAATAACTCAAAGTGACTATAGTTCCTGGGGTTGGAATGCAACATAAACCCTACAGAAGAAAAAATTCTAATAATCAGTTGTACCTAACTGTGGACTCTGTGAACACTAATAGTAACCTATCTGAGAGAGATAACTTGGGGTATAAAAATTGACACCATTATTTGAATAATCAACCACCCTTTGATTGTGTTAAGGCTCATTTTAAGAAATAGAATCCATATTTGAGAGTGTTTGTTAGTTCAAAATCTTTAGACTAGATAGGTAATAGGTCCTGGAGATAAACCTATTATAATTATTCTGTTAAATTAACATAATAGTCAAGTGACAAAATGATATATTCATTGATAGGCACATTGCTGACCTCCAATCAGAGAAACATGAAGACCTACAACTGGAATACATAGAGTGAGAGAATTTGGAGCATTCAACCTCAAATGAGATGTCTACATCACAGATCTCTAGTCACTGTTATTGATCTATGTAGAATGGAAAGATAATAGGAACCAGTGATTTTTAGATTGCCTCGCCAAAATAGAAGTATTCATTCAAAAGAGAGTGGATGAATATATGAACTCACTGAGATTTTGACAGCACTCACCAGAGTTGTGTAAGTTTTTGAAAAGTGGACACAAAGTCTTACCCATATGCAAGAAGATACTTGATATTGCTATTGGCCATGAAAGAGGATCAATAGTTTTGTTTAATGGAGTGGCACTAGGTAGGTCAACCGAACACTAGACAGGGCTGCATACTTAGAGGTTTAAATGATACAAATCAGATCAATGATTTTTCTCTGTTGGCTTGCTATTTTGTTGTTTTTAATTTTCCCTGATCTCTTATACATTTACTTTAAGTAATAGAAAATTATAAATTAGGGTTAGCAGTGATGGGGGAGTCTAGGAATTTTGTTTTTCAATATTATAAGTATGTTGTTTTCAATGTTATGATGTATGTTTTTTCATGCATGTTTATATGGTTTCGTATTCAGTGTCCATCAATGTTTAAAGGTACTCAAATAAAATGTCTTTTCACACAGTACAGATTACATTTAGTTCTACTTTTTATTTTTCTTTAAAGATATATCAGAAATGAGCTACAATAGGTTTTATGTATTTTATTTTCTATTCCAGAACTTAGATTTTATTTTGGTTTAATAGATACTTGAGGAAAATAAATTCTAATTTCACTGTCAGGCATTATCTTTATGTGTTATTTAATAATCTACAGCATTTACTTTATACACTCATAAGTTGTCAGTGACACTATTTTCTCCTTTCTATCTTTTATGTAAGCATGTGTCTTGCTTATTCTCTTTGATTTTGTATTAGAACATTGGTCATTTTAGCCTTAGAATTTATGTGGCTATACAATCATTGATTGAACTTGTATTGAACTAGAACCTTCTGGAAAAGATGGATGGTAGTTCTGTTTCACAACACTGGCTTGCTTTAGATAATGTAGCCCTGTGCACATGGTTCTTCCTCAGAATTCTGTTTGTTTCTTTGAGCTCCTTATTTATGCCTATGTCAATATTAATTATTTGAAATCTTTAACATGTATCTTAAGATTCAATAGAGTAGTCTCAGCTGGTGTGTACTGTTATAAGACTGTCTTAATTATATTTGGCATTTTGTATTTCAATATTTATTTTAAAACTTTTAAAAATAAATACCCTCAGGAAAACCTGCTATGGCTTTGTTCATATTTGGATGATGTTTATATAAAAATTGGATTTTTCAACTTTTTAATATAGACATTTCAAACCAACATAGAATGTGGAGGAAACACTGTATCAGTTATTCAATAGCTCGCAGATTTTTAGGTGCTGGACATCTTAGTTTTTTAGAGTGTAATATTCTTTTTCACTTAAACAGGATGAGGGTATTACCTGAATGTAAGTTTAAGTTGTAATTTTCAATGTGTATGGTTGTTTTATAAAACTGAAAAGACTCATGTAGTGACCTTATATACACTACACCTACTGTTTTAGTTAATTGGAATTATGACTAAAATAAGCTATTTGAGTTTCCATTGAGCAATCACAAATATTTATTAATACTTTTGTCCCCATCCCAACTAATTGTTTACTAATGTGAATTACAGAAAATGAAGGGAGATAGGCCATCCAACAGTTTATGCTGTCATAGTGGGCAACACTGGTAGCCACTTTCAGCTTAATGCAAGTAGGTGGAAATCTAAAACCAAGAATAGAGATGATTCAGCCTTGGTTGGAGGCTAAAGGCCTGAAATGTTCCTGGAGAAGTTCTAGGATGGGTTCACACAAAGGTACTAAAATCTCTGGGATCAATCATACACTGACAGATGAAGAATTGTACTAACAACAGACACTCTGAAATTTGTAACAATTGGATATGCTGCTTGGCTTCTAGTTTCTTCCACAGGGTTTTTGTTGTTGTTGTTGTTTTGTTTTGTTTTGTTTTTGTTTGTTTTTGCTTGCTTGCTGTTTGTTTGTTCATATAAGCCTTTAGCTGATTAGAAGGTACTGCCTACATCCAGAACTTACCTTTCTCTTTCAGTTGTGGTTCGTCTTCTCAGATATCTCAAAAATGTCCAGAAGTGTGCTTTACTACTCTTCCATGCTGCTTCAATTCAATCAAAATGACAATCAAGACTTACCATTAAAACTGTGCTACCTTTCTCTTTGAAACCACCGCATTGCACCTAATCACAAGTTATCTTAGCATTTCCTTTCCTCCCCTCCATACCATCCCCTCCCCTCTTCTCCTCTCCTCTCCTCTCCTCTTCTTCCTTACTCTCATTCTCTCAACTCCTCTCCCCTCCACTCTCTCCTCCCTTCTACTTTCCTATCGTCCCCCACCATCGCCTTCTCTCTCTTCCTTTCTCCTCCTCTCCTTTCCTCCCCTCCCCTTCTCTCCATTGCTTTCCAATCATATCATTTATCTTGCCATCTCATCTATTTTTCATATTATCTGCATAAATATCTTCTGCCTTCCTTCTGTAATATAGCACCAGGATAACGTCAAGTCCAAATTTGAATAAAGTATTTTGCTTGAAGTAATCTTCAGTGGCATCTCTTAGATTTTGTTGTTGTTGTTGTTTTGGTGGTGGTGGTGGTGGTGGTGGTGGTGGTGGTGGTGGTGGTGGTGGTGGTTGAACTTTTTCAACTGACCTTTCGTTAACTACAAAATGAAAGCTTTTATTTAATGACATAACAATAATTTCACTAAGACTCCGAATAATAGGTGTCACATATTATTTCATGATCCAAACTTGTATTTTTCCTTATCATTTGCCTATGTACAATACAGTTGCTACCAAACTCTATCCTCAAACTAGAAAGTCTACCTGTAATTTTACTACCCATGAAATATCATGGAGCAGATGGATTTTCTACTTGGAAAAACAGATGGATTCAGAAGGACATAAAACTAAATGTGCCTACATTGAACTTTGATATTTCGTTGGTCAGCCTCTATACTTTGGATATTTTTCAAGCATTTTCTATTTGCATAGTGAAAATATGTTGTCCTTGTATGCCTTACCATTTTATGAATGAATGTAAACCAGAGGAATGTGCACAGTAAAAATGGAATTTGAATACATATATATAGAGGGGGTGGGGGAGGAGAGAGAGAGGAAGAAAGTTCCACTTACTGGAATAAATGAAGATCAATCAAATGTCAACAAGCCAAAGGACTTCTTAACTTGCAACATAAAATGAATATGCATTTTTAAAGACTTAAGAAGCAGGCAAAAATCTGAGAAATGTCTTTCTAAGTGAAAAGAAGAAATGCTTCTGGTATGCTCATATGGGAAGTTATTGTTATGAAGACAGCATAAGCAGACTAACAGTGTGTACTTAATATGTTCAGGCTATGGATTAAATACTTGTATTTTGTTTTCTCTTGTTGCTCCTAAGTTGGAAGAAGAGACAAAGATGAACAAAGTTAACAAAGATGGACATGATTCATCATGTCATGTTAATTTTGGATTAATTATGGATAACAAGTATTACTTGATTTTCTGGGTTAGAGTTATTTACCATAACTCAGTTCCTATTAACACTAAACAGAGCAGAGCAGTGTTCTGGATTGGTGGCTGTAGAGAACTCTCTTTTATTGGTCAGGTTGCTAGTCAGAGTGTAGCATATTATTATTGAAAAAAATCCACATTAAAGCCAGCTACATGCCAGTAATGTAACGGTGGTCTCCCCTTACCCCATGGTTCCCGAAGTGGAAATCTGCCCTTTTTCTGGGAGTTAGCCTGCTACTTAACCCTTCTACACTCCCAAGCCATTGGATACCTGCGGCTAACCTAAAGAAACTGGCTACAGCTGGCTTTGAACCCCTAGCCACATATAATGAAAACTCCAGAGGCTTGTAATTTATCAGCTAGATTTATATCCCTAAATCCTCAACCCCCAAAATGTCCACACAAAGAACTAAAAACTCAATTAATATTGATACAGGCAGCACCCCTAGATTGTACAAATATGCCCTGTATCATTCTATTGCCTTTCTATGATCCATAGCTACCTGTGGCTATTTTGGGCCATGTGGATCTGATTCATCTTCTTCCTTCATCCTCTCTCCATCACTTCTCTCTCTAAAATTTTCAGCGCTGCCTTCTTTTCCCAATGCCCAATCACAGGCTCTAGCCTTATCTGACTAATTGAGATTTCACCTGACCTCATCTAAGTACAGACAGCACCCTCCATCAGAGCTTTGCTTTTATATGTGGTCTGACTCTTATCCAACTATACATTGTATCTGTCATAATTGTGGATGTTGGGGTTTAACAAATGCCCCATTAATCACACAGATCTCAGTCAAACATTAATGGTTTATTGAATGCACACCCTAATACTGATTAATCATAACTGTAGCTCAGAATTGGGAACTAAGCCACTGTGATGAACACCTTTTCTGTCAGCTTATAAAGAAACAACAACAACAACAACACAAACCACAATGAACATTTATGTATGTGCAGGAAGTGCTGCCTGGTGGTCTGCTCTGACTCAAGCCATTTTAGACATGAACATTTTAATTTGATAGGTCCTAAGTATAGCTTTTTGAAATTTCTTAAGATTAACAAACTTCTTACAAAATGTATAGAACACAAGAGGATCTGTGATCAGCATGACCTTGCTCTGAGTCAAGTTATTTTTTTTTCCGTGTATGTCAATGAGTGACAGGCATATTATAGCAAGAATATGAAATAGCTGGAAGGCATGAAACACAATGGCTATGGCTATTCTGGGTTTGAAAGGCAGACCTCAGAAGTGCATACCCTATAGGGTATTCAATAATATAAATCAATGAATGCACTTTATTTAATCTGTTTTGAGTTGTATTCAATCAGTTGGCCAAGAATTTTTGACCAATATGCAACAGTTTGGTCCATTGTTCTTAGACAACTAATGGACATAGTTAATAATCTGTGAATTATCAACTTATACCCCTGGAGCCTATTCTACCTCTCTCAGCAATCAGCACTTCAAAGACATTTGACCACCACATTAACCTCCTGCCAGTTCCTCCGATGAATGGAGTATTTCTTCCCCTAGAGATTTTGCTTCTAATATTTCTTCTTCCAACTTGTTTAATACATACCTGTCTTTTTTGACCTCAGCTCATCATTGTGATTCTATGATATTTTTCACATTTCAGAATTGATAAGCAAACAAACTCTTCAAAGAGCTTTTAAAATAATCTTTAAGTTTAATAGAGATTCCTACTCTAGAAAAATTTAAAAGATGCTATAATGAATATATACATTCTCTGCATTACTGTAAAATATATATCCTAACATCTAGTCTGAGAATTCATGACACTTTATTATTACCTAGTATATTTAACATGCCCATAGATGATCATGAAATCATATTCCCTCAAATGAATGAAAGGACTTCTTTCATAAATTTAATTTAAATTCATTACATGATTTATGTCTCAAAATGTATAAATTTATTAAATTTTAAATAATTATAAATCATATTACATGGTTATGTTGTTGATGTACTATGTGATTTAATAATGTAGTAATTTACTCTGTTCACAAAGTGAAGGGTTTTATTAGGTAGGTGAAATAATATTTAGCAAAAAATGAAGTCTTTCTGACATAGGCCTCTGCATAAGATATATACGTTGAGACTTTAGAACAAATGGTGGATAGTCGTTCCTTTGCTGATATCAACATTACACTCACAGTATTATGTGTGTGTGTGTATATACATATATATATATATATATTCAATTTTAAATTTCAGATTCTCAGGTACACCTGGAACTTTTCTTATCTTTCAAGTACATTTATATATTTCTGTATTATAGATATTTTAATTATTTTTAATTAACTCTTTCTTAGTGAAATTCAAAATTTCAAGACCATTTAAGATTTAATAATGAGAGGTTACAAAACAGAGAATGAAATACAAATATATTAAATTAAAGAGAAATAAACAAATTAAAGAGAAAAAAACCAAGAGATTTTCCACAAATAATTGTGTAGAGGTATTTTAATCTAACAACAAGGGTGCTTTGGGAAGTGATCACCTATGAAGACCCAGGTCTGTGTGTTTCATGTGGAATGCAGACCCACTGCATATCTTTAATATCTCAGCTTGAAATACAGACACACTCTTAGTACAGAGCTCTAAGGTAAACAGTATATAAAAAGAATCAGCCATGTTTAAAGTAATAATGTCTGATTAATAATGCTGCCAAACTGAGAAATCAGACAAGGTGTTGATGGCTTATGCTTTAATATCAAGAGTCAACAAATGAGACCTCATAAAATTGCAAAGTTTCTGTAAGGTAAAGTATACTATCAATAGGAGAAAAGGGGAACCAACAGATTAGAAAAAAGATCTTTATCAACCCCACATCTCATCAAGGGCTAATATCCACTATATACTAAGAATTCATGAAGTAAGACTGCAGAGAACCAAATAACCCTATTAAAAATGGGGTACAGACTGAAACAAAACATTCTCAGCTGAGGATTATCGAATGGCCAAAAAGCACATGAAGAAATCTTCAACATCCTTAGTCATCAGGGAAATGCAAATTAAAACAAACCTGAGATTCCACCTCACACCAGTCAGAATGACTAAGATCAAAAACTCAGGGGACAGCAAATGCTGACAAGGATGTGGAGAAAGAGGAACACTCCTCCATTGTTGGTGGGGTTACAAACTGGTACAACTACTTTGGAAATCAGTCTAGAGGTTCCTTAGAATATTGGACATAGCACTAACTTAGGACCCAGCTATACCATTCCTGGGCATATACCCAAAAGATGCTCCAACATATAGCAAGAATGTATGCTCTACTATGCTCATAGTAGTCTTATTTATAACAAATAGAATTTGGAAAGAAACCAGATGTCCTTCAACAGACAAATGGATACAGAAAAGGTGGTTCATTTACATAATGGATTTCTACTCAGCTATTAAAAACAATTTCATGAAATTCTTAGGCAAAGTGATGGAACCGGAAAATATCATCCTTAATGAGGTAACACAGTCACAAAAGAACACACATTGTATGCACTCGTTGATAAGTGGAAATTAACCCAAAGCTCAGAATACACAAGGTACACAATTTACAGACCACATAAAGCTCAAGAAGAAGAAATACAAAAGTATGGATGTGCACTTCTAAAAAAAAAAACAAAAAACCCAAACAAACAAACAAACAAACAAAAAGACATAAATGGTATGCACTCATTGATAAGTGGATATATGCCCAAATGTTCGAATTACCTAAGATGCACAGAACACATGAAACTCAAGAAGGATGACGAAAATGCGGATTCTTCACTCCTTCCCTTAAAGGGGAACAAGAATAAACTTAGGAGGGGCTAGGGAGGCAAAGCTTAGAATAGAGGCTAAAGGAATGGCCATTCAGACCCACATGTGGCTCATACATATACAGCCACCAAACTAGATAAGATGGATGAAGCAAAGAAGTGCAGACCGACAGGAACCGGATGTAGATCTCTCCTGAGAGACACAGCCAGAATATGGCAAATACATAGGCAAATGCCATCATTAAACCACTGAACTGAGAATGGGACCCACGTTGAAGGAATCAGAGAAAGGACTGAAAGAGCTGAAGGGGCTTGAGACCCCATATGAACAACAATTCCCACCAACCAGAGCTTCCAGGGACTAAGCCACTACTCAAAGAGTATACATGGACTGACCCTTGGCTCCAATTCATAGGTTACAATGAATAGCCTAGTAGGGGTACCAGTGGAAGGGGAAGCCCTTGGCCCTACCAAGGCTGGACTCCCAGTGAATGGAATTGTTGGGGGTAGGGGGTGATGGGGGGAGGATGGGGAGGGGAACACCCACATAGAAGGGGAGGGGGAGGGGTTGGGGAGATGTTGGTCTGGAAACCGGGAAAGGGAATATTTGAAATATAAATAAGAAATACCCAATTTAATAAAGTTGGAAAAAAGGGGGGTGGACAATATACTCACAGGAGGAAATAAGGAAACAAAGTTTGGAGTAGAGATTGAAGGAAAGGCCATACAGAGACTGCCACACATGGGGAGCCATCCCACATGTATGCACTATTGGTGATGAAAGAAGTGCAGGCTGATAAGAGCCTGATATAGCTGTCTCTGGAGAGGCTCTTCCACAGTCTGAAAAATAAGGAGGTGGATGCTCACAGCCAACCATAGGACTGAGAACAGGGTCCCCAATGGACGAGTTAGAGAAAGGACTGAGGTAACTGAGGAGGTTTGCCACCCCATAGGAAGAACAACATCATCCAACCAGACCCCCAATATCTCCCAGGGACTTAATTACCAATTAAAGAGTGTACATGGAAGCCCCCATTGTTCTAGCTGCATTTGTAGCAGAGGATGGGCCTTGTCACTCAAGAGGGGGAGAAGAGGCTCTTGGTTCTGTGAAGGCTAAATGCCCCAGTGTAAGGGAATGGCATTGCAGGGAGATGGGAAGGAGTGGGTGAGTGGGTAAGAAAGCACCCTCATAGAAGCATGGATGGGGGAATGGGATAAGGAGATTCTGGAGGGTAAAGCAGGAAAGGGGATTACATTTGAAATGTAAATAAAGAAACTAATAAAAGAAAAAGATATAAAAGCATCTCTGTGTGAGTGATTTGGAGTCAATGCAGTGAACGCAGTGTAGTGGAGTTGAGTTCCTTTGTGAGTTCAGGCAGCTCAGCGCAGGTCAGCTTCAACAAGGGTTTGAACCAGAACAACTTGAACCAGCCAACTGGTGTTTAGAAAGATCTCCAAAGTGTAATCTTATTCAGCATTACGGCACTCAGATAACAAGTGTATCTGATAAATAAAAGTTACTTTTAAGCAACTGAATTACAATTGATATAATGCTAAAGAATGAATTCATTTATATACACATCTACTTTTGAGCTCTGTAATATTATAAATTTACTGGTTTTAATATTGTATAAATGATTAATTCTGAAATCTTAGTGAATTTACATTTTTATTAACATAGTTTGAGTAGGTCACTGTTAAAATGAGAGATACTATGTATATTTTTATGGGATCGAAAGATATATGTTTGAGTTAGAGTGTACACTGACAATAAAAGTTACTACATTAAATAAAAAAAGTACTGTTGCTGATTACGGAATTTCCTGGTTGTTGTCCTTCTTTATACTTAAAGTTATTCATGATCTAATTAAACCAGGGACCAATTATTAACAACTTTAATTTATTCTAAACTGTAGACCTCTTTCGACATACTCTTTGATGAGTTATATAAAAAAAGTACTTGACATTTTGCCACAGAAAAGTTAATTGCTCTCATAGTTAATTGTCATCATAGTTTCAACTATGATGACATATCATTTGAATTCTGTTGCCTAATATGTTGTTCTAAAATTTAATAAAAAGAAGACATATAACCCAAAGTGACCATAAATTTGCAACACAGTGCATTACTCTAAAAAGAAACCAAAAACCCACATCATGTCCTTTTCTTCTGATGCCACAGTTCAAGGAGTGTCTCGTAATATTGACTATTGTTAACTTTAGTGTAGCTTTTCAATGGAAGGCTGATACCTGTGAGATTTAACATTTATCAATATTACCACCAAGAATATATAACAAAGGACTGGAAAATCTTATAATCCAACTTATATGTAAAATAAGATACATTATAAATATATTTTTAGAGTCACATTGACTGAGATATGTGAAGCATAGTCTGATGACAATATCAAAATAACAGATTACTGTAGGTGATCACAAACATGAACACATCTATGGCAAAGGAGGTCTTAATTGGCTTACGAAATAATTAAACAAAGCACTGACACAACTAGACTTTAAGCATAAGTGTACTATGGAGGCCAAAATAATGTGTTGATGTTAAGCAACAATGAAAAAAAGTAAATACTTTTGAACTTTCATCACCAAGTTTCTGTTTCTCAAATCATAGCTGATAAGACTTACTTTAAACTAAATATGACTTTACAGAACCAATGTACATCTGTACTTGCATATACATATTCTTCTTATATAAACAGTAATTATCACAGCTGTTTTTTTTTTCCTCAAAATATGAGAAACAGATTTAAGAACGGGGCCACAAATGGAATTTGGAGACTTTATGTCATACACAGCAAGGGACCTATGAAACAAATTCTGTTTCCTAGGAGCAAAGGGTGATCAGAGGAAAAAGAGAGGTTTCCATGTGTACAATTTGCTCTTGAAATGTATTAGTGCTCTTGGTGGTGTTAAGCATGACAAGGGCTTTTGGCCATGGGTGAGAAAATAAGCGATGGTGACTTCCCCAAACAACTCAGTATCTAAGACTAATAAGACAATGGTATTAAAACAGACTGGGGCAACAATAAGCAGCATATGTAACAATGTTAGAAGATAACCCTTAACATCACTTTGTTAAGAACTCTTAGGTACTAACCTTAACACAAGCAATAGGCAAAAGGAAGCTATGCTTCTTGTTACTTTTGGAATGTATATATTTTCCTTCAAAATAATGAGTTAAAATCATAGAAAAGTATCAGGTATCTTAGAAGAGTGAATGTGCTTTTCTTTACATATGTGTATATAAATTAAAAAGAGATTTGATTTGTTTGATCTGTAGTTTTGGTCAAAGATTTTTATTTCTCATTTAGAAAAAAAATATTTGATATCCAATGGCTTTAAGAAGCATAATAGTTACTTATATTTTTGAGTGGATTTTTTAAGAAGTAATCTATTGTTTTAAGATAGAAAACTCAAGATTTATTAATTTTTTAAAGGTATGTAAGTAAAGGTATGCCAAGATTGTTAAAGAAATATTTTTTTCCTTGAAAAGAATCAGTTAAGTGACCTTTAATATCTTTCTTTTCCATTTTGTTTTAGACTTTCATTCTATCCTCCTACTAGGTGATTAATGCATATTTAGGGAGTTCAATGCATAAAAATTTTCCTTCTGGCTGAGGTGTAAAAATAAAATGCATTCAGGTATTAGCATAAAAAGAAAAGAAAGAGCAGAAAAATCCATTAACATTAACAGGAGAATTTTTACTAACATTTAGGCATATGCTGCAATCCCAATGGACTCGTTTCAGTCAAATGTCACCACAGTAAAATTACCCTGGCACAGTGTCTACAGAGTGGAGGAGAGTGCCTTGGATCTGAAGTTACTGAACTCTTCCACAGGTTCAGAGCTCTGGGCTTCTTTGTTAGAAAGAGGCATAATAGGATAAAAATAATCAGTCACTTAAAATATAGTTTCTGTAATTGGCTAAAAAATGTCTTTATTGACTTCAATAAAGTCCTATAAATATAATCTTTGTCAATTTCACAATGATTTACATATTGAGAATACTAACAATAATCTATCTGTTTTCATACGCCAATTTACTGTGTAAAATTTCAATATGGGATCCTATTTTAAAATGTTAAACATATCTTGTGATGTTTAAAATGTCAAGTAATGCCTACCAATAAACTTGGGAAAACAGTTATTTGAACAAGTCAAATTCTTAAGCATAAATAAGTAATTAACCAGTAGAAATGTAAATCTTATTCAAGGAATAAGAGTAGACAATAAAAGATACATAAGGTGAGAAATTATACTATTTCCTTGACAGTATAATGGCTAAAGAATCATGACATCAGATTTTGTCAAACTAATTGTGTAGTGCACGGTACATTTAGTAAGTACCAGGGGAGAAAGTGCTTTTTAAAGAAATATGCTTCAGTCAGACAGCTTTCTCTATTCACAGATCCACATTGAACACTGCAAATTTTAAAAGCATTTATATACATGTTTACAGATCTGTATTAGAATTCCCATCAATATGAAGAAGGTAAAATGTATGGCTTTACATGACTCAGTTAAATGATAACCTAGGAATTCATATCAAGAAATTATCATAAAGATACACCGGCTACACCCAACATTCCAGCCTAATAATTTCTGCAGTTGTTCATATTTTATTTGCTTTTTAACTGCTCAGTAAATATGTATTCTGTTCAGTTTGTCAATTATTCTTTCTTAATATCAAACGTTCTCCAAATGTGGTGATGTTTCTTAAATTAGCCAGAAATAGCCAGTGGTATTTATTTCCAATTTATAATAGTATAAAACTGGAAACTAAAAATACCAGTTGAAAAATGTATGATTGATCTTTATGTGAAATGTCAGAAATATATTTTTAATGACTGGAGACCTATATTGTTTGGATAAAACATTTTCCTGGAAAGCTATAGAAACCTTTCTCTTTGTTAGTTTTGGGAGACATTTTGCTGTATTTGTTCTCTGTTCTCATTTATTTTGCCTTGTAATATGCTGCTTTACAGTGTGCTTTTTAGTGTAGAAATATGTCTTTGTTACACTCTTACAGAGTTATGAGGGTAAGTTTTGAACTAAACCCTATATAGAAAGAAGCTGCCTGTCCATATTTAGTGTGTAACATTGCGGAATCTTATGTTTAGGTCTCAGGGGAAGGGGACATTATACTATTATTGTATCAAATCATCTACATCTGTATTTTTGCTCTGTTCTTTCAATACCTGCTTTTACTATCATTGATAATATAATACAATAAATGTATGGGTATTGTTACCGCCTAAGCCTTTGTTTTTGGTCAGTTTTATTTCATTACAAGTGGATCTCTGTGAACTATTTCATTGTCAGCATTAATTAGTAAAGAAAGAAGTTTGATATCATTTCCAGGATTAAAGAGGAACTGGAATCCTCTACATATAATATTGATAGATTCTTGGGCATATTCCATATACTTTAATGATATAATATTCGTTCAGGTAACATGCTCACAGAGGCCTTAATGAACCATTTCACTTTAAAAATAGTTTATATTAACTGTAGAGAAGTTGAGGAGTATGATGAAACTGTCATTCCAGCTGGGATTTGTGGGGCTCTTCTATTACATAAATTGCATATGTGATACTAACAATTCAATACATGGAACTATTATCACTCCTGGGATAAATACTGTGAATGATTATGACTGAGACCTTCGCTTCCACAGGCCATTGTTTTCCAGGAACCATTCTTGGTTCAGTGGAGCTTTCAAAATATTTTTTATGAATTTCCATATTCACTTACACCCCATGGTTATTGGTGTTAGTTAGTAATGCTTCCAGTATTAACACATTTTTTAATTAGGTAGACAAAGATAAAGTCATCAGTAATGTGTTACTTACATGTATGAAACCTTAGTTACTTATCTTTCCTCATTTCTATGCTCTAGAACATAATGTCTAGGACTAGTCACTAAAAGACATTTTTATCTGGTAACAAGTTTTCTAGTTATGGGTTACAGCAATCTTTACATGTATCTAATTTTTGAAATGTTATTATTTGTATGTTTACATGGTATATGATGTACCTTCCACAATACATATATGCAACACAGAGTACCTCTTTGTGGAGTTTGTTCTCTAAGCCTACTTTCCATTTTCTTCTCATTTTGTTTCTGTCGTTGTGATAAATATTGGGATTAAAAAGCAACCTAAATAAGTTCACTTGGTATACAATTTTAACTTAAAGCTCACCTTTGCGGGGCAGAGGAGAGAGTGAAGCCCTGAGGTCCAGCAGAGTTATTGAAAAGAGGCAACCTCAGAAGGTAGGAGTTGGGAGATGGGGGAACCCTCTAGAATGTATCAGAGACTGGGAGGTTAGAAACTCTCAGGACTCAAAGGGATGGACCTCAGATGAAATGCCCAACAGTGGGGAAAGGGAACTTGTAGAGCCCACCTCCAGTAGAAAGACAAAGCATCAAGTGGAGGAAAGGGGTTGCCATCCCACAATAAAAAGCACTGACCAAGAATTGTTCCTATTTAAAAGAACTTCAGAGGCAAAAATGAAGAGACTAAGGGAAAGGGGATCTAATGACTGGCCCAAATTGGGATCCAGCTCAAAAGGAGGCCCCAAGGCCTGACATTAATACTGATGCTAGGGTGTACATACAGACAGGAGCCTAGAATGGCTGGCCTCTGAGAGGCCCAACATGCAGTTGACCAAGAAAGAAGCAGACACACACAACCAATGGACTGAAGTCAGACACCTGTGGTTGAATTAGGGAAAGCTGGAAGAAGTTGTGGAAGAGGGCGACCCCATGGGAAGACGAGCAGTCTCAACTAACCTGGACCAGGGAGATCTCTCAGACACTGAGCCACCAGCCAGGCATCATACACTAGTTGGTCTGAGGTCCATGACACATATACAGCGGAGAACTGCTGAGTCTGGCCTCAGTGAGAGAAGATGCAGCTAAGCACTGAGAAACTTGAGACCCCAGGGAATGGGGAGGTCTGGTAGGGTAGGGTTGGAGGGTGAATACTTCCTCTTGGAGAAGGGGAGGAGGAATGGGATGAGGAACTGTAGAAGGGTGAACTTGGACGGGTATCATGACTGGACTGTAAAATAAAAAAGGCTAAAGACAATCTGAAAGAGAGAGAGATAGAGGAGAGAGAGAGAGAGAGAGAGAGAGAGAGAGAGAGAGAGAGAGAGAGAGAGAGAGAGAGAGAGAGAGAGATTGAAACCGGAACTTTAGCCTGTGTTCACACCCAATATAGGCAAGAGCAAAGAAAGAATAAACACACTTTTTTTCTTTTTTTCTTCCTCAGTTTGCTAGCTTTCTCCTCGCTCAAGACATCCAATCTAGAGAACATTGCAACGCTAAATGGGTCATGTTATATCCCTCAACATACAAGGCATTTCCACATGCCATGCTCACAGGGTGTTTTGTTTTTATCAGGGCAATCCTCTCTTAAGACCATTTTCCAAAGTGATGTCCATATAATTCTGCTATCAAGAGCATTTTCCCCAAATGCAGAGAATATGGATTTGGTTCCCGAGTCCCATATAGTGTTTCACAACTTCCTACAACTGTAGATCTGGAATCAGATGCCTCCATGGTCACTAGGCACACACATGGTACAGGGAGCCACTGATAAACATAAGCCAATAAATAAGTTAATATTTAAGACTCTTTTCTTGGACGAAATGTATGTATTCTGTATGTGTAAGCAAGTGTGTCTGCATGTCTGCATTCCTTCTTTGTTTTCTTTTTCTATTCTGCTGTCATTGCTTCATAATTTTTATATTATATGATATATTATAATGCCTTAGATAACTATTTGTTTTATAATTAGAAAAAGAAGGGTAAATCTAGACAAGAAGTGAAGTGAGGAGCAAACTGGGAGGAAAAGACAGAAGAAAAACACTTATCAAGATTTATTGTAAAAAATAAGTTTGAAAATTTACCACAGTTCTATTGGAAACACGGTCTATGCATTTCACATTGAAAAATCTGACCCCAGAATATGTCTTTGCTGTTTATAAAAGTTTTGCAAAAAGGAATATTGACTTAAGGCCACATGATGCCCTTTATGTAACACTATCATCAGTGAGGAGATGTAACAATAAAATTAAAATGTTTTAAATATTAGCACAATTTTGGTTTCTCATATCCACCTCAGCAAATTCATTTTTATTAAATTGTATTCTTCTAGCTTTATGGTATAAATGTATCTTTTGATGTAATTCATGATAATTTAAAAAACTCGTTTCAGTTTTGTATTTCTATTGTAAGGTTTTGTTTTAACCATAGAATACAATAGTTGGTTCTTCCTGGCTACTCATTTGCAGCCACACTTTTTATAATGGGTTATTTGGAATATCCTCACAAGCCTTATGCCATTGTACTAGCATGGTGCCTGGGCGGTCATCATTGAAGGTAGAAAATTTTGTAGTTGGAGTGTGTGTGTGTGTGTGTGTGTATGTGCGTATATGTGTGTGTGTATGTGTATGTGTGTGTATGTGTGTGTATGTGTGTATGTATGTGTATGTGTGTACATGTATGTATGTGTGTGTTTACGTGTGTGTGTATGCGTGTGTATATGTGTGTATGTGTGTATGGGTGTGTGTGTATGTGTGTGTGTATTTGTGTGTGTACGTGTGTGTGTATGTGTGTGCATGTGTGTGTATGTGTGTATGTGTGTGTTTAAGTGTGTATGTTTGTGTGTATGTGTGTGTATGTGTGTGCATGTGTGTGTATGTGTGTACGCGTGTGTTTAAGTGTGTATGTTTGTGTGTATGTGTGTGTATGTGTGTGTGCGTGTGTATGTGTGTATGTGTATATGTGGGTGCATGTGTGTATATGTGTGTGTATGTGTGTATGTGTGTGTTTAGTTGTGTGTTTACGTGTGTGTATGTGTGTATGTGTGTATGTGTGTGTATGTGTGTGTATGTGTGTATGTGTGTGTATCTGTGTGTATGTATGTATGTGTATAAGTGTGTGTGCATGTGTGTGATGTGTGTGTAAGTGTGTGTGTGTAGGTGTATGTGGTGTGTGTAGTGTGTGTGTGTGTGTGTGTGTGTGTGTGTGTCTGTGTGTGTGTGTGTGTGTGTGTGTGTGTGTGCATTCCCATAAAGTGAAGAGCTAGGTGGGCCAAGCTCAACTTTTCCAAGTTCAATTAGTTGTATAGGAGTCATCTTCAGCAAGAGAACCTTATCCTAATTTTGTCTAAAGCAAACCTTATCCCTGGCAATTGCCAAGGGTGTTTGATGTTCCTATGGAGCCCTTTTGGCCAACAACTTGATAAGAAGTAACCCTTCCCTGGTTGCTTCCCTCTTCTTTCCTCTTCCTTCCCACCTCTTGCATTGATTCTTCCATTCCAGCTACCCTTCATCACCCATAGCTCTATATTTTATTTAACCTTCCTAGGGAGATTTACCCTTCCAACTGAACACTTTACTGTATACTAACCTATTTGTTTATAGAGATTGTAGTTTGCTTGTGAAAATTGTAGGAGCTAATATCCACCTGTAAGGGAATACATTCAGCATATGTCTTTCTGATATTAGGTAACCTCACTTGGGATTTTTTCCCCTAAATACATTAATTTCACAGCAAATTTAATGATTTTATATCCTAATGCCTGTGTGATGTTTCATTGTGTGAATGTGTCCTATTTTCTCGATCTATTCATCCACTTGGAGACATCTAGATGTTTTTCAATATCTGACAGTAAATTTCACGTCAAAAAGCATGATTCAAAAGATGAGAAGTTGTATAAAGCATCTAAAACTTATTTTCTATCACTCTTTCTATTGTTCGGGTCTTCATCAAGGAGTTATTTGCTACTTCAGAGGCACTGGTGAAAAACTGACCCAAAACAATGTGCCATGCCAATGGCAGACTGTAGCATGCAGTATACCTGATCTGAAGTATTGTTGTATTAGAGCCGATGCATAATAATATATGTAGCTAAACATACAGCTGAGAGAAAGTGCATAAGATGTGCCTTTTTTGTACATTTGTTTGTTTTCTCTATATGCTCCTTCACCTTGAAAACTGCTCACAGTTTCATTGTCATTTGAAAATAATCTAATATTACATGTATATGTTAAGAGGAATCTCTTTAACAGCTGTCTCCATTTTAAGCACAACTAATTGGGGAAGAGCATGAATAATGTTGCCAGTCAGAAAGCAGTCTGTTAACACCGCTCCACATTGCCACGGTGCCAGATTGGCTTTATGTACTCAGTGTTGAGGAGACAGCTGTGAGGATTACTGATTTTTTTTCTTTTGAGTTAGTACTTCTTTTTAAGGCAAGTTAATTTTCCCAAGGCTTAAGTACCTTTAAAATACAGTGTTCAAAAAGCACTTACTGTACTGAATGCAAGAGCAAATATACCCTGTGTACTTTTATGGTTTTGTAAGTTTTTAAAAAATCATTCTAGAATTCAACATATTGAAAAAAAACTTTCTTGATTTTTCCTTTTAGTAAAGAATCAGACTTTACTGTAGTTGCCCTTAATATAATAGAAAAGATAATATTATAAATAATAATGGGGTTACTATATAACAGTTTTTGAGATTATAATATTATAACATTTGTCCATTCCCTTTTCTCTCTCTCCAAAACAATTCCATATAACATTCCTTGCTCTCCTTCAAATTCACACCATCTTTTTCATTAGCTGTTTCTGTATGCATATATATATATATATGTATATATATATATATATATATATATATATATCCCTTATGACTAAAACCTGTTCTGTTTTTGATGTATGTTTAAATGTATAGCTGCTCTCGGGTGATAACATTGGTATTAACTTTCTTGTATTGTATATTTTAATAATTGGTAGCTTTACTCAATAACATTGCATTTCTCTGAGTTCATAATAATTAAAATCAGAAAAAAGAATTTGCTCATATGTGGTTATACATATCTTAGTGTTTCTAAATGTTATTTCTGTAGAATAATTTCAGTCTAGCACAGTGTGTCTTCGTCAGGGGATTGCATCCAAAGACAGATTTATGTGATCTGGGTGGAATGACATACCTTTAATCCAGGACTGAAAAGCAGACATACCACTTAGCACACACCTTATTCCCAAAGAATGAACACAAACTACATTTGTAGAAGGAAGCAGTCATGTTTGAATGTAACATTTAATTTATGTGCAAATAACGTGATATGTTAAAGAAAGGTTTTTCAAGATAGGATTTGCACAATTCTCACTGGAACAGCACAGGAAAGAGAAGGTATTTAAGAGATGCCAAGTAAGAGTTGGGTCAGTGAGGAGTCAGTGCGATGAGTGCAGTGCAATACACCTGAGTTCATTAGTGAGTTCATACAGTTGTACGTGGACCAGCAGAGACAGTTGAAGCCAGAAAATAGGAAGGAGAGAGAAGATTAATATAAACTCCGGAGTCAGTTTGAGGCCAAGCAGAACAATTCAGTCAGAAGCCAAGAGAAGACAGATGGAATCAGTCAGCTTGTACCAGCCAGCCAGAGATCAGAAAGAACTAGAAAGGATTAACTTATTCAGCAGTAAGCCTATAAGATCAGAATTACATCTGGCAAGTAAAGGATACTGTTATACATCATTGTATCAAAAATAAGTTCTCTATTTACTATTATTTACATTTGTTCATTTCTGAAACAATTACTGATATAATGTATAGAATATCTGTAATAATTTTTCACAGTTAATTTTTTACTTTTAAAATGTTTTATATGAAAATGAGATATAAAGGTAATTTTTAATGAATATATATTCTACAAATGAATTTCTTATGGTATTTTCATTTTCCTATTTAATTTTAAAACACACAGGGTAGACATTGAATAAAGATATTGACAGTTAAAATGTTGCTTTTATTAATATTTTTCACAATTTGATATGCATATCAATGTTGTTTTAATCAAATAGACAAATTTTGTATCCTTGTTAATTCTTTATGTGTGTTACAGACTTACATTGTCCTTTTTATTTGAAAAATATATTTAGACTTTTATTAGCATATGTCTTCTTGAAGCTGCAAGCGTGCAATTCCATATAATTAGCATATGGCATGATATGGAGCAGTACCACTTTAAAATGTATTCATGACTCATAATAGAGACTTTATAATTGTTGAACAATAGATTATCTTTCACTTCTTCCCCCTTATATAATCACTCAACATTCTCCTTTCAACTTCTTTGAGATTGACTCATTATGTTTAAAATAAAGTTATTCACAGGCACTTGGGTTTTAGCTCCAAATGTAATGGTAGTAGGCTGCAGAACCTTTGAGATATGGTACCTATTTGACAAAATCAGACCAGTAGATGAAAACTTTCTAATATTATTCTGCCTCTGTATCCCATATAGTTTTCTACTTCCAGGTCTATCTAATATGTGATAGCTCCTTTACACATTCCCACTGGCACAGAAGTACTACATCATGATCTCTCTTCTACAATTGTCTTAACCCTATTAAATTGTGAGCCAAAGAAATTTTCCCTCCTTTAAATGTCTTATGACAATCACTTAGTTTTAGGATTAAGAAAAGTAACTACCAGTGGAAGGGGAAGCCCTGGGTCCTGCTAAGACTGAACCCACAGTGAACTAGTCTATGGGGGGAGGGCGGCAATGGGGGGAGGGTTGGGAGGGGAACACCCATAAGGAAGGGGAGGGGGGAGGGGGATGTTTGCCCGGAAACCGGGAAAGGGAATAACACTCGAAATGTATATAAGAAATACTCAAGTTAATAAAAAAAAAAAAGTGAAAAAAAAAAAAGAAAGAAAAGTAACTACTGCATTCACACTTTTGAAACCTTATGTAACTAGGGCCACCTGTTAACTGACTATACTTTGTTTCTGTTTCAATAGCACCTTCAAGTTTTATTCAAATTACAGCATACTGCAAAATACACATACATTTTAAAGTCATATGGTATTTTACCATATGTATCTTATATACATTTTCTATCACTGCAATAATATACTCTGATAAAAGCAAATTGAGAATAAATGGTTTATTTACCACTCTTTGTAAGGATTTAGCAAGAGATGGCCAGGAAGTCATGATGGAAAATGTTTAATGTGACTGGTCAATATCTAGAGCCAGGAAGCAGACAGCAGTATGTGCTCATGTACAACCTTTTCTTCCTAGGGTCTATGTCTATGATCACAGTCTATGGAATGGTACTAATCACAAGTAGCAGCATTTTGCATCTCAGTTAATCTAATCTAGATAATCTCACACATGCATTGCTCAGAAGCTGTCTAATCTAGATAATAAATGGTGGAAATTGCTTTGTCTACAAATTAATCCTGAATTTTCTTAGTCTGAAAATATGAATCATCACATCAACTTTTGTGTGCATTTACATTACTCATGTAAATTGCTGTTAAATTATAACTTACTTCCTATAGTAACTCATATACATCTCACAATTAAAAGTATATCCAATCCAACATAAAATTATCTATGTTTTAATAATTATAGCACTATTTAAAATTTATAAGTCAGAGTCTCATCTAAAATTCGAGATGATCCTCTAAGTGTAAGATTATTTCTTATAATGCAAAATGATAATGGATAAATATTTTTATTCCAAATAAGAATACCAGGATGCCAAGGGATGGAAATATGATATAACTGGGAAAGGGAATAACATTTGCAATGTAAATAAAGAAATAGCCAATAACAAAAGATAATATCAAGCCTGAAATCTACTATGGAGAATGTTCAATTCTTTCTTTTTATGTCATTTTTCCTATGATGGAGGCTTTTAAGCACCAAAGGTCTGAATAATTCATCCCATCCAGCCTTCCATGTATTGTGCATGTCATCTTTCACTAGGGTCAGTGGTGAGTTTATTGTACACCGTATCTATATTTGACTGATGCCATTTCCTTCAGGCTTGGACTGTCTCTCAAGGACATATGTGTAAGTAGAGGAACTTGACGAGGTGTAATGCACATCTTAATTAAAAACAAAGACAGATGTCACCAGACTCATTCATGATTAATCATAAGCAAGAAGTCGGCCTACTAACTTTGCATGTGCTTCTCATATGTCTCATTCTTTTTTATCTGTGCAAGCCAAAGCTCTTTTAGCTATTGGAAGAGAAAGACTGTGGCAATCTTAGGCATCCTCTCAAGATAATATGGATCTCTCTCTCTCTCTCTCTCTCTCTCTCTCTCTTTCCCTCTTTCCCTCTTATTGGTAAGAGGAATTTATCAGTCATGGAACAGAAAGTTGTGCCTGTCTTAGGTTGCCATCTGAAAACACCCATCATTGGCATGTGAATAATCTTGTATCCATGGGTTGCCTTAGGTTGAGAAGGTTTCAAGGTTTGCCTGTCATTGGCTACCAACTTCTGCTTGGAAAGCCAGTGGAGCTTGACCTTATTTAACTCTGTTTTGACATCTGTAAAAGCTCTGATGAGTCCTCTCAAAAGAACAGGTATTGGGTATTACATAGAAAGAACCATAAAGCCAAGTCCTGCCATGCCCAATAAGAGAGATATAATTGAGGTCCATGAAAGAAGCTGTACATTTTTGAGAATATCATCTTCAATGCTTGCAGTGTCAAAAAGACAGAGGCTTTGCATTTCTTAAACTTATAATCTCCTTATACAGGGCTAATAAATCTAAAGAAGTGTTAGTGTTATACCACATATATGGAAGGTGCATTTTTAGTCTGGTCTGATTATACTGAATCTCATTTTACATTTTGGAGTAACACAAATCTAAAGATAATAATCATGACATTCCAAATGGCTTCTGATTTTCATTTCTTTTACTTTGTCTCTTATGATCTGGACTATAACATATAAAATGTCAATTCTTTGTTCTAGCCTTCTATCCAAATCATCTTGTATGCTCAGAGTATTGGTTATATTTTCTGCAAGGTGATTAACAAAATTAGCTGTTCATAACTCTTGTGTTAAAGTTAATGGAGATGCAGAAGAACTGGCTATATGTGTTATGAGAGCATCAACCCCAGAAATGATAAGTACAACCACATGTGTACTTCTTGTCAGAGCATGATAGAATTCTCCCAATGTTTGTAATCCTTTTTCAGAATACTAGGGTTCATATAAATTTCCAAGAATTGTAATAAATGCTGGTTGATATACTATCATTACAGATTGATGACCATACAGTGTAGAAGCACAATTCCACAAAAGACAACTAAACAAGAAACACTGGACTCATTATCAGAGCCAATAACAAATACTCGTCATTTCCCTTTGTCCAATATTAGACTGATTTCTTTACCAGTTTATGACTGAGTCAGAAAAACTGGTCACATTAAAGGAAAGAGGAGGGTCATTATAACAACTTCTCCATTTGATTAATATTTTTGAACACAGTTTCACAGTCTCTGTGTTTTCTGTCCTATATGTTGTAAAAGCCTAAGGCAAGGTAGCTCGTCTAGTCTGGGATGTAGACATTCCCATTTTAATGCTTTTCACTACAGTCTTAGAGATATTCTTCTTCCAAGTATTAGGGTCCACAAAGACATATCCAGCATTGGCACTTTTTCTAGTAAAATAAATAGGTGGGTTCTGATCTGTAGCAATGTAATTCACAAATTTGGAATAACTTTTACTCTGAGACAGAGGAAATACTAACAGCTGAGTATTATTAGAAGTCACAAGTGCCTCTGACCACACATATGGATGTAGCTAAGGTAGGTCAGGAACATATGCCCAATACAACTTCCTGTCACCATCATTAGGGCACTCAGCAAGATCATGGTCAGCAGCATTCTTTGTCCCAGAGTCAGTGTGTCTCACCAATAACTCAGGCAGCCACCATGCTCCTTTAGCATCCTTTGAAAATACATTAATGTGCCTTGTTCCCCTTATTAATACTGGATCAGGACTATGTCATATGACTATAAGTGGATCCTTTCATTTCTCCTGGTCATAAGTATCCCTTGGCATCAAAGGTCAAAAAGTTCA
This sequence comes from Rattus norvegicus, assembly GCF_021556685.1. Classification (NCBI taxonomy): domain Eukaryota; kingdom Metazoa; phylum Chordata; class Mammalia; order Rodentia; family Muridae; genus Rattus; species Rattus norvegicus. The sequence goes on along the minus strand of NC_141548.1, from coordinate 90,795,927 downwards.
AAATAACATTTTTTTTTTGGTGATGGAATATACAAAACCCCCTTTTTATTTTTTACAATTGATATTTTAGAGCTCCATGAGCTTGATCTATAATTCCCTATACCTGAGGACATGAGAAAGTATGTGTATTATATAGATTATAACACGTTTTATAGATTTAACTCACATTTAATTCATATTTAATCTATACAATTACTATTTAATATACATATTTTATTTAAATTATGTAATTAATATTAATGTATACAATTTATAACTACTGTATGTAATTAACACATAAATATATACTAATTATAGATAATTTTCATTTAATGTATGTGTTTAATGTACATTATTTATATTAATTTATATTGTGTATTTATTAATGTTATCATAGTAAATGAATATATATTATATTTAATTGTATAATTTATATTTAATATGGATGATTTATATATACACATATATGTGTAAATATGTATGTAGTTACTATATACATGTTTCAATGTTTATAATTCCTAACTTGTATGATATATGTTAGTTTATATAATTTAAATTTAGTACCAACTGCTAGATTGGATCAAAACAGACAGGCATACTTATTTTAATCTCTGACAGGCAGATACAAGTCTTAGGACTCTTGAGTCCCTGAATTTTATGTCACCTTTAGTTTATGACAAAATGTACATTAGTATTTGCCATGATATTGAAATCCATATTTTAGAAAAAAAAGTTAACAAGTGTCTCTTAAGACAACAGGAGTAGACTCATGCCTTTGAGACATAGTAAAACCATAGATTTACAGCTATAGATACACAGGTTGAACAGAGATATTTTTAACATGATGAGAAGCACCTTCAAGTCTATATTCAGAAAACAACCAAAGGGAAATTAAAATCTTGAGCCTTGTGGCTAAATTGTAATAATTTAATAAATTGTAATTCCATTAACTTATCAGAACTCCATTAATCAATGTTAAAATCCTGAAAGTTGCTATAACAATTGCATTCATGTTTTCTGTGTATGCATAATAGGAAATATTTCCCATTTTTTTAAAATCATTTCTTACATCTCTATAACTTGCACTTGTATTACTGACTTTTAACATCTTTACTTGCATTTACCAACTTTATACATCTTTCATCTGAAACATTTTTATTTCTAAATCATCATCATCATCAAAATTCTTTTTCACCATCTAACATTCTTCACTTGCCTTTTCTACAAACATTTGTGTCTTAGACCTTAACCTGCTGGATTTGATCATATCTCGGAGCACTTCTTTGCTCCCTCCATAGCTGCCCAATAACGGAGGGGTGAGGCAGACCATCAGCTGCAGCTGAGGTACTGCTTTTTTCCCTTTCTTGTTTGCCCAAGTGTCTCCAAACAAGGAGGACTGCTTCTCCAAAACCCACTTTTCTCTCCTAGCCCAAGTCATGGCCCAAATACTAAAAGCATCTACAGGCACTTTACCTAGTCTACGCGCATAATTTTAAAGTCTTTCTCCAACTTTCTTCTAGGTTGCTAAATTTATTGTACCTTTTTGTTAGCTTATGTCTTTTCATAGGTGAGTTGAGTTCATTGATATTAAATGAAATTAAAACAGATGACTGTTGGTTCCTGTTATATTTGTTTCGGTAGGTAGCATTATGTGCTTGTGGTTTTCTACTTTTGGCTTTGTTGTGAAATGCTTAATATCTTGCCTTTCATTTGGTGTAGGTATCTTCCTTGTATTGAAGTTTTCCTTCTGTGATCCTCTGTAGGACTGGATTGGTATGTACTGTTTGAATTTGGTTTTGTCTTGGATATTTTGGTTTCTCCATCTATATTGATTTAGAATATTGCTGGGTATAGTAGCCGGGGCTAGCATTTGTGTTTTCTTAGAGTCTGCAAATCTAAAAAATATTATAATCGCTGTTTCCCTACTTTGCCAGAAGCATATTCTTAAGCACTTGCACAATTGCTTATGAAATTGCACAATTTGCACAAAAGCATATTGCCATTTTCATTTTTTCCTTTCTTTGTCTCTTTTCTTCTTTTTCTTTTTGACATTTACTTTTTTCTGAGCTCCTTTACCTATATAAAGCTCCTGTTCTTTTTGTGAGCCCTGCTATCTATGTCTTTTCTGTAGATTTTACTCCAGAAAGTTCCTCACCACAGCCAATGCTTTCACTTTTCCAAATGTGTCAATGGCATATGTGTTCTATCCTTTCTTCTTCACTGGTCTATCTTTTAGAAACAATCCTTACTATCATAATTACTAAGGATGTTCAATAAATTTTTAAATTAGAAGTCTACCTTTTTATCACTTGCTTTTATTTCTTAAAATATAGATGATCATTTTTGGTTCCATAGAACATTAAAATTCTATTTTCTCCTACTAAGTATATAGAGTTTTTATTTGGTTAATGATTCAAATTGCCAGCAGTATTTTGAGAAGTTTGAGTTCACTTCTCCCAACACAGGTAGAAATTATTAAAATATGTTGAAAATGCCTATTATTCATACATTATAATGTGTTATGACTTCATTAACTTAGACTGAAAGAATTGCATAATAGAATCATGAAAGGTTTTCTACTATTTAAGTACCTTTGTAATTTTAATGAAATATATACATAATAAGATACTACTGAAGGTCTTTTTATCAGTCATCAATTTTAATCTATTGAGTCTAATTTATGCTTCCTATATTGGCATGGATATGTGTTCAATCATGGAGGCATGAGGCCCCTCCTCTCTAGGAGATATTAATTGTAAAAAAACTCTTCAGCTCCAGAAGATACCTCAATTTCCATTCTCCTGGTCAGTCTAGAAAATCTAGAGATCTGTCAAGGCAGTCACAAACCCTGTGAGTCCATGTGTGTAATAGGCCAGCTCATGCTCAGACTACTCTACTTCATAGCACTCACCTTCCTCATCTACCCCATCTAGCCCTCTAACCCATCTACCCATCACAAGATTTCCTTGGATATTTCAATATGTGGGGAAGAATGTTCCATAGATGGTGTTTTTGTGGCTGAGCACTAATAGCCACATATTTTTAATGCTTTGAGCATTTACTGATTTCTATATTAATCATCACCTCTTGTATACTAACAATGGTTGAGAGTGTCACAAATAAAATAAAAAAAATCATAAAATCATGAACATCTGAAAGCAGCTTAATACCACTGTTAAGCAAAACAAAAGTAGGTTCTTCCTTTGAGCTTATGACTTCCTTAATTATGATTTTTGATCGTGCTTATATTATAATACTATTTTCAGAAATCAAGTGTTACTAAGTGATACTCTCAGTGTCAGGCATGGGTTATTTTCATGTGAGCTACTGGTTAGGGAAGAAAGAGTGCCTCCCATTTCTATAGGACCTAATCCCTTTTTTTTCATAATGACAAAACTAGATTCTAATATCTTATTGCAGAATATCCCATACACTGTAGGTGCATTAGGTATCAGGGTACTCCTTCCTGGTTAGATGTTTTGTTTCTTTTCATCAATTAACTAATTTATTTCTTTATATCCCACACATTGCCCCCTCCTGGTGCCCCCTCATAGAGTTCTTCCTCCAATCTCCCCTCCCATTTGCCTCTAAGAGGGTGCCTCCCTGTATTCCCTCATACTGGGGTATCAAGTCTCTAAAGGGTTAGGCCCACCCTTTCGCACTGAGGCAACACATATGTGCTTGGAGGCTCAGCCTGCCTGTGTATATACTCTTTAGTTGGTGGCTCAATCCCTGGGAGTTCCCACGGGTCCAGAATAGCCGACAATCTTTTTCTTCCTATGGGGATGAAATCACCTTTAATTCCTTCATTCTTACCTTAATTCTTTCATTGGAGTCCCCTACCTCAGTCTCAGTCAGCTTCTGGGTAAAGCCTCTCACAGAACAACCTTGCTAGACTGCTGTCTACAAGCACAACATATCATCAGTAATAGTGTTAGGATTGGGTGCCAGCACATGGGATTGATCCCAAGTTGGGCTGTTCATTGCTCAATCATTCCTTCATTATCTGTTCAATGTTTGTACTGGAATTTCTTTTAGAGAGGACCGAGGGTCCTGATTAATTACTGGAGGTAGTCTCTTCAATCTCTATCTACCCATCATTAGGAATTTCTCTTGAGGTCACTCACATTGAATACTAGGAGATTCTCCCATACCAGGCCTCTGGGACTTTCTAGAGGATCCCACACCCACATCAGCTGCATATTTCAATTCATTCTCCTGGTCTTCTGGGCATCTCTCCTGTTTCCCTTTATACCTGATACTGCCCCCCTTCCCCCTTCCACCTCTGCTATCCAGGGGTTGGTCCCTTCCACTGCCTTCCATGATTATTATGTTCTCCCTTATAAGTGGGATTTAAGCATCCTCACTTGGGCCTTCTTACTTAACTTCTTAGGGTCTGCAGGGTGTATCATGAACATTCTGTACTTTTTGGCTAATATCTACTTATCAGTGAGTATATATGTCCTTTTAGTTATGGATTACCTCACTCAGAAATTTTCTAGTTTCATGTATTTGCCTGCAAAATCCATGAGGCCCTCATTCTTAATAGCTGAATAGTGTTCCATTGTGTAAATAAAATATGTATTCTGTATCCAATTTTCAGGTGAGGTACATCTGGGTTGCTTTTAGTTCCTGGCTATTATGCATAAGGCTGCTAATGAACATATTGGAGCACATGCCCTTTATGATATTGTGGAATATCTTTTGGGTAAATTCCCAGGAGTGGATAGCTGGGTCCTCAGGTAGAATTATTTCCAATTTTCTGAGGACTTACCAAATTGATTTCCAGAGTGGTATTATAAGTTTGCAATCCCACCATCAATGGAAGTGTGTTCCACTTTCTCTATATCCTTGCCGACATGTATTGTCACTTGAGTTTCTCATCTTAGCTATTCTGATTGGTGTTAAGGTGGAATATTGTAGACATTATGATTTGCATTTCCTTGATGACGAAGGATGATGAAGTTTTTTTAAAGTGTTGTTCAGGAATTTGAGATTTCTCAGTTGGGAATTCTCTGTTTATCTCTTTACCCCATTTTTATTTGGGATATTTGTTTTTTTGGAGTCTAATTTCATGAGTTCTTTATATATGTTGGATATTAGCCCTCTGCCAGATGTCAGCTTAGTGAAGATCATTTCTCAAACAATTAAAAAAAAATAAAGTCTAGATGTATCACCGTACCTGATCTCAGGTGAATTACAGAGCAATAGTGATAAAAACTGCATGGTATTGGTATAGAAACAGACAGGTTGATCAATGGAATAGAATAGACGTCACACAAATAAACCCACTATCTATTTTTGACTGGATTTTTGTTAAAGATGTCAAAACCATACAATAGAAAAAAAGAAAGCATCTTCTTTCTAGTCTAGTGAATGGTGCTAGTTTAACTGGCAGTCTGCATGTAGAAGAATGAAAATAGATCCCTATTTACCTCCTTGTAGAAAGCTCAAGTCAAAGTGGATCAAGGACCTCCATAGCCATTATCAGAAAAGCTTCCTCCTTCAAAAGATATGAATAAATACAGAGAACCACACCCAGACCTTATGCAGAGAGTGAAAGACCATTGATCACTCAATCCTAAATTGGATATCTCCACCAAATCCCTCATTGCTTAACACTGGAGAACCCTGTAGAAGATAGAGGAGAAAAAGTATAAGAGTCAGTGGGGATGTATGACACAATGAAAATAGGTCCTCATTAATATATGTGTGTATATATATACAATTTCTATATAATACATATTAAGTATATTTTAGATAACAAAACATACAATATAATATAAAATTATAATTTAAATATACATATTCATAAATATTATCTTAAATGCCCAACTCTTCACATTTTTTTCAAGTGTCAAGTACATTTACATTCATATATAAATGTATATATTCTCATAACTGTGCCTGTAATAGTAAACTTGCAGGAGTGAATTATTTCATATATTTATCTTTGAAGAAATTGATGAGTTAAAGACCTTGACAACACCTGTACAATAGAATTCATGGTCTTTATTATTATTATTATTATTATTATTATTGCTGTTATTATTATTGTTATTATTATTACTATTACTATTAATTGGTTTATGAATTGACATTTATTTTCATTATTTTACATGAAATTTTCTCTTGTTGTTCCTTTGCTATTTAATTCAGTAAGCCATAGTTTCTCTAACAGACACAACAATGGTGATATTTAATCATATTTTCGACAATCATTGCATTGAGCAGTGAGATTTGTGGATAAGGTCACAGTTTTAGATGTTTTAATTCATCCTTGTAATGTATTAAAAACATTCTGTTATTTATATATACCATTTTAGTAATACATTCTTATCATATTAATATTAGCATTCTGTGAACAATGAATAGACTTAATCAGTAGGTTCTAGAAATAATCAACAATCTCAGAAAATGACAGAAAATAAACCCAATTTAAAAATTAGTAGCCTTTTAATGTACTAATTAAATACTTGCTCTGAAAGAGACCATGAAAAAATTCCTATTCACTGTACCTTCAAAAATGTCTGTGAAGAATGACAGGAATATTAAGAAACTAATAAAATAGTAGTATTTTTATCAATCTCTAAGTATGGGAGAATTTCCCTCTTCTAGTGTCTTCTACCACCAATGTTGTCAGAGATTTGTAATTGATAGTATAGGACTTTTAACTCTATAATTTAAAGGTACTAGTATTGCATAAACAACCACACATTTCTTTTTTGTCACTTTTTATTGGATATTTTCTTTACTTTTCAGATATTATCTCCTTTCCTGGTTTCTGCTCCAGAAAACCCTTGTCATCCCCCCTCCCCACATGAGGGTGCTCCCCCACTCACTCACCCACTCCCTCCCACCTCCCACCTCCTGCTGTGGCATCACCCTACAATGAGGCATCAAGTCTTCACAGGACCAAAGGCCTCTCCTCTGATGCTAGAAGAGGCCTTCATCTGCTACATATGCAACTGGAGCCATGGGTCACTCCATGCGTACTCTTTGATTGATGGTTCAGTCCCTGGGAGCTCTGGAGTGTCTGGTTGATTTAGATTGTTGTTGTTCTTATGGGGTTACAAACTCTCTCAGCTACCTCAGTCCTTTCTCTAGTCTCTCCATTGGGGACCCCACTCAGTCCACTGGTTGGCTGTAAGCATCTGCCTCTGTATTTGTCAAGCTCTGGCAGACACTTTCCAAATACAGCTATATTAGGCTCCTGTCAGCATGTACCTCTTAGCATCACCAATAATGACTGCGTTTGGTGATGGTATGTGGGATGGATCCCATGTGTGGCAGTCTCTGGATGGCCTTTCCTTCTGTCTCTGCTCCACACTTTTTCTCCTTATTCTCCAAAATTCTGTTGAGTATTTTGTTCCTCCTCTAAGAAGTACTAAAACATTGACAGTTTTGTGTTTCTTCTTCTTGAGCTTCATGTGGTATTTGAATTGTATCTTGGGTAATCCAAGATTTTGGGCTAATATCCACTTATCGGTGAGTGCATACCATGTATCTTCTTTTGTGAATGCATTACTTCTCTCAGGATATTTTCTAGCCCCATCCATTTGCCTATGAATTTCATGAAGTCATTGTTTTTGAAAGCTCAGTAGTACTCCATTTTGTAAATGTACCACATTTTCTGTATCCATTCCATTGAGGGACATCTGGGTTCTCCTCAGCTTCTGGCTATCATAAATAAGGCTGCCATAAACAGTGAAGCATGTGTCTTTGTTATGTGTTATGTGCGGAACATCTTGTGTATATGGGGTGGTATAACTAGGTCCTCAGGTAGTACAATGTCCAAGTTTCTGAGGAACTGCCAGCATGGTCGTAGTAGCTTGTAATCCCACCAACAATGGAGGACTGTCTGTCATTTTCCACATCCTTACCAGCATTTGCTTCCACCTGAGTTTTTGATCTTAGCCATGGAGAAATCATGCTTGAATAGATGTGAAAACATGCTCTATGGGAACTAAATCTTGACAATTCTAAAGATGTTATGCAAGAGGTGGAAGGAGAAATGGAATTAGTAGTGTTACCATCCACAATCCAGCAAACCACAATCACCAACTTGGCCAGATTAATACTTGTGAAATATTAGCATTGAAATAAATTACAACTGACTCATTGAATTGAAGTACTTCTCAACAGGGAAACCATAGAAATCTAGAAAATCACCTACTATTAACTGATATGGTCATAGTCCTAATAGAAAAACACACAAGTGCCACTCCCTAAGTCAGAACAAGTTGTACCTGCATTCCAAATAACTCTCCCACACAGAATCAAGTGTGTCTCTAAGCCCCCATCAACGAGACTTCATTTTATAATAGATGGAGATAATTACAGGAATTTAACCTATTTAAGTACAGAAAACAAAAGACCAAACCCAAAATGAAACATATACAACACAATCTGTAACCTGTATGGCTCCAGGAACCTTGAGCAACTAGGACTGGAAACATTGTTAAAAGCCAGAGACCAGGACATCTCCTGTCAGACAGTCTTTTATATATGACAGTAAACGTTCATTGATAAAACTTCAATTATATGACATTCTAAGAAGGAGAACTATGACAGGAACATCAATTCACATATCAAAGTGCATGGGAGAAATCTCTTAAGAACTATGCCACATGAAGAACTGAGAGCTGTTAACAGTTATTGAGAGATGAAAAGTCGAGTTAAAATCCTATGATGAACCCAATGTTACATAATCCCATGGTTTGTTCTAAATATGTGTGTCAATGGTTAGTGCCTTAATGGAATCCCAAATGAGGACACAGGGGGTACACAGCCAAGTCAGCTAAGACATACTTTATTCACAGTTTAATCTTCTTTTAAAGGGAAAGAAGACTAACGATTTCACCCAGTTTCTCATTCTCACCAGGTGTCGTTTCCCTAGCAATAGCTTATCATGGTTCAAAGTGACCCAAGCCTCCTTGCAGTCTGAGAAATCTGTCAGCAGTCCAACTCTTAGATGAGTTATCTAATTAAACTATAAACAAAGTTACTTTCTCATGAGAAAAGTGTCCTGAAGGCCACTTCTTCAGACATACAACTTGCTTGTCAAAACACCAGGATCCTCTGCTTGAGAAAGTATGCCTCCTAGGTCTCTCAGTATGATGAGATTGACAGAAACATCCCAGGTTGCCTCTCAGCTAGCAAGAGGGGAAGCAGTCTTCTCACAGAAGGAGTCTTCTCATGCCATTTCTCTACATCTATGTGCATATGAACAGTACAAAAGGACTCCAGTTTGACTTACAAATATGTCTATGCATGTATGTGTATGTGTTTATTATAATTATACATAAAAATGAATCTTTGTATTTGATGAGTGAGGAAAAGGGAGAATGGGAGGGACAGGAGGAGGTGGTAGAAAGGAGGCAAACATCCCAATATAATTCTCAATAGACATACTTTGGGTTTTATTGCATTTCAAGGTGTTTTTATTTTCATTAGGTGTGTGAACACCTGTGTGTGTGTGTGTGTGTGTGTGTGTGTCTGTGTGCGTATGTATGTATGTATGTATGTATGTATGTATACCATACTCAGGATTAATGCTCACTGAAACCACATGAGGACATTGGATCCCCTGGAAATTCAGTTCTGCTTGATTGTGAACTTCATTATAGTTTTCAGAAACTTAACTTGAATCTTCTGGAATATCAACTGGTGCCTTGAATCTCTTGAAAAGAAATCTCTCCATCTCTATTTTGTTATTTTTATATTCATATTTTATTTGCCATGTATTATGACTTAAATAACAATGAAAAATTGCTACTGTTGGCCAATTAACTTCACAAGAAGTAGAAGTATTTAAAAATTCCACATTAAATATTACTATAAATTAGAATTTTAATTATAAATTCAATACTTAGATATCTTTCCCAAAAATGTATTAATATACTTTCTCTGTAGAAAATAGTTTAATTATAATAATGTCCCAACCTTTCTTACTTTCAGGGAGAAGAAATGGCTTCTTCTTCATAACATTTTGTTATGACGCTTTCACCTCTGTTTTTATCCCAATAATTGCTTTTTACTTAATACCATAATTTACACAGCATACTCTGTCATTTCCTGCAGAGAAATTAAGGTATACTATGGTATACTTTATTCTGCTTTATCTATAGCAGTTTTTTCATATGCTATCACTAGTCGTTGCAACTATAGTGATCATGGTCAATGTATGTATAATATATATATATATATATGCATATGTGTGTGTGCGTGTGTGTGTGTGCGTGTGTGTGTGTGCGTGTGTGTGTGTGCGTGTGTGTGTGTGTGTGTGTGTGTGTTTTCTTCTTTTGGAGTTATGGTCATGTTACTTCTAGCTAACAATGGTTGTACTGCCTTTGATATACTTTTTCTTACATAAAAACAATTTTGTAATTCTTAGGAATATGCAAAAATCAATCTAGCTCATTAAAGGATGAGCCTGATTGTTCTTGTATTATATAGATATTATTACTGTGCAATAACAACTTTTGTGTATTAACATAATTTCCTATATATTTATTTATTGTAGAATTTCAAACGGCTAAGTAACTTTAGATAATTGCATGAGAGTAACCCTCTCAGAATACAAAGTAAATAGGTAAGAAACTCAAATTTATTTTAATGTACTGAAATATGTGCTACAACCAGCTCAGTTTTTAAAGTTATATTTTATGTATGTTTCTGGGCTGACCCTCTGGTATTTGACAAAAATATTGGTGTGCTTTTTTCCTGCAAAAGATTAATTCTTCTGCTATTAGTATTCTTTATTCAGTTGTGGCTTTTTGATTTATTTAGGCTTGATCCTGAATATATATAATAAAATTAATAAGAAAATCCATGAATTTTAAAGAGAGTTAGGAGTTATATATGGTAGGGTTTGGTGTGAGAAAGGGATGGAGAACATGATAGGTGGCTATCAGGGAAATGCAAATCAAAATTACCCTGAGATTTCATTTAATACCTGTCAGACTGTCTAAGATCAATACCACAATTGACAGATCATGCTGGTGAGGATGTGCAGGAAGCATATCACTCATCCATTGCTGGTGAGAGTGCAAATGTTGTAGGAATGCATACAGCCATGTCAATAAATATGGTGGTTTCAATGGGATTTAATTTACCACAAGGGCCACCTACAGCACCTTTTGGCATATACCCAAAAGATGCTTCATTCTACCGTGAGGACACTTGTTCAGCCATATTTACTGCAACTATGTTCATAAGAGCCAGAAATCAGAAACAACTAGATGTCCCTCAAAAGTAGAAAGGAAATTTGGTTCATTTATACAGTCGAATATTACAGCTGCTGAAAATGAAAATGACATCATAAAACTTGCAAGTAAATGAGTGGAACTAGAAAAAACATCATCCCAAGTGAGGTAACCCAGACACAGACATATAATTATATGATTTATGCATTTATAAGTGGACATTAGCAATTAAACAAACAGTAAACAAGGTGTAATCTATAGAACCAGAGAAGTTAAGTACAGAGTAAAAGACTGGCAGCAGGGACACTTGCATCCCCATGAAAGAAAACAGAATAACTTTATGTATGTTCTGCGTAGATGGAATGGGCATAGGTGGATCATGAAGGAAGGGATAGGAAATGTAACTGAGGGAAAGAATGCAGGGAAAGATAGCCTGAATTAAAGAGTATGTGAGGGATGGCGTGGAAACTTGAGTACTGGAAACTCCCTACAGTAAATGAAGGTGATCCTAATGAAGTCTCCACATGATTCAAATAATGAGAAAGACAGAGGCCCAACTGGCCATCTTCTGTCACCAAACAAAGCTTCTAGTAGGAGGACTAGGTTATGCTCAACTGAATTACTGGCCAAGGGAGTCCAATGGAAATCCTCAAATAATATAGGTTGTTGTCAGGACAATAACTTATTCTCCACCAACTGACAGCAATGCCCAAGAAAAGTTTGCCAACGAAAACACTCAAACAACTTACCGAATATAGAGAGGTCAAGCTAAGCCTACATAGAACCTTACCTAATATGTTCTCTTGTCTTTGGTATGGGAAGATTCTCTACTACTAAAAGAGAAATGTAAATACTAACTGAGCCACAAAACCTTTGGTCTAAAATGTTCTCCTGTCTGTAAAATATGTTAGAGCAATGGTACCATAAAGCTTGTGGCAGTAACCAATCAAAATCTAATTTAGGTCATGACTTTCGGTGTACTCCACAAGATCAAAGTCGTACCTATCACTTCATGGTTGGTGAAAACCAAAGACTAGATATCACAGAGATATAAGGTAATAAGCTTGATCTCTCTCTAATCTGTAAATTGTGCAGGTAGGTTTTGTGTGTGTTGGGGGGGGCAATGGGACCTTGTTATCAGTTTATGAAGAACAAGTTATTATCTTGTTTTCTCTTTTAAAAATTAATGATAATCTCTTAATACTATTCTGCTATACTCATAGACAAAGACCTTATTCAGCAATCAGAGAAACTACCTCCTGCTGTAAATGGGAACAAATATAGAGACTTACAGCTAGAAATTATGAAGATGGGTAGACCCTTGGAACACACAAATTTACATGTGAGACATCCATTAAATCACTTTCTTCAGAGCGTAGGGAGATGGGCGGAAGCAGAGATGAGGAGTGTAAGAGTCTGAGAGGATAGAGGACACTAAAAAATATATTCCCTCTAAATCAAGTAAGAAACGCTTTTATATACTCAGAGACTGAAACAATACACACAGGGCCTACAGTGGTGTGCGCTAGGTTCTCTGTATATATGTTGTAGCTTTTAAGTTTAGCATTTTTATGGGAATCCTGAGTCTGTAAATGAGTGGGTTTATGATTCTTGTGCCTTCTCTTGGGGCTCTTTTCCTACTGTTTGTTTGCCTTTCCCAAACTCAATGAGATGGCTTCTGTTTTATGTTATTTTATTTTGTTATGTTTTGTTATTATCGTTTAGAAGCCTGTTATTTTCCAATGAAGACAGAGAGTGGATCACGTGGGAGGGAAAGTGGGGAGAGACTGGAAAGAGTATAGCTAGGAGAAACTGTAATAAGTATAGATTGTTATGAGAAAATCTACTTTCAATAAAAGAAAAACAATCTCAAGAGTAAAAGGAATATTCTAAAACTATGATATATTTCTCATGACATTCATTTTATCTGTCAACCCTTACATTCCACAATCAGCATTAATAAAATGGCTCACAACCACCTATATAACTCTAGCTTCAGAGGATCTCAACACACCTTTCTGATCTCTGACAGTAGTGGAGGATCAAGAGCAAGTTAGCAAAAGTTTCCAACATGTCCTGAGAAGATGGTACTCAGGGCCCCATGTCTCACTGAAGTGCTATTTGTTTGATAGCTCTTGAAAGAAGAAAATCTGATTCCTTTAGGAGTCGATAGTGGTAGCTTTCAGATTCCCCAGTGAATAGTGGATGCTATGTGCATATGAACAGCAATAATTGGATTCATAGGATTAGGAAATGAATAGAAATTTATAAATGGAAGTCATTTTGTTGGGAGAGAGATGTGTTGGGGACTCCCAGGGGTCGATGGAAAGGAATGAAGGGTATACATAACCAAGTTACTTTGTGTACACATATGCAATTTTCAAAGAATGAAGTTGTCAAAAATACGTAAAATAAAGTTTAATTAACTTACTCATAAAAATAGTTCCTAAAAATTGCACTGACATCATTAAATTCTATTTATTAAGCTAGGTTTGATTGTAAAGATTCAATATTCAGAATTATCCAAGGAATTCTAATTAGACATAAGGCTTTTCACAAAATTTTAGCTAATTATTTTCAATTAAATGTGTTTTAAGTTGTTCAAATATATACAAAAGCACTTTTATAATCAAAATACTAAGGTGTTTTGTTGTTATAGTTATTGTTGTTGATGTTATTGTTGTTGATGATGATAATAATGTTATGGTTAATTCATTTTCTCAGAATACAAATGAACGACACACTTTGCTTCTCTTACCTGAGGGATTAGATTTGAGGCCCTCAATGGAAAAGCGAAGTGAAGTGAGCTGTATCTCCAGTGCCAACTTCAGTTATCCCAGATAACTGTTTCTCTTTGTTCTTCCTACTCTGTAGCTGGCAGTATTGGAATACTCACAGCTCAACCATTTTTTTTTATGACTGAATATTTGAATCCCTGAATCCTCGCCACTTAACTGCAGATATCAGGTTGCCATGGAACCTATCCACCGCCTTTCAGTTGCTATCAACTGTTTTTCTCTTTCCGAACTTTAATATTCTGCTCTAAGCTGCTTTCTATCTCCATGAAAATGGTACAAAAATGCCTTCCAACCCATTATCTTCTTCTCGAGGCAGTACTCCCTTAGAAACAAAACAGATGTTTTGACTTAGATTTGCAGACAAGAATAAAAGACCATAACCAAAGGAACAGAATATAATAGTGTAAAAGTGAGTCTTGGCTATGTAACTGCTATTCTTATTATGTTATGCATTCTTGTGCTGTCTGCAACTTAGTAAATGGTATGATAGACTTTGCAAAATTTAAAAGTAATTTTAAATGCATGGTTTTAGTTTTGTGCTGTCACGTTTTGTGTTCACAGCATGATTCTGATCCTGAGGGAAAATGCAGCATTGGTCTTTATTCAAATATTTTAAAGTGTTCTCAACACACCGAGTTGATACTACAGTATAGTGGGTAGTAGTTTCATTACAGAGGTAGAAGAAAACGCACAGGTTGGTTAGGTGACGTGAGAGGAGGATGCACCCAATTGGACTGGATGGCTTTTGTTCCTAGTTATTAAAATCAGAGTAACAATTTCAAAGCACTTGTCAATATCCAGGTGAACAAAAATGACTTTTTCTTGGATGACTCTTCCTATTTTAATAATTTCTGTCTACCACTGGGGGAAAAGAACAACCCAGGAGTACCAGAGTCCTTTAGAATTCGCTTACAGTTAAAAACATTGAATTCTTTCACAAAACTTTATTTTCTTCTCACTTTACTTCAGATGCCTTTGGAGGTGACTAAAATGTGCAAGACTTAGCCAAATGTAACTTCATGTCTGCCAGATGAGTAGAATTTCCTTTAATTCAATTTAAACCCTTGGAGAATCTAATTAACAGAAACAGGTAGTTAAGGGAAGCTGCCTTCGTGGACTGTGTAGGAAGAATGTCTGCTTATAATCCTGAGAGCAGTATTGAGGGGGAGCTCATTCCCTGTTCACACCTGCTACTGAGAATCCGGTCATACGTCTGGTGTGGTCCCATGTCATCCACTAGTGTTCTGAGCTTAAGGTGGGCTCTCGCTACATTTGCTGCTGGCCAGTCTATGTTTTAATTTAATTTAACATCATTTAATTACTTGCTTACTGGGTTGCCTGTCCTGTTCCCTAAGACACATTATACTCTCATTATCTGATATCAGGCTTATTTTCTTTCCTCTACATAGAACACTAGGCTCACGTGTAAACTCCCTGCCAGTGATCTTCTGTGACCCTTTTACAGATTTTGTATACAGAAACAGAACACAAAGTTGAAGAAAGCTCTTATTGTCAAGGTGTGTCCTTTTCTCTGTCATCTCTGAGATTGTGTTTTGTTTCATATTTTTATTTTTAACTTTTCTTGCTTGCTTCATTTCATCATTTGATTGAAGGACTGCTCTGCTATCTTTAATCAATGCTACATAACCATATTACTGTACTTATTCCACGTCATGTACTTCCTTTTATAAAAGTAAACCGATGTGTCTCTTGTGACATAATATAGACTATGGGAATGTGCATAATACACCAACCATGCTTTACTTACCTACTAATTTATTATTATACATCCTGAACTTTTGTATTCAAAACCAAGTAGTATTTCCTGGTTACAAATGGTTATATAGGATAATTTGTCCTACTAGGGCCATTCTGCTCCATGTGGCATCTAACGAGGCATCAGTGAGCTAGTAGCTGAACCATGTTGCAATGTTCAGCTTGACCTCTGCGCATGGTTCGCAAATTACGTCTTATTGAGTTGGAACATAGCTTACATTGCGAGCAGAGACAGTTTTCCTTCCAATGGGCACTCCATGCAGCTTAAGAATTCTATGATTAAGGATGTTTTTCTACTGAATAACCACCGAAGTTAAGTAGCACCATTAGTCAAAGATGTTATTCAATCGTATCACAGAGCAGGCAAGTATATTAGGGATAGGATAACAATTTTCACTTATAGGTAAGGAATTAGAAATTTTGTTTTTAATTTGAGCACCCAGAACAACCTTATAAAGTACAATGAATCACATTGGATGAGGCAGAGACTGATATTTTCCATCAAAAAGTAGAAATAAATCTGGTTTCCAAATGCTTTTGAGAAACTGTTGAATTTTTTCAGTGCATCTATGTAAAATATTGGAACAAAAAATATGCTTGCTTAAACTTTCATTTTATAGAGTAATCAGAAATAAGCTGATTAAAATCAGAATCATACATAAGAGACAAAAAGCAGGGGTTGGGGATTTAGCTCAGTGGTAGAGCGCTTGCATAGCATGCCCAAGGCCCTGAGTTCGGTCCCCAGCTCCGAAAAAAAAAAAAGAAAAAAGAAAAAGAAAAAGAAAGCTAAAAATTACATTAGAAAATAAATGTAGTTTTCTGATGTTTTTTCTAAGTTTTTACTTCCCTGTCATTATGAAAAGTTGTCTTTAATGGCATCTCACTGATAATCAGGCTTAATAACTTGAGATGCTACTACTAATTTTGCGCTCAGTAGGACCTTATGTTAGCAAAATGATTCAATCTGCTTCCCATCTCTTCTTTGGAAACATTCACAGGCTCTTTCTTTGGTGAAGTCCAAATCATTCAACTAATCAGAATTAGAAAAGAAACTTGAAAATTTACTTTAAAATACCAGATCTTTTTTATGATGGCATATTAACATGATAGTATTATGTTTGTTTTATTCAATGAACATCATATTGTAAAATGATTTGTAATTGTAATTAATATGGGTATTTTTAAAACCCCAACCACATGGTTATTAATATAGTGAAGTTCCCACTGTGAGCCACTTTGCTGTGACTACACTCCGAGGTACTTCTTAACATCACTTACCCTTCAGCTTACTATAGATACCCATAGTCAGAATGCAGAACCCTCTTCTAAAACCCTCAAAGTGAGTGAGCCTGGCAGCTCTTATGCACAGTCTTAGTATATATGAGACCTAAGCAAAAGAATTTCTGAGAAGTTGTGATCTAATTAGAATATCTAATGACTGCCAGGTCAAATTGAGTTAAAGAATAAGAATGTCTCTGGTGGTGGTGGACCTGGAGGGGAATAAAATCTTGAGTGTAAAAAGTAAATAAATAAATAAATAAATAAATAAATAAACAAACAAATAAATAAATAAATAGATATACAGATAGACAGATAGATAAATAAAATAAGAATGTCTCAAAAACAAAAGAAAATAATAATAGACCAACCACACAAAATCGCTGAAGTATCTATAACATGTACATCATGTACATGTTTGAGGGATTTTACAGTCAGTTAATCCTTTGGATTTGTATTATACATAATAAACTTGTATTCGTCTTTTTTTTCTGCTGAAAGTTACCAGGATTGTAAATATTTCACATTCTGCATTGATTCACCTGAGGAAAAATTTCAGCCAGAGTTAAATTAACTCTCTTTAACACTGGAAAGTTTGCTCGGTGGTGGTGGCACATGCCTTTAATCCCAGCACTCAGAAGCATAGGCAGGCAGGTCTGTTTTCAAGGTAACTTGAACTACAAAGTGGGTTCCAGGACAGCTAGTGCTTCACTGAAACCCTTTCTCAAAACAAAACAAACAAAAATATTGAAAAGTTGGAAGTCTATCATATATACGAGTTGTCTGATCTTTTAAAAGAACTGAATTGCTTTGTAAGACAGGATTTTTTTTATATTGAATTTGTTTCTAAAAAACAATGAATGGTATAACTAACTGTATTTGGTAGGATATAAAAATAGTGAGGCATGTTTATTTAATAGCTTAGTCATTAATTTATAGTTAACATATTTTACTAAATAATTTTTAATTTTTAGATAATTATCACGTATGAATGAAACCTTGTTGTACTCTAAGAGAAATAGGTCTATGAAGCTAAATGGCCACTATTACATTTCTCATTTGTAATTCCTTACAAAGCAATTAAAAGAAAAATTATCAAAAATCTGGTGAATTCTGAGGAAAAGACACAATGTAATGTAGAAACACAAGAAGCACTGTGCATTTTTGGAGCATAATTTTTAGTTCCATATCTCACTGTGTTAAAGGCTAGTCTAGTGAAATAGCAAGACAAGAGTACATACTAGACACTATCCCAAAGGAAAAAAAAGTGAATATAAATAAAATAATTTATGAAGCTATAATTATAACCAGTACATTCAACAGAACATTCAATATGATTGTCAAAATTTTTATTCCTATAGAGCTGAAGAAACATTAAAATGAATGAAAATCATTACAAATTTAGATATGGTTTTGTCTTAGGGTTTCTATTTCTGTAAAGAGACACCATACCCATCTGATGAATGAAAACATTTAGACTGGCTTACAGTTTCAGAGTTTACTCCATTATCATCATGGTAGGATGGCATGCAGCCAAACAGGTTACTGTGGAAGGATCTTAGAGTTCTATATCTTGATTCCAGGCAGCAGCAGGAGGCTATGCCACTGGGTGTGGCTTGAGCATGGATGACATCACAAAGTCCACCTCCTCAGTGACACAATTCCTCCAATAAGACCATACCGCCTAACAGTGCCACTGCTTATAAGCCAAGCATTGAAACATATAAAGCTGTGGGCCTTACCTTTTCAAACTACCACAAGAATCACCATACTTATTCAACAGAAACCAATAACAAAGTTTAGTATAGAATAATTTTCAATCTTATTTTCTTTATAGATAGCTTATATTTCTAATTTCCCCCCATATTTCAGCGTATATAAAATAGTCAAAGTCACTAAATTTACTTGAATTCATAATTACAAGTTATGTATTAAACAAGAGACATAATTAATAGTGATATCCTTCTTATGAGAATATAAAAAACAATTTATAATTTATACTATGGTGTGTGTGTATGTGTTGTATGTGCACGTGCATGTGTATATATGTGTCATGTCTCTGCCGTATTAGCACATGTGTCCTTTGGTGTATCCTTCTGTGTGCATATAGAGGGAAATGAAGGGTGAAATCATTGGTTGGCCACTCCCACAAGTTCTGTGTCACCATTAGCCTGTCACATCTTTCAGGCAGGAAATATTGTGTATGAAAGGCTTTGTGACTGTGTTGATGTCTTAGTCCAACTCTTGAGAGCCTTGCTGACCATAGAAGATGGCTAATTCAAGCTCCGGATGGTCCATCACTAGAAGACTTTGCTAGGGTCACTATCACAGGTTCTGTGGAGTTTGCACTGCAGTAGGTTTCTCCACATCCTCCAATTATGCACTCCCTATTCTAGTTGTCTCTCCACTTACTCTCTACCTCCTTTCCTTCGACATCTTTCTAGATCTTCCTGTCCCCATCATTCCCACCTGTACCTAGCCCGCTGAAAATTCTATTCTATTTTCCCTTTGCAGGAAGATTCATGTGTCCTCTTTATATCCCTCTTTATATCCTTTACTTATCCTCTCTAGGTACGTGGTTTCCAGCATGATTGCATTTTATTTAACCACTAATGTCCATTTATAAGTGAGTACATGCTGATTTTGTCTTTATGGGTCTGGGTTACCTCGCTCAGTATGATCTTTTCTTTCCATTCTGCTAATTTTACAATGTCATTGTTTTTAACAGTTGATCAATATACCACCATGTAAAGGTCTCAAATTTTTTCCTATTCTTTGGCCAAGGAAAATGTAGTTTTTTTTTTTCATGTGTCTGCCTGTTATGACTAAAGCTGTAATGAAAATGGATCAGCAAGTGTAATCCTGGTAGGATTGAATGTCCTTTGAGTATATGCCTGACAATGGTATGCTGGGTCTTCAGTTAGATCAACTTCCAATTTTCTGATTTACTTCCATATTAATTTCTATGACAAATTAAAAGTACAAAATTTAGTTTGGACTTGTTTTAATTAGATTTTAATGAATTAAATTAGACATACACACTTCTATACCACAGTATACACAGGCATTATACACATAAATTTTCTAATACTGGAGTTATAATTTGTCTGAAGTAAAGAATGTATCTTCTATGTGTGAGGTTTCTATTTAAGTACACACTTATTTCATTGAAGGGAGGACAGAATATTACTATATACATTATTTTATTCATACCAGTTAGTCAGGGATCTTCTTCTAAATGCTGGGTGATTGTTCATAAAATATGTAGTTTGCTCACATATCTTTCATGTTCCCTTCAGGAAATACATAAATACTGCATTAGTCAAGGTTTCTAGAAGAAGAACAAAATTGATAGAATGAATATGTATGTGTCCCCAGTTACATATAGGAATTTGTTAGAGTACCTTACAAGTGGTGGCCAGTCTAATCAAGCAATGGCTTTCTCCTAATGGAAAGACCAAGAATCCTAGAGTTATTGAGCTCTTAAGGATCATGTCTTCACTGGTCTTCAGTTTATGTTGTAATCTTGAAAAGGTAGGTTATCATAGCCTATAAGGAATGCCTCAACAATGGGATAGAGCTTGTAAGCACATGTGAGAACAAGAAGGCCAAAATTAAATGTTTCCATATCTTTGTGTGTGTGTGTGTGTGTGTGTGTGTGTGTGCAGCCACCATAAGGTGTTTCCCAGATTTAAGGTTGGTTGTCCCACCTTAAATGATCCAGCAAGAAACTCAAAGCCAAGAAACTCAGTTGTTTGAATTTTAGTTGATTCCATAAGTAGCTAAGTTGACAACCAAAATTAGCCTGCACAAACACCTTATATTTGTATTTCTTTAATACAAACAAATTTTATAATACATAGGAGAAAAATTGGATGTTTCAAGTAGTATGTATTTATTGTATGTTTATGAGGTAGATGAGTGGGCATATTATTTTGCCTATGTAGAAGTTATTGGACAACTTGTGTAGATGTAGTTCTTTCTTTCCTTCATAAAGTGTCATGGAATTGAACTCTAATTTTTGGGCATGGAAAGAGGATCATTTACCTGCTAAGCATTCTATTTGGCATCATTGCCATCTTCTAAAGAATTGAAACACAAGAAATGGTTTTAAGGAGCAAGTCAGAATACATCTTTGGTCTTTATTATATCTTGTCTATTTTGCTCAAACTTCCCTAGAGATTTAAGAAACTGAAGAAACACATCAAGAGTACCTTCCACTTCCATTTCTTGGATTTAAAAGATTCAGGTTTGATCATTTTTTCTATATACCAAATTACATTTAACAATGCCTTATAATCCGAGCCACCTGGTAGATAAATCATGTAACATATATTTAAGGCTAGTGATCAATGTACAAGATTCACCTCAACCAACTTCAGAAAACTCCACAAGTGTGGTACAAAAATTCTAACATAAACATCATACTGTCACAAAAAAAGTGTTTTCATGTCTGTGATATATGAATTTATTCATAAGCATGGTTCATGTTTGTCTTTGGTTGTCTTATTTCAAACCACAATTTTAGTATGGTCATACTATTTTATCCTATACACTGGACAATATTTGATTTCCTTCCTGGGTTAAGACCCTATCATTGGTTATTTTTGAAGCAAAAAATGTAAACACATTTTATATTTAATTGCTTCATAACTAAGCAACTAACCTTGCAGTTTAAAGTGGCTACATAGCACATATAGTAATGAATTTCATATCAGTGAAGATGTTATACTGGGAAGCATTAAGTGGTTTAGTATTTGAGATACACTGAGTTATCTAAGCTACCTGATCTATTTTTAATGTTTTAAAAATAATCTTCCTAACATTCAAAGCACAGGGTACGTTGTTGGGGTAGGAGTAGATAGAACAAGTTAATATCTGGCTTGCACAAAGGAACACAATTATAGTACTTGCTTAGTGATATTGAATGTTATTTTCTGTAATCATCCCCTATGAAATTCAGATGGCATATACATAAGTCAGTACACATTTGACTGTTCCTCCCTGCTATCATCAGGATCCTAGCATCCTGGAAAGCTTTCAGTTTCTTAGATTTTTCTACATAATCAAGTTTTGTACTCATAGTCTAAAGAACTGTCAAAGAAGAATAATTCATTTTGCCCTACTTATTCAGAGTGCAATTTATGTTTGAAATAGAATGTCTAATAGTGGACATAAGAACAACACCAAGAAATAAATTTAAGAGGAGAGGGGTTTGCCATTGAGAACTGTCTCTGAAATGGAGATATGCAAAGAAAATAGAAATTCATAGGTCTTCAAACAACTCCAGAGAAATTATATATCATGTCCCTTTGTAATTAAGTCTCCAGTTATGGTTGCAAAAGATAAAACCCATTAGTTTATTCCTTCTGATACTCAAATGATCTAAGATCATTATTCCCAAGGTATAGAATACCTACTCCAGTTTCAGTCACATTTTTAAATAGTTATCTATCAGTATTCTGCTAGGACAAACTCTCAATCAAAAAGGCCAGAACTGGATCCTGAATTGTTATATGTGTCATTACAATCCTCACCTCTAATAGCAGTATCATAACCAAATTAAAGAGACAAAATTAGTGAAAGCTGCTACCTTTCAAGACCAAGATATTTTCTTTGTTTAGCTTTTTTCCCTTTGTGTATGTGTATTTATCAGGAAAATGATATAAGTGTAAAGGTTCAAATAGGTTAGAGTTAAATATTGAAGAGATATTTCAGTGTAAACACAGTCCCAAGGAACAGAAGAAGAAGTCAAGGAAAAAAATCATCCAGCATTACATCCAACTGACTTTTGAATGAAGGATGCAAGAATGCAGAGGGAAAAGGATACTCTCTTAAGGAAATGATATGGAAAAAAATCCAGATATCCATATGAAGAAAGGAGAATTTTGCTTCTCAATGATTAAACTGTTGTTTATAAATGGATTAATTAATTCAATCTAACACACTATCTTTAAAACAGTTTTTTAAAAGCATAAAAATTGTTCATTATATTAACATAAGAATTAATTTTTGTTCAAGACATTGACATAGGAAACAATTTTTAATTATGACATTAAAACAATAAACAGAAAAAAAAAACAAACTAAAAATAAGCAGAAAACAAACCATAAGATGAAGTAGACAAAACTCAGAAAATGGAGCAATCAGTCTACAAAATATCTTTAGGCAAAGTACAAGATACATAAGATACAGTCCACAGAACTCAAAAAGTTTAGCAAGCAGAAGGACCCAAGTGAGGACACCTCAGTCACACTTGGAAGGGAAAAGAAAGCAAAACAAGAACGGGGAGGGAGGGAGGGATCTGGGTAGAAAAGGGGACAGGGATAGGAAGAGGGGAACATGATCAGGTATTCAGTGGGGGAGAACATCACTGAAGCCCTGAGGACCAGCAGAAAATATGGAAACAGGAAACCTCAGGTCTTAGGAGTTTGGGAGAACCTTCCACAATGTACCAGAGACTTGGGAGATGAGAGACTCTCAGGACTCAAAGAACCTTAGATGAAATGCCCAACAGTGGGGAGAGGGAACTTGTAGAGCCCACCTCCAGCAGAAAAACAGGACATCAAATGAGGGATGGGGTTACCGTCCCACAGTCAAAACTCTGACCTATAATTGTTCCTTTCTGAAAGAACTACAGGGATGGAAATGGAGAAGAGCCTGAGGAAAAGGAGGTCCAGTGACAGGCCCAAAGTGGGATCCAGTTCAAGCGGAGGTCCCAAGGTCTGACACTATTACTCAGGATATGGAGCACTCACAAAAAGAGATCTATCGTGACTGACCTCCAAAAGACCTTACAAGCAGCGGAAAGAGTCAGGTGCCGATACTTACATCCAACCAATGGACAGAAGCCGCTGACACCTGTGATTGAATTAGGGAAAAACTGGAAGAAGCTGAGGAGGAGGGCAACCCTCTAGGAAAATCAGCAGTCTCAATTAACCTGGACCCTTGAGATCTCTCAGACACTGGACCACCAACCAGGCAGCATACACCAGCAGAGATGAGACCCTAACATATGTGTAGCAGAGGACTGCCAGGTCTGGGTTCAGTCAGAGAAGATGCAGTTAACCCTCAAGGAAATGGAGGTTTCAGGGAGTGGAGAGGTCTGGTGGGTTGGGGAAGGGGCGGTGGGGAAATCCTCATGGATATCGGGGGAGGGAGGAGGTATTGGATGTGCAACAGTCAGAGGGTGGGCCAAGAGCAGGATAAAATGTGGAGTGTAAAAAGGAATTAAATAAAATTTTAAAAAATAATAAGAAAAGAAGATGGAAATGAAATAAATAAGAAAAATCTGTTTAAGTAGCATGAATTCGTTCCATTGTTAACACCAAACATTTTCCTTAGGCTACTGAAATGAGCTACTCTTTGACTTACCCAAGCCAATACTCTCTTTACAATAAGCAAAAGTGAAGTCAGTCTGTCAAGAGATAGAAGTACTTCCTTCATGTTTATTGAATCGCTTTTCATGAAGCAGAAACCAAGGAATCAACCCTGAGCTTCATCAGTATTGAAGGGTTAAAGCCAATAGAAAAGAGTTTTTCTGGATCTAGCCACTGTCAGTCTAGCATTTACACACACAGAGATACACACACACACACACACACACACACACACACAGATACACAGTCACAGACATATAGAAATCCACACAGACACACACACACATGCAGACACATACACAGACACACACACAGACATACACAGACACACACTCACAGAAACACAGTCACATACAGACACACACAAACGTACACATAGACAGATATAAACTCACAGACACATACAGATACACAGACACACAAAGACAGAGACACACAGACAGAGACACACATAGAGACACATAAAGGCACACAGGCACACACAGACACATACTGACAGATACACACAGAGACACATACAGACACACAGAGACACACACATACACATAGATACACACAGAGAAACACATACACAGACAAACACACACTCAGACACACACACACACACACACACACACACTACACATACATGCAAGCACACACTTCCTATGTTATAACCCCTTTTACTATCAAGGTCTCTCACACTCTGGAGATCCTTAGCTATTTTCCAAATGCTAACTGCCACGTCTGCTTCTACTTCAGCTACCAGGACGGGGAAGTACAAAATTTTGTCCATTTTTCATATGCCATCACAGCATGCTTCAATTATGATAAAGTCCACAAGTATCCAAAAAATATTTACAGAAGGCATTATTTCTGTCTAGATTTTCTGCAACAAACATGTTATAGAGCAGAAATGATTTTTCAGCTGGTCTGAAATGAGTAGGGAATCACCTGCTTAGATAGGCAGAAGAGGTATATGACCTACTTATAATAACTTCATTTTTCATAAAAGTTTACTAATTATAAACATCCCATGATTATTGCAACATTGGAAGCCCACTTATTCCATCATACATGGACCCCACCTTCCTATTGAAAATGGTTTCAGTGTCACCAGCACTAATTTCATATCCAATCATGTTTGACCAACTTGTAATTTTCTTAGTGTTAACCACAACAACAACAGCAAAAACAAAGAAACAAACTAACAAAAAACTACCTTTCCTAACACTCCTGCCAGTCAGCAAGACAGAGAAGACATAGTCCATATCTCGCTATTTAATATAGCCAGGAAAGGGGAATTATATGGGTTCTATCAAGCAAGGATCAAATTTGAAAACTCCCAAAGAGCTTAGCTAACTCAAAAGAAAAGCATACATTCCGTGATGCTGACAATCGAGGTTTACTAGCAGTATCCTTGGCAGTTTTAACAATCCTAAGGTCTTAGCCAAACCACCTCAGGGATGTCAAATCATACTGTGCACTGGTGCTTGAGTTCTGTCACCTTCTGAAAATAACCAATTCCTCCTTATACCTGAACCCTGAGGATGACATGTCTATAGATTTAGAACAAACTCTCACTGGTTTTACTTATGCTTCACACCTTCAATGATAACCCAGTTGCAATGGCTAATTGTGATTTAATTAGATTTTATAAAAACAGTAAATTAGAAAAATACATGTTATGGTGTTTCAAGAGGATATTTTAAGAAACAAGCGTAACTGTGTTTCGAAGAGGTGGTTTGAGTGTATGTAGCACTATCTTGTAGCTGACAACTAAGACAGAAAAATAAGAAAGAAATAAGAAACCCTCTTCTATGACATTCTTCCTTTATACTGTCTATATGTAAACATTTATGTAGACAAGAAATTTCATGCTTTATCTCATATCTATAGCACAGAGCTAACATCTTTAATCCTTCCCCGTGTTTATAGACCATACACTCTATGATATCCAAAAGTTCTTTCTTTCCCTTAGTTGATGAAATTTCACATATCCTGTCACTGCTATATGAAAAGACACTATCATACCATGCTATTTATGAGATTTGCCATGAATTGAGGATTTCATTGCTTACTAATCAGGTTTCCAGCTGTGGAGTTGGGAGCTGACAGCTTATTACTGGACCATCTAATACTCTCATTGGTAAATTACTTATTCCTTAGTAAGGGAAGTTCCACAGTCCTTAATAACTCCGTAATAATCCATGTTCATATCACAAATGGGACATTTGGGGGTCTTCCTATTTTGTTGATCAAAACAGTTTCAAATAAAATAACCTCTAAATCATAAGACCTTGAATATTTAGGCACTATATTTCAATGAGAGCTCATTAGTCAACAAGAGAAGAACTATGTTTAAAAGGAGTTAGTCATGAGGTCAAAATTATGTCACAGAAAAGGAAGAAGTAGCATTCCATTTTTTTGCCATAGATTCAAATGGATGAAAGTGATCACTGGGTTAGAGATCATTTGAATTCATATTTAATCCTAAAAATTTACAATGATGTTTTTATTCTGCCTATGGATGAGAAAATAATAAAACAGTATATTTCCTCAGTGACTTAGGACAATTGTTCCAGGGATAAGTTCTCAGAGTTTGTTGTTGTTTTTTGTTTGTTTTCCCACACTCAATAAAGAGTCTTTTGGTTAAGACATAGCATAAAAGCAGTAAATGGGAAGGATAGATCAATGCAGCATGGGAATCTAGCTAGAAAATATTAAACATCGAATCTATACTCTGTATCATGGAGAATTTGGTCGTGTATTTAAGCAGTCTCATCCTAGGCCTACCTACCTAGAGCTGACAAAGTCATTTGGCCAAACTAACTCTGCTTTACTCCCTATACTTATTCTTGGAAAACATCCCAGAGTCTCTAGTGATTGTGGGCCTCTGTGATTACTTCATGAAATAACATGTTAAAGACCATCTTTACATGACATCTACTTTAAATAAGTAAATCTCACTTTACTAAAGGTAGGGAAAGAAAAAAAATCATCTATAATATGCCTCAAACCATTTTTTTTTAATTTTAGAGAGTTAAAATGTTTTGTGCAATATAATTTGTTTTTAAGAAGTAATTTGTTACCAGATGATGCAGTAGTTATTTTGAACTCTCTGCTGACTGGAAAATCAATGTTTATGTAATAGGTAAGATCAGAAGAAGATATATGAATGGGACTGAAATAGTTGTATTAAACCTGAAGAATATTATCTTCTAAGTTTCAAAAGAAGGTTTCAAACTTTTAGCAATAATTAATTATAGCTGTGGAAAATGTTCAGTACAATTCATTGTCACCAATAAAGACATGTCAACTGCAGTGTGAAAGAACAAAACGCCAGGTCACAGTGTTCTCCCTTGCCATTTTCTCCACTAATAGTATGTACTATAGATCCTTGCCCCCTGAACTTTGTGTTTTTTATTTTTATGTTTAAGCATTTTTAAAGTAAATTATTCCACTAGATTTCATCATGTATGGCTTTTCTATCTTTGTGATTTATTTAACATAATAGAGGAATGTAATTTTGTTGACATTTTAACTGTTCCTTCAAATAACAGTGACCCACAGGTCTTTAAACATAATTTCCTTTAATATCACACTACAAATAAGCTAGGTTTCCATTACTTTGTTAACCTTAAAGAGGCCACCACTTCACCTCCCATCCTTAAAAATGATACACTACTTAAAATGTTATAGATTTTGGAACACTTTTTCTGAGTTGGATTAAACTTAGTCAAACTTTAAAAGAGACATTAATGCTAGCATTATCCAATGTAGACTTATTTGCTAAAAGGATACTTCTGTTCTTCGCAGCATCCAAACGACATATTCATCTATGAATTTTTCACTAGTAAAGTAACTGCAATTATGTTTAAAATTGTATGTGGTTATATGTATTCCCTTTCTGAAATGTTCTCTGTTCATTTATAATAAGTGAAATGTCAATTTTCTAAAGAACTAGGTCACTTATTACCAATGCTAAATCTTTCCCTAATATACAAAATATCTCTTCCTCTTTCCCTCCTGTTCTCCAACTGCAGATCTGTCACATTCACAATTATAATTCAAGGTCACCACGTGGGGAAAGAAAACAAATATTAGTCCACAAACAGAGCAAATGGAATGAATCTTGTTCTATTTAAAGCATTTTTGCCATATGTGAAACTTCCAGTGAAAATATTTTGAAAACATTTTTTAACATTTAGAGAAAAGTCATTGAATTTGAGAAATGAATATTTGATTATTAGCCCAAATGCAAGAAACTATAAGATGAGAAAATTGAAACTGCAAATATTCTCTAATAACAAAGAGAAAGTAAGGAACATGTTTCAACTCTATTACCACTTTTGTTCCAAGCTGAATACTCACATTAATATCTGTTAATTTTTGGCTCGTTTTATATGCTAATGTATTAGATAGCATTTTTATTCTTTCATTTATCATTTTTTAAAATTTCTAAATCACAAAACTACTCAACACATGGAATTTATGATTTTGCATTTTATTTTCATTATGTTTCTTCATATTTCACAGACTTAATGCTGAAAATGCTTAAAGTGAAATAATACATGGCTCACTGAAAATTGCTTACTGCTATCCTTGGAGTGATATCATTGACAGTAATATTAGTGAGGAACAGTCACAATGTAAGGCTATCTTTGGACGTCTCATTTCAAAAAGAATAAAGCTCAAAATTCAGAAAACCCACTGCACGCAAGTGCGCGCGCAAGCGCGCGCACACACACACACACAATTTTACCTCCATTTCAGTTCATTTAAATACTATGTTCTTTTGGTCCCTAGCCCCATTGTCATCAGAGAGGTTCACCCAGTAACTGATGGAAAGAGATGCAAAGACCCACAGCCAACATTAAGTGAGGCTTCAGGAATGATGCAGATGTTGGGGAGGAAGGATTTTATGAGCCAAAGGGTCAAGAGTAACAAAAGAAACCCTACAGAATTAACTAACTAATTAATTAGCTCATAGAGGTTCCCAGAGAATGATTCTGGAAAAGTTTGACGAAATACATTACTTTTGTGTAGCTTGGTCTTCTTAAGAGACTCCTAACAGTGGGAGCAGGGGCTACCTCTGACAGCGCTGCCTATTTTGAGGACCCTTTTTTCTTACTACATTGTCTTGTCTGAATAGGAAAGGAGGTGCCTAGTCTTACTGAAACAGGACCTACCATGGTTGGTTGATACCCCTGAGAGGACTGTCCTTTCCGGACGAAGAGTGGATTGGTAGGGGAGGTAGGTGGAGGGACTGTGAGGAGGGAAGGAAGGAAAAACTACAATCAGGATGTAAAAAATAAATAAACAAACTGAGAAGAATTTATAATTCATTAAAACTTTTGCCTGAACTTAATGTAAATAAGTAGATTTTCATCCAATAACCCCATTTTCATAATTATTACATTGTTTATAAATCCTAGTTAAGATCGTGCTGAAAACTGTTGTGGTACTATGGATGGGAAGGAACTCACTACTCGCATGTTCTGTGGAAATGTGACAGGGGATAAGGTATGCAGTGTCCTTTATTCTTGCATGTGTTGACTTACATGTAATGCTTCCTGTTTGCTACTTCAGTTTTATAATTCACACATTGCTTGTGACAAATTTGAGACAATGCCAAGGTCCAAGCTTGGAATTTAATTGTGTAGCAACCCATTTATCTTGCCAGATCTCTTAGAACTCTCTGTGACCTCACCCCATCTTAATCTACTTAGTCATCCAATGGAGACATCTGTATAACTGGACATGAATTAAGACTGATATGGGGAATATATATATATATATATATATATATATATATATATATATATATATATTCTGTCTCATCCATTTGTGATTATTGTTGCTTAATGAGCAGCTTTTGGTATTATTTTATTATTGGAAAACTGAATAGCCATGTAACTCAGTGCACACAAGAAGACACAAAATAAAATGTACCTTCCAATGGTTCTATGTGTTGTGTTGACATTTTATTCATTACCCTATGAAAGTATATATATTTTATTATATTTGTATAAGCATAGCATATGATTCTAACTACCAAATAATAATCATATTGCATATTTCTGCCCCATTTTATTCCTCGAAAAATTCTGTTAGCGTAGTACTGGTCTCCTTCATTTGATGAGTAATTTTCTAAAGTAAATTATATTACAAATGAAATTGATATTTTTCCCTGTAGATTCTGAGAATTATATGATGAATTATGACCTACTGATTATTTGTTCACAATGGATGAGCTCAAATCGTGACACCAGTGATCAATCCTTTTGATATGTGTGTTCAGTCAGTCCCTTATATATTTCTTCCAAAGCATCAGCATCATCAATATCAAACTCTCTACAAGGCGAAAGTTTGCTATCCATCTAGTAGCTCATAGTTCTATCAGTGTTTAGAAGCCACATGAAGAGTAAGTTTTTACTACCTGCAATAAAAGCAAGAACTCTTGGCCGTCATAACAAATAACCTTTGTTATGTAAGTTGAGAGTTGAAAACTTTCTTTGACTTATTTTGCTAGTGAATTGACACTGTGTCACTCAAACTTGCTTCAACACAGGAAACCTAACCCATATTTTTATTTTATTTTTGTTGTTTTTATTTGTTATTTTATTTACTTACATTTCTTTTTTATTGGTTATTTTATGTATTTACATTTCGAATATCCATTTTTCTAGTTTCCCCACTGGAAACCCCTATCCCACCCCCCCTCCCCACTCTTTCTATGAGGGAGCTCCCCCACCTACTCACCCACTCCTGCCTCACTTCCCTAGCATTCCCCTATGTTGGAGCATCAAGTCTCCACAGGACCAATATCTGGGATCTTTAAAACTGCCTAGTACTTAAAGATCTAGGGTCCCTGGAAGCAAAGATGTTTGACTCCAGAAGCAGGTGGAGTGCTTTTTAGACTTTAGGACGGTGCTGATTACTTACTTTTATCACACTACATTAGATTTGCCTAACTCAAATAATCTGAGACAGACATTAAGCATTCTTAAATGGAGGTGCCTGCATTAGCAATATTCTGAAAGAATTTTCTACAATGAACATAAAATACCAGGGGGAATTAAACTTAAATCTATCAGATCAAAATGTCATATACATTTTAAAAATTACCATGCCCAATTTTCTTGAAATGACATCCTACTGCATTTCCATGTCTATATTCTATAATTTTAATACTTGGATCAACTATTATAAAATTTTTGAGACAAAATGAAAGTGGCTGTGAAATCATTAGTGTAAAAACCATATAATCATTTTCTTTGTGGAAGGAGAGAATGAATACATGCACAAGCATTGCAGAGTATCTCTTATTTATGACAGTATGTATAAAATTCTAGTAGAATAATATATGAATCATTTTTAACTCAGGTACTTCTATACTAGATATAATGGTGAGATATACTAATATAATACAACTTATTTATAGCTTCGCTGCTGTCTCCCAAGATACAAATTGAAATGTCTCAACTAACTAAATCGAAAAGGCTACTGATTAGGATAATGGGCTATATTCATATAAGATTCTATTTAGAAATCTTTCCAGAAATACAGCCCAGACCATCATGCCTCAATCTTATGGAAAAATGAAGACGCATTAATTCAGATATTATTGCCAGACCTAGAAGAAGGACAATTTGACAATAGGCTTTAGAAAGTGATGGATTAGAAGAGAAGTGTATAAGAAAACTCCATTCATAATACATTTTCTTTAATAATTTTCATTTTATTTTTGTGTATATATTTGTCTGCATGTATATTTGTATACCATGTGAATACCCAGTGCCCTGAGATACAAGAAGAGGGTGTCAGATGACTGACTGTGGAGTTACAGAGAAATATTAGCCACCATGTGAGTGTGAGGACTTGACTAAGGTCTTCTGGCAGAGCGGCTACTGATGGTAATGAGTGAACCACTCTCAAGCTCCCTATCATTACTACTGTTTATTTTTCAATATATTATTGGTTGTAATTTGTAAAGTGACAGTAAGGAAAGGGGCATCTGAATTTAGTATTTTACCAGACACTGAGCTTGGGCTTAATTTTAATGGCATCTGAGTTGCAGTCCTTGACGAGAGGTACAATGTCAATTTTCCTAATTCTCCATTTGCCTATGAGATTTTTTTCTTTTCTTTTCTTTTTTTTTTATGGTTTGTCCAGGAAACTTCCAAAGGCTCCCAAAACAATTGCACCACAGCATTTAGTCACCCAGTATAACCAGATATTAAGACTCATTTAGGCATTTCAGATGAAGGATTGAGATTAATCACCTTAGAACTGAGCTGGGATCTGTCTTCCTGATGACTAGTTTTTGTTATACTGAGACAACCTATACAGTTTTCTGGAGACCAAATGACATCAACCGTCTTAACTGACTCGATGCCACCTGCGGACCCTAGCTATGTCAGTACTGACATTCCAGGTAAGATATACTCACTGGTATCACAGCAGTATCATTATTAAAGGGTTAACCATTGTTTTCTAGTTGAACGTAAGACAAACTTCATAGAGAGTAATATATAAGTGCTTCTGAAACTCAGTTTAAAAGCTCATGGCTGGGAGACTGTAGGTTCTACAAGACAACCTACGATACCGATGCAATCTTAGGAAGATATGTAGCACAGATTTCTGTACTTATATTTGTTTTTATATTTATATGTATGATTTTAGTATAAATGGTAGTGTGGCTTTTCCCATTGGATCTTTTTTTCTGCAGTGGATAGTGACGAACACAGAGACTCATAACTACTCATGATGCTGAGGGTAAGAGACTGTGCAGTCTTTATCATTAATTAAGACATTATCTCTATTATCTAATCCAAGGCCTGGGAACCATTGTGGGAGGATAAATGAAAAGAGGGTAAGAGCTGAACGGTCAGAAGGAGTGCCATGTTCTGAGCATGGTATGGTGTATGTAATCATGCACACAGAGCGGCTGTAGCTACATGCTCTGAAAAGTGTACATAAAGGACCATAGTGGAGGAGAAGATAACAAAAATGTAAAAGATGAAAAAGGAGGAAGGCGCGGTTGATGTCCATGGTAAACATCAGACATTAAATAAATGTATGAACTTGTTCAGAAATTTTAAAAGACATAGACATGCCACCGCAAATTTAGTTAATACCTGAAACTCATAGGCTTCTTTCAATTTAAGTTGAAATAAAATCACATGACTGGTTCTGATCAAATTATGAGCAGACACTGTGTGTGTACTAGTATAGGGCAGGTTTTTGTGAAGTTACTTCTTACCACAAAGCATAGAATATGTCAGAAAAGAACTACTAATGCAAGTTTGAATAGGAGCTGGATACTGCC
This sequence comes from Rattus norvegicus, assembly GCF_021556685.1. Lineage (NCBI taxonomy): Eukaryota > Metazoa > Chordata > Mammalia > Rodentia > Muridae > Rattus > Rattus norvegicus. Next base: position 90,762,197 of record NC_141548.1, on the reverse strand, counting down.
TCAGCACTTCAGGGTTCTTGTTGGACTTACAGAGGACCTGGGTTCAGTTCCAAATGCCCACACGACAGCTCAATACTGTCAGTAACTCCGACTCTGTGATTATGAAGCCTTCCTCTGGCCTCTTTGGATACCATGCCACACAGTGCACATAAACACAGGGCAAACACCCATATAGAAATTAAAATATTTTCTTATTACTACTAAGTGGAATTGACGCATCCTCATTGGCCTTTCTGCTTGTTAAAGTTCTAAATTCTGTGGTTTATATTCTAGGTATCCTGTACTTTTTGGATAATATCCACTTATTAGCGAGTACATACCGTGTATGTAGTTTTGGGTGGGTTACCTCACTCAGGATGATATTTTCTAGTTCTATCCATTTGCCTGCAAAATTTGTGAAGTCGTTGTTTTTAGTAGCTGAAGAATATTCCACTGTGTAAAGGTACCACATTTTAGGAGGGCAATCAGAGAGGAAGGCCAGCAGTCTCAACTCACCCGTACCCTTGGGAGCTCCCATATACTGAGCTGAACCACCAAGCAGACAGCATACATGAGCTGGTCTGAGGCCCCCAACACATATACAGTAGAGGACATCCTGGTCTGGACTCAGTGGGAAAAGATGCGCCTAACCCTCGAGAGACTTGAGACCCCAGGGATGGAGGGAGACCTGGTGTTGGGAAAGCATCTTCTCGGGCACATAGAGGAGGAGGAAAGGGTTGAGAGATTGTGGGAGGAGTACCAAGAGGCGATCAACAGCTGGATTGTAAATAAATAAATTAATTAATCAGAAAATTAAAATGTTTTAACATTCTTTTCTTCCAATAGGCATGCATCAAGTGAAAATTAAGACTTTATTGTCTGTCATTAGTTATGTAGTTCCATTTCTTATAGCATAATTTAAAGTGAATGAAGCAGGAAATAAGATGACTTTATACAGGACCAATTATATGGAGACAGAATAAAATATCTGATAAGACATTTTTATAATCATGACTATCAAATACAAATAAGAACTAAATTATTTAATTAAAAATAATATAGTTTTTAGTTTCTATAAAGCCTGAGAAGAAAATGCATTCAGATTTTTACGAAGGAAATACTACGTTTTGCTAAAACAAATTACAAGTGAGTTAATGGAAAAATCAAACTATGTGTATATTTAATTATCACTTATAAAGTCTAATTTCATGAAAAATATATTACATAGAGTAAAGCCATTAGAGGCTATATGAACTAATTCAATTCTACATTATGCCTATTAAGTGGGTTAATGTATGGATGACTGCATTTAGCTTATGACTAATTTGATTACTGTAACATGGCCTTTAGAGTATATAATAATAAAATAATAATAACGAATGTGCCATTTTTCTCACTAAGAATCACCTTGTTCTATAAAAATATGGATGTGGATAATGCTTCAGTAACATAGGAACATTATTAGATATAATAGAAAATACAAAATTTTCCAGTCCTTGCTATAATATATTTAGTGCTCTAAGATCCCAAAAGAAAATTAATGATCGTTAACATAAAGCATAGTACAAAACCTCTTATAATGAACATTGATGAATAGTTTTTGCTCATTCTGTGGAGCTGTCCTAGATCAAGTCTCTCTGGGCTTTGGTCAACTGCAGGAGGCAATAATGAGTAGCATTGGTCTTAGTTTGATTTAGTTCACAATTGCTTCCTTCTTTTTCCTTAAGTTAACAACAAAACGAGGTAAGAACTTATGTCCATTGAAACTGCACCTTTGTGCAATTTCTTCCATTTTCTGTAGATCAATGTTCTTAGTTCTAGGAAGTTGAATTATTTAAAACAAAATTCAAATGGAACAGATTCTAGGATCTTTTGTCTGTTAGAATGAGGTGTACCTGTGAGAAATTGCCAATGAAGAACTTAAGTAATTGTTTTTACTTTGTTATCTAAAGATTTTAGGGCAGCAAATTTAGAAGCATAATTATATCCTCAAATCATTGGAAAAAATAAATTCATACTTGATATTTGGCTAAAATATATTTGAATGTCAGGATATGATTAAATTTATGTTTTCTACTAACTCCATCTTCTTTATATTAATTATTTAACCTTCAATTATTTTTAGGATTATTGCTTTCAAAACTCATGCAATAAGGTATAAATAATTTTAGTTATAATAAGAAGTCATATTAAAGTCTTTTCATGGACAGTCTCAGCTAATTACCCCGCCAATTTACAGACAAAGATTTTAAAGAATTATAGCCTCTGACCTTTAATGTTCCCACCTCCTGTGGTGGATCAGTGATTGACCAAGGCTCCTGAGTTCTAGCAAATTAGCCTATTTGGAATGAAAAAATACATTACTTCCTTTCAACTACTAAATTATAATGTTTCTATAATAATGGAGTAATAAAGCAATATATAATGTGGAAAACATAAAAAAAGTCCTCATAATTTTCTCCAAGTCAATGACTATTGATACATTCCAATGAAACACTGAAGTCCTATTAAGTTTTCAAATACTTAGTTATTATTGAAAAATATTTTTTATTTGCTATGAAACTTTTCCCAGTATACATACTATTATGTCATTTTACTAGTTTTCAGGAAACCATCAATGATCAATGACTCACTTACTGAGCAAGATGGAACAAATTGCCCAGGAAATGTAGATTCCTTATGGTGACATATTGAGCAGAGTCCTGGGGCTTAAACATTTGGAAACATTTGGAAACTCATACTTTATAGATGATGTGTTTTTAAAATTTGGGAAGATTATCTCCAATGGGCAATTTTTCTAACTTTTTAATTTTTATGCTTTAAGTTTGTAAGTCTGTACATTGTGAGTCTATAGAGCAGTTCTGAAACTCAAATAACCACCTCTCCTCTCCAGAGCAATCCTGTTCCTCTGAATGACTCACTGAATAATAAATATCCCACTAAGTAACTGAAACAACAGGAAAGCCATCTCCACAGAAACTTTAGCTCAGTCTTCCCAGGACGGTGTAGATAGCTTTGGGCTTTACATTAATTATTCAAAATATGTATAGTTTACTTTCATTGTGAAATTTAATGCAGAAACAAAGGCTGAGGTGAGATAGCAATGCTGATACCTGAAGATCTTCTCAGTCCTGAGTGTTTTCCAGCCACTCTCTATACACTCTCCTCCTACTTAGAACATCTAATTCTTGTCTATCAGTCATGAGGCAAGTTTGCAGTGGTCAAATTAAACAATCATGGCTACTTCAAGAAAAAGGCCATTTTGATGAAAATGGCAATGTTGAAATCTGCACCAAGTTTTTCTAAGCTATTCTCTATTATTCCAGTTACATTGTTAGGGTATGGAAATGTATCTGCACTCATGCTACGTCATGTGTGGATACAGTATTTATCAAATTTGACCTTAACTAAAATTTACTTAAGTGACTGACATAGTTTATAGATAATCATTATGTTGTAGGAAATGAAGTAGAACTGACACGGAAGATTTCATGACACCGAATGGTTGATTTTGTCTCCACGCAGTTCCTGCCCAGTCACTGCATTCCTCTTTTCATATTTTCAAATACAGAAGTGTCTATTATCCATGCTTATCCGTGTTGTTGTATATTGTTTATCTTCTTTAAGCCCCAGATACCAGGGAAGCAAGAGGTTTCCAGGACTCAATCATGATGACATTAGTCAAAATACCCAACACAGGGGAGACAGAACCTGTAGAGACAATATCCAGTGGATAGTCATAGACCCAGTTGAGGGATGGGGCTACCCATCCACCTCAAAAGTTTTAACCCAAAACTGTTCCTGTCTAAAGAAAATACAGGGAATGAGTGGAGCAGAAACTGAAGGAAAGGTTGTTCCGACCTTGCCCCACCTAGGAAACCATTTCATTTGCAGACACCAAACCCAGACACTATGGCTCATGCCAAAAAGTGCTTGCAGACAGAACCTAATATAGCTGTTCCTTGAGAAGCTCTGCCAGATCTGGACCAGTGCAGATACAGATGCTCATATCCAACTATCAGAGTGAGCATGGGGACCACAAGGGGAGAGTTAGGGGAAAGACTGAAGAAGCTGAAGGGCATTGAAAACCTGTAAGAAGAACAACAATATCAACTAAATGGACTCCTCTGAGATCCCAAGGTCTAAACTACCAACCAAGAATACACTTGGAGGGACCCATGGCTCCAGCCACAGATATAGCAAATATGTCTTATCTGACATCAGTGTGTGGGGCAGGGGAAGGTCCTTGGTCCAGTAGAGGCTAGATCTCCCAGCATATGGGGATGCCTGGGTGAGGTGGGAGTGGGTGGGTGGGTGGTGGGAGCACCCTTATAGGGGAGGGGGCAGGGGATAAGGAGCTTGCAAAGGGGAAACCAGGAAGGGGGACATTTGAAATGTAAACAAATAAAATAACCAATAAAACAAAAATAATTATAACCTAAAATAATGTTGCCCCAAAGTAGAGGGATGTTAAAGGAGTGAGGTGGGAGTGGGTGGGTGAGTAGGGGAGCATCCTCTTAGAGGCAAAGGGGAGGAGAGAAGGGATTGGGGTTTGCAGAGGAGAGACTGGGAAGGAGGAGAACATTTGAAATGTAAACAAATGAAACAACCAATTAATAAAAATAAATGTTAACCCTTCACTTTAGAGCTTTTCAAAATGGAAAAGAAAAGCTAAAATTAACACAATTCATTTACACATGTGTGTCCACTGCCTAACGAGCTTAGTCTTAATCTCCTAGGATATGAGACTATGCTTGATTGTTTTTACAATATTCTTAATGATATTGACATGTATGGCCTGCAATCTATACAGACCATAAGAATTAATATGAAATTTTCTCCTCTGGGACTAGTAATATGAAAGCTATGCAGATTTGAGAATGTGAGTTTTAACCCTGAAATTCATGGGGAAAGGAAAAGTAACTCCTAAATGTTGTCTTGTATTTCCAATAATGCACTATGATATTCCTGTACCCACAAATATCAAATATTTGTAATCACGCATGTGTACACATGAATGTACACAGAAATATAACAGACAATTTAATTATTATTAAAATTGTATAAATTACCAGTTTGCCTTGTACTAAGCCTGAACGTGCTGTGCAAACTCCAAGGGAAAAAAATGATCACTAAATCTATAAGATGTGATAATTAATGAAGCTCTGAAGGAATCATCTGTATGGCATGAATAACACTGTCCAACAACATAAGCTAAACCTTGAACTTTTAAGGTATGTTGAACAGAAGATAAATCATGTGCTGTACTGTAAACCTAAGACCTATCCTAGTAGAGCCATAGATCTCATAGGAGAAATTACTCCTGGCACTTTAATAAACCAGTATAAATTCTACTGCATTCTAAATATTTACACTTATATTCATCAATAAATATACCTCTCACCCTTCATCAAGTAATCTTCTTTTTGAAGCAGACAGAGGCCTTTGAAGAAAACACTAACTAATCAAAATGCAGAATGCACCTGACTGTGAGCTACCAAACTCTGTTGATACATCAGTCATATGTAAGGCACAGGAAATACTAGAAAAAAGCAGAGGTTTTTAAGGAAAAGAATGACTGGGGAGTCTGCTGCAAAACTATGCTTTCTAGATATCACAGAGGACATACACCCATGAAATATAAATACTATTTTTAAAACCAGACCTGAATAAAGACCACATCAGTTGAGGCAAAAATAGAACAGGGAAATTGCACAAAGCGTACTCCTAGGTGAGGGGCTAAATGCAATAAAAATTACTGAGAGAACAGTCGTTTGGTTTTTCCCAGAGACCTGAACCCTAAGTTTTTATCCATTTCCAAGTGGTCGGCTTAAAAGACTATATACAAGCAATACCAAATGGACTTAATAGAGTAAATATATGTTTTTTTGTTTGTTTGTTTTTTACCTTAAGTACCTGTATATGCTGATAATATAAAAATAATAAGACATTGATTTAAAAGGGATGGGAGATGGAAGTGGTTGTAGAGAAAGAGGCAGAAATAATATAATTTTGCTTTTAAAAAGTAATTAAGTAAATAATATACATACAAATTCGTTAATGAGCACCCAAATTGCATGGTGGAGAGAGTTGGACCCTCAGAAGTGTGGCCACTCCTGAGAATTCAGAGGAGATTACATTCCTGACCCAAGAGGGGATCACCTAGTGCCATCTGTGCCCCCTAGGCACAGTGACTAAGGAGCAGTCATGTGCAGGACCTTCCAGGTCCCTGCCTGAGTGAAGAGCTGAAAGCCAGTTGCCAGGAGCACGTACACACCTGAGAGCAGAGGTCAGACCAATTTTTCTGCTCCAAGTGACCTGCCTGGTGGACTCAGGACACACAAAGGCAGAAGTCTTCTGGGACACGGCACTTCTGGTTTCTGGCTGTGCCTGGAACTGAACCAAACCAATCCCACAGCTCCCTGAACCCAAATCCCGTGGGGCAGAGAGCTAAACCCCCCAAAATTAAGATAATCCTGAGACCATAGGACAAACTACCACTTCTGCCCAACTCTGCCCATATCCCTGGTGCAAGAGGAAACTGCACAGTGTCTCTGAATACAGGAATCTAGGAGCAGTCAGCTGCAGGAACCTGCTGGTTCTGGCCTGCTCCCCGAACTGAACTGAACTGAACTGAACCGGTCACACACCTCACTGTACACTAATCCCATGGGGAAGAGAGCTGGACTCTCAAAAGTGTAGACACTCCTGAAAAGTCAGAGGAGACTACTCTCTGCCCACATTCCTGACCAATCAGAAATTGCCTAGTGTCATCAGAGTCACCTGGGCACAGGGACCTTGGAGCAATGAGGGATAGGACCCTTCAGGATTCTCCCTGCAGCTAGAACTGAAAGTCAGTCACCAGGAGTGCCTTCACACCTGAGAACAGAGCTGTCTATTCCCAGACCCTGCTGAAAGAAAACAGGTCTACAAGAGTGCTGAAACAGAGGCATACAGGAGGGTCAAGCCACTGACAGAAAAAAACAAGACAAACTAACACCAGACACACCTGATGGTGAGAGGCAAGCAAAGGAACCTAAGCAACAGAAATCAAGAGTACTTGGCATCCCAGTTATCCCACTAAAGCAAATAACAGATATCCAAACACACTGGAAAAGCAAGATTTGGATTTGAAAACACATTTTATGATGACGATGGAGGACTTCAAAAAGGACATAAATAATTCCCTTAAAGAAATACAAGACAACATAAATAAACAAGTAGAAGTCCTTAAAGAGAAAACACAAACATCCCTTAAAGAAGTACAGGAAATACAACCAAACAGGTGAAGGAATTGAACAAAATCATCAAGGATTCAAAAATGGAAATAGAAACAATAAAGAAAGCACAAAGGGAGACAACCCTAGAGATAAGGGAAACCTAGAGAAAGGATCAGGAGTCATAGATGCAAGGATCACCAACAAAATATAAGAGCTAGAAGAGAGAATCTCAGTGACAGAAGATACCATAGAAAACATTGACACAACCATCAAAGATAATGTGAAACTGAAAAAGTCCCTAACCCAAAACATCCTGGAAATCCATGACACAATGAGAAGATCAAACCTAAGGATAATAGATATGGAAGAGAGTGAAGACTCACCTTAAAAGGCCAGTAAATATCTTCAACAAATTTATAGAAGAAAACTTCCCTAACCTAAAGAAATAGATGCCCATAAGCATACCAGAAGACCTCCGAACTCCAAAGAGATTGGACCAGAAAAGAAATTCTTCCCGTTACATAATAGTCAAAACACCAAATGCATAAAACAAAGATAGAATATTAAAAGCAGTAAGAGAAAAGGGACAAGTAGCATATTAAGGTAGACCTATAAGAATTTCACCAGAATTTTCACCAGAGACTATGAAGCTGGAAGATCCTGGTCAGATGTCATACAGACCCTAAGAGAACACAAATGCTAGCCTAGGCTACTATGTCCAGCAAAACTCTCAATTAACATAGATGGAGAACCCAAGATATTCCATGACAAAACCAAATTTACACAATATCTTTCTACAAATCCAGCCCCTATAAAGGATATTAGATTTAAAACTACAACAGAGGTAGGGAAACTACATCCTAGAAAAAGGGATAAAGTAATCTCCTTGCAACAAAACCAAAAGAAGTGAGAGTCACAATCATAATTCCACCTCTATCAGTGAAAATAACAGGAAGCTACAATCACTATTCTTTAATATCTCTCAACATCATTGGACTCAATTCCCCAGTAAAAAGATATAGACTAACAGACTGGATACATAAAGAGGGCCCAGCATTTTGCTGCATACAGGAAATAGACCTCAGAGACAAAGACAAACACTACCTTAGAGAAAAAGGCTAGATAACAACTTCCAAACAAATGGTCCAAAGAAACAAGTTGGAGTAGCTATATTAATAGCGAATAAAATCAACTTTCAACCAAAAGACATCCAAAAAGATAAGGAAGGACATTTCATATCCATCAAAGAAAAAATCCACCAAGATGAACTCTCAATCCTAAATATCTATGCTCCAAATGCAAGGGCACCTACATACATAAAAGAAACCTTACTAAAGCTCAAAGCACACATTGCACCTCACACAATAATAGTGGGAGATTTCAACACCTCACTCTCCTCAGTGGACAGATCATGGAAACAGAAATTAAACAGAGACAGAGAAACTAACAGAAGTTACGAACCAAATGGACCCCCATTGGAGGAATTAGGAAAAAGATCGAAAGAGCTGAAGGAGCTTGCATCCCCATATGAACAACAATGCCAACCAACCAGAGCTCCTAGGGACTAAACCACTACTCAAAGACATGGGACAGAACCATGGCCCCAACTGCATATGTTGCAGAGGATGATCTTGTTGGGCACCAATGGAAGGAGAAGCCCTTGGTCCTGCCAAGGTTTGACCCCCAGTGTGTGGTAATATTGTGGGGAGGGGTGTATGGAAAGGGGAACACCCTTATAGAAGAATGGACGGTGGATGGGATAAGGGGCTTATGTCTGGGAATCTGGGAAAGGAAATAAAATTTGAAATGTAAATGAAATAAATACCCAATAAAAACTTTAGAAAATTACTTAACGAACAAGTACTAGATATGGACAAACATATAGCATTTATCAAGGGGTCATGAATTATTACAGTTGAGTAAATTATAGTTCCTAGATCAAAATTGGTTTTAGTCAAATAACAAAACTGATACATATAGGTAGTCACCATATAATGTGACCTAGTTAACTACTATAATTTTTCCTTATCAAATACAATAAATATAAATTGCACCTTACAGAATTATTCTATTGGCCAAACATTTGTACTTTCAAGAAACGATACCTTATTTTCTCAGGTTATTTAATTAAGGAAACTTAAAGTAATTCAATATCAGCTTATTTCAATTATTTATATGATCAATAATATTATTTGAATCTTTCGTTTTCTTTAAATTGAAAATAGATTCTTCTCTCACACAAAGCATCCTAACTCCTCTCTTTCCACTCCTCCCAGCTCCCAGTCTCCCTATGTTTGTGGGTGAACACTGTCATAGAGGCAGGAGGAGGGAGGAAGGAGTAGGGGAATTCTAGAGGAGAAATTGGAAAAGGGGATAGCATTTGAAATTTAAGTGAAGAAAATATCCAGTTAAAAAAAATGAAAAAAAAAAAGAGACATGTATCAGGAGTTGCTTTCTATGACCAGTTATTTAATGCTACATTTTAAGGACATCATTAAAATTAGTTTATAGAAAGCTATCAATTGTTCCCCACTCCTCTATGACATCTATAATTAATATAGGTATAATGAATACACAAGGAAGAAATAATTTCTGTACTAGAATGCAGAGAAAACAAAATCCTATTATAGTAGAGGAAATTGTCATTGTAGTCATCAGTATAGCATGGTTGATATAGTCAAAATGACTGTGTACTCTAACTTGGAATCATGGATTTAGAAAATGCCAACGAGGACCCATCACCTAACAGAAAGACTGTTCATAATTCCTGGAAGGTTAAGTGAAGGAAGGCTCTGAATGAGTAAGGGGGATGAATATAATCACAACGTATTTTATATAAAATATAGTAGCTGTGGGAATAGAATTTCATGTTTTCCTGACTTTTCTTCCATTTAATATTCCATAGAAAAATCCTTGTATAAAATGATTAATTTAATCTGAGATCAATTACACACATTCATTCATTATTCATCATTTCTTGGAACTTTATTTATCATGTATTTTTTTGAGAAAATGAAATTGAACTGTTCTATCACTTTTTGCCGACACTTCTTTTATCTATAATGTACTGAATTAAAGGATATATTGAAAGTAATAGTTTTCGTTCCCAGAAATATGAATATAGAACTCATAGTGCCTATAATCATTTAAAGACTTTTGAAAGGATGCTAATATAGATGTTGGGGAAATTTATTAAAATAAATAAATTTCATTTCCATGCATTAAATAAATCCCTCATCCATTAACACAATTAAAATGCAATTAGATATCAGAAAACATTTTAAAGACACATTGTGTGCAAATACTTTCAAAACATCTTTAATAGCTGACTAGATACAATTATATTGTACTTACATTTGTAAAATCAATTATTAATTACAGTAAAGTATGTCACATACCTGTCAAATTCTCAATAACAGAAAGTTATCATTCAGTGTCTACTCTAGAGGATAAGCCATCTAAAATGAATAAAGGTTTTTATATTCGTGTGCCTTCATTTTTATCCAATTTAATATAAGTGAAAATAGTACTACTTATTTTTATTTGGAGATTTTACTTTATTTTATGTATTTTTTTTCAATTGAGATGTCATGATGTTATCTCTCTTATTTTAACTGTGTCCAGAGTTTACTATGTACCCTAAGCAATCCTTACACTCACAATAATCGCCTGTTCTTTGCCTTGTGATTTCTGAGATATAGACATTACTCAACACCCTTCCTATTCTATCTGAATGTTTTATTTATTAATATATTTTATATAATGGTCTTTATTACCGATCTATAAAATTATATTAAAAAGTATATTTAACTTTATTTGTAGTATTTGTTTTGACACATTTGACTAAATATTATTGAAACATACATAGATCCATAAAATATAATTCCATCCCAAGTTACTGTGGGGCATATAAAAACACACAAAATCATGTGTTACTTACTTGCACAAACTTTTACACCGAACGCATAAATTTGAGTAGTACAGTTTTTCATCATTTTGCATACATTTAGTCACTTTAAACTTTGAAAATGTTTGCTCTGCTCTCTGCTCCTCCTTTTTCTACAGATAGCTGCATCTTCTTATGCAGTTCCAGTCTCATCCCATAGACAAGATGGTGAAGGTCATTTGTGAATAGATTTGCCACTATTGTGCACCTGGTTACCAGGGCTCTGCACTTGGCAAAGTAGAGATTGTTGCCATCAGTGACCCCTCATTGACTTCAACTACATGAACTCCATATTCCGGTATGATTCTATCCATGGCAAATTCAATGACACAGACAAGGCTGAGAATGGGAAGCTTGTCATCAACAGGAAGCCCATCACAATCTTCCAGGAGCAACATTCCATTAACATCAAATTGGGTGAGGCTGGTGATGTGTATGTTGTGCCGTCTACTGGTATCTTCACCACCACGGAGAAGACTGGGGACCACTTGAGGGTGAGGCCAAAAGGTTCAGCAATTCTGCCCCTTTGGCCGATGTTTCCATGTTAGTAATGGGTGTAGACCATGAGAAACATGACAGCTCATTCAAGATTGTCAGCAATGCATCCTGCATCACCAATGGCTTACCCCCCTGGCCAAGGTCATCCGTGACAACTCTAGTATTGTGGAAGGGCTCATGACCACAGTCCATGACATCACTGTCACTCAGAAGACTATGGGTGGCCCCTCTAGAGAGCTGAGGTGTGATGGTTGTGGGTCAGCCCAGAACATCATCCCTGCATCCACTTGTGCTGCCAAGTCTGTGGGCAAGGTCATCTCAGAGTTGAACAGGAAGCTCACTGACATGGCCTACTGTGATCCTACCCCCAATGTACTGTTGTGGATCTGACATGCCACCTGGAGAAACCTGACAATTATGATGACACCAAGAAGGTGGTGAAGCATGTATCCAAAGGTCCACTGAGGACCATGTTGTATCCTGAAGGAAACTTTTTTTCTTCCATTTATATTAAATTGGGTATTTCTAATTTACATTTCAAATGTTATTCCCTTTCCCGGTTATCAACTCCCACCCTTCCACCTTTGATGCTGGAGCTTGCATTGCTCTAAATGACAACTTTGTAAAGCTCATTTCCTGGTATGACAATGATCCCGGCTACAGAAACAGGGTAGTGGACCTTATGACATACATGGCATCTAAGGAGTAAGGAACCCTAGACCATGCACCCTAACAAGGACACTGAGAGCAAGAGACAGGCCCTTGGTTGCTGAGAAGCCCCTGTCCCAACTCGGCTCTTAACACTGAGCCTCTCCTTCACAATTTCTATCCCAGACCTCCGTAATAACAGGAGGAGTCTAGAGAGCCTCCATATTCTCTTGAATACCATCAATAAAGTTTGCTGCATGCCCCCTCCAAAAGAAGAAAATGGCTCCTCAATGTGATGTATTTCACTTGTTGAGTAAAACAAATGAAATGTATATACATATATATAAAATTATGTTTTTGTAAAATATAATTATATATATTATATGTAATTATGTTTATATGTATAATTATGGCCATGAATATTTCTTTTGTAATACTGGTTTTCTAATCTGTTTTCTATCACTCTCATAAGGATATCTACCTTTAGTTATGATACATAGAGTGTGCTTATATCATAAAATAGCCTGTGTCAAGTGGAACAAATAGAAATATCTTCTTATGATCTGTGGCTTGAACAATCATTGCATTAATATGCTAGATGAACAGATTCTAACATAGAACTATATTTCAACCTCTTACACTTATTATTGACTTTTTAATAGAAGAATGACAACAAGCAAAAGCAGAATTTCTGTTTGGATCAGTGTAAATGTTTTTATTTATTTCCTCAGAAGATGGACTGAGATGAGAGCTGCATCCAAGCTGTGTGAATATACAGCTTGGGCTAGCCCACAGTAGCTCTTTCTCTATTCCTTCTCTCCTAGGTCTATACCTGGAAGCTTTAATCCTTCACACAATTTAGTCTTCTATGATGACTGATTCAAACTGGCTTCTCTCAGCTTCTGACTGAATTTCTCTGTTTGAACTCATACTAAGTTGGACCATATGTTCTAATCTTCTGGCTCAAGCTCCTTCTCTGGCTTGTTCTGTCTTCCCCTGTATCTAGCTCCAATATGTTTCTATAAAATTGTCCCAGTAGAACTGTCTCAGTAAAACTCCCACACACCACGTGACACATGTGTCTAAATTCTTTCCCTGCACTGACGTTAAGGAGTCTCTTTTTCTGTGCTGTTCTTGTAAAATTGTACACAATATATCTCTTAACTCATTCTGCCAAATCTTTCTCTGATATGTTACTTTGTCTGCCCCATAATTAGAGGTCACTTTCAAGCATGTCTGCTTCCTTCTGCAAATTATCCTTAGCTTTGTAAAGGATTAAAAGTGTATACTAAGTGTCTGTACTCAAGCCAGATCATACTGTAATCCAGGGCATGTCTATATTCTGGCTAGGTCATATAGACCTAGAAGGTTTCTGGATGTTATCCCTTACCAAAGTAGGATGTTACAAGATAACAATTTCCTTCCAGATAGAGGTGTATTCCATGAAAAAACCAGAGGTGTTGATCCCATAAGTATAATAGATTATATGGGAAACAGTTATAACTGTATGTCATGAAAATCTTTGCTCCATTATTTCATGGAACCAGTAGGTAGAGGACAACAGTATCAGGAACTGTCACTGACATTTAAAATTTAAAGACTAAAGGGAACAAAAAAGCCAATATTATATTCTGAATCAGGATAAAAATGCATTTTTGGCATCACACTGAATTAACTTAAAAGTGGATTATTTAACCTTCTACATGAGTCAATACTCTACCTAGGTCATCAATTAAACCTTTGTTAGATGCTAAGGTGAGCAATTAGCCATATCATTTCTAATGTTTTATTATATACAAGGAGATTAAATCGCCACATGTGTATATGGGTTATTGGGGAAGTGGTGAGGGGAAAACTATAATCAAAAGATTTTGAAAACAATCAATTTTAATTAAGAATATAAATATATAAATATGTGTCTGCAATGAATCACTTGTTAGTACCTTTTACAAAATAATAGCTTAATACAATAATAATTTTAATTAAAAACTGTTATTTTTGATTTTATAATTATATTTTCTAATTTTTATGTCTCATTTAAGAATTAATTTTTATATTTTTTATTATTTATGTTATTTATTTACACTTCAAATATGTTGCATCTTTCTGGTTCCCCTTACATGACCCTCTGTACCAAACCACTTTGCCTACAAAAGGGTGTTCAGCCACCCACCCCTTCCCATGTCATGCCCTTTCTTTATCATGCCCCTTCACGGGGCATCAAGTTTCCATAGGACCAAGTACATCCCTTTCCCACTGAGGCCAACAAGTCCATTAACCAGCCCATGTTTGCTTTTTGGTTGATAGCTTAGTCCTGGGAGCTCTGAGAAGTCCAGAATACTGATGTTGTTGCTCTTCCGATGGGATTGCCATCCCCTTCAGCTCCTTCTGTCGTTCTTGACCACTCAGATATCAGATATATAGGGAACTTTTTTTATCCAATGCTGTGTTCTAGAGATTTCGGTTTTTACATTTTTTGGTATGGATTTATTTACAGTGATTGATGCACGGTTTAGTGGTGCCTTCATGGTTTATTCTCTTTGATATTTTTATCTGATCCAATACAATGATTTTTGAAATCTACCATATAAAGAGAAAGACAAACACCAAAGCATCTCATTAGATGAAGAAAAGACTTTTTACAAAATCTAATACACTTCAAGATAAAAGTCCTAGTTAAACTAGGGATAAAAATGAATATAACTAAACATAATAAATATATTTTACATTAAGACCACAGCCAACATCAATCTAAATGAAAAGAATTTAAAAGTGTTTCCAATTCTATTCCAGTGATCTACCTGGCTGTTTCTGAACCAATACCACACAGTTTTTTGTTTGTTGGTTTGATTTTTTGTTTTTTTGTTTCCTTTTTTGTTTGTTTGCTTTTGTAATCATTATTACTTTGTAATACAGCTTGAGGTCAGGGATGGTGATTCCCCCAGAAGTTCCTTTATTGTTGAAAATAGTATTCGCTATCCTTTGTTTTTTTTTCTTCCAAATGAATTTGCAGATTGCTCTTTCTAACTCCATGAAGAATTGGCTTGGAATTTTGAAGGGGATTGCATTGAATCTGTAGATTGCTTTCAGCAAGAGGAACATTTTTACTATATTGATCCTGCCAATCCATGAGCATGGGGTTCTTTTCATCTTCTGAGATCTTCTTTGATTTTTTTCTTCAGAGACTTGAAGTTCTTGTCATACAGATCTTTCATTTGCTTGGTTAGAGTCATACCAAGATATTTTATATTATTTGGGACTATTGTGAAGGGTGTCGTTTTTCTAATTTCTTTCTCAGTCTGTTCATCCTTTGAGTAGAGGAAGGCTACTGATTTGTTTGAATTAATTTTATATCCAGACACTTTGCTGATGTTGTTTATCAGGTTTATGAGTTCTCTGGTAGAAAATTTGGTCACATAAGTATGCTATCATATCATCTGCAAATAGTGATATTTCTTTCCAGTTTGTATCCATTCGAACTATTTTTGTTTTCTTATTTCTGTGACTAGGACTTCAAGTACTATATTGAATATGTAGGGAGAGAGTGGGAAACATTGCTATTTCCTGATTTTAGTGGGATTGTTGCAAATTTCTATGAATTTAGTTTGATGTTGGCTACTGGTTTGCTGTACATGACCTATGTTTAGGTATGGGCCTTGAACTTGTGATCTTTAAAAGACTTTTTATCAAGAAAAGGTATTGAATCTTGTCAAACATTTGCTCAGCATCTAATGAGATGATCATGTGGTGAAATGAACCCACATACCTATATACTTGAGCTTTGAACCATCCAGTAGAAAACAACATTTTTTTACAAATGGTGCTGGTTCAACAGGTTGGCAGCATGTAGAGGAATTCAAATAGATCCATTCTTTTTGGTTTGTACAAAGCTTAAGTCCAAGCAGATCAAGGACCTCCACATAAAACCAAATACACTCAAACTAATAGAAGAAAAAGTGAGGATGAACCTCAAACACATGGGCACAAAAGAAAATTTCCTGGACAGAACACCAATGGCTTAAGCTCTTAGATCAAAAACAGAATAATGGGACCTCATAAAATTGCAAAGCTTCTGTTAGGTAAAGAACATTGTCAATAGGAAAAAACATGAACCAACAGATTGGAAAAAGATCTTTACCAACCATACATATGATAGAGGGCTAATATTCAATATTTACAAAGAACTCAAGAAGTTAGACTCCAGAGAGCCAAATATCCCTATCAAAATGGGGTACAGAGTTAAACAAAGAATTCTCAACTGAGAAATATCGAATGGCCGAGAAGCACCTAAAGAAATGTTTAGCATCCTTAATCATCAGGGAAATGCAAATCAAATCAAGTCTGAGATTCCACCTCACACCAGTCACAATGGCTAAGATTAAAAACTCAGGTGACAACAGATGCTGGTGAGGATGTGGAGAAAGACAGACACTCCTCCATGTTTGGTGGGATTCCAAGCTGGTACAACCACTTTGGAAGTCAGTCTGGAGGTTCCTCAGAAAATTGGACATAATATTACCTGAGGACCCAGTTATACCACTCCTGGGCACATACTCATAGGATGCTCCAAAACATAACCAGGACACATGCTCCACTATGTTCACAGTAGCCTTATTTATAATAGTTAGTACCTGGGACGATCCCATATATCCTTCAAGAGAGGAATGGATACAGAATATGTGGTACATTTACACAATGGAGTACTACTCAGCTATTAAAAACAATGACTTCATGAAATTGTTAGGCAACTGGATAGAACTAGAAAATATCATCCTGAATGAGGTAACCCTGTCACAAAAGGAAGCACATGGTATACACTTACTGATAAATGGATATTAGATCAAAAGCATCGAATATCGAAGATGCAATTCAAAGACCACGTGAAGCTCAAGAATAAGAAAGACAAAAGTTTGGATGCTTCAGTCCTTAAAAGGGTAAACAAAGTACTCACAGGAGTAAATACAGAGACAAAGTGTGGAGCAGAAACTGAAGGAAAGGCCATCCAGAAACTGCTCCACCTGGGGATACATACCATATAGACTTACCAAACCCAAACAATTTTGTAGACTCCAAGAGGTACATGCTAACAGGAACCTGAAGTAGTTGTATCCTGAAAGGCTATGCCAGAGCCTGACAAATACAGAGTCAGATTCTCGCAGATAACAATTGGACTAAGCATGGGATACCCAAAGGAGGCTTTAGAGAAAGGGCTGAAGTAAATGAGAGGGTTTACAACTCATTAGGGAGAACAACAATATCAATCAACCAGACACCCCAGACATCCAGGGACTAAACCACAAACCAAAGAGTATACATGGAGTGACCAAAAGCTCCAGCAGCATATGTAAGCAGAAGATGGCCCTTTGGGGCATCAATGGGAGGAGCGGCCCTTGGTCCTGTGATAGCTTGATTCCCCAGTGTAGTGGAATGCCAGAGTGGGGAGTTGGGAGGGAGTAGGTGGGTAGGTAGTGGAGCACCCTTATGGATGCAGAGGGTGGGAGGATGGGATAAAGGGTTTCCAGAGGGGTATCCGGGAAGGGGGGTAACGTTGAAATGTAGATAAAAAAATATGGGTAATGTTCATTGTCAATTTGATTCAGAATCACCTGGAGCATAGTGACTCATCCTGTAGGCATATCTGTACTGACATTAAAAAAAAAACAGATTACTGAGGAGGAATGGCCAAACCTGAGTTTGTACAGGGCACCATCCCAGAAATAAAGAAGAGGAAAAGCAGAACTACTGACGATGGGCTCTTCCTCTCTCTACTTCCTGGCTTCCTAACTTGAATTGCTCAACTCACCCTACTTCCCAAAATGATGAACGATGCTCTGAGACTGGGCTTCGTCTGTGCTGTTATTTCAAGACTAAGAATATTAAATAATTATATATTATTATAATAATTATATATTATACATTATATATTATATTATGTAATAATATATATAAACACATACATACATACAAACATACATACATATGCCTTTGTATTCGTATTACATTGTAAAGGAGCATAGTCTAGAGGGAATGTGGATAACTATTTAGGACTGATTTAAAGCTCTGTGGAGTGATATACAGATACAAATCTAACTAAATAATCGTCTCGATGGTTTTGATTTTGGAGAGTAGATGTATGAGCAATTGTAATGGTTTGAATAAGTGAATCCCCCTCTAGAATTTCACATTTGTGTATTTGGTCCCCAATTCTTGGCAAACGTTGTGGAAACTCCAGGGGTTTGGCATTGGTAAGAAGATGTATGCAAATAGAATTGAGATCTGAGACTAAAACGAGTTTCGCCATTAAGATTTCCTGCTCTTTCTGATTCCTGCCTGCAGTTCAAGATAAAAGTCACCATGGGCTCTGATACTCTCGCCCCGCAAGCCGAATAAGCTCTCTTCTATAAATTCCCTAGGTCAGAGTGATTTATTACTTCAATATAAAACCAACTGGAACACCAACTGAGAGGCAGCATTATTGCAGGCTCCCAACACCCTTAATAGCAATTTATAATTGATCTTTGTATCAGATATGTATTTTTAATATTAGGAAGAAGGTTTGGAATATAAACTTGGGATACTGTGAGTATCTACGAATTCAAAAGCTAAGAATTACCTCGGACAGCATCTGACATTCACAACCCATATTTGCCTCCATGACTTCAATCCATCCACTTCATATCCAAACCAAGGTAGTTGGCAAATGATTTGTTATATGCCTTTCTTTTGTTCTGCGACTGTAAAAATTCATATAACCAAAATTCTAGGAGAATTCGTAATCCTCATAGACAGATATTATATTCCTGAGACATGGGCCCCTACACTTTGGTCAGAATAAACTTAATCTTTTCCCTTTGGAATAAGAAATCACTTTTTTTAAAAATAGAAAACTGCAACATAAACTAACAATATAGTTAGATAAGCAAATATAGGTAATGTTTTTTTTCAAAATGAAGAGACATTAAATAACAATTATATGTGAGAAAGGTTTAATAAATTAACACAGAGACTGACCATGCAGCTTAAAGACTAAGCCACTGGCCATCCCCAACTTTAACACATTAAGTCATGTAAATGTTTATTTTTAGAAAGATAGATATTGGGTTTATGAAAAAAATAAATGCAAATAAAATTTCAAATATTTAACATATATTTCAGTTAAGAAATTAAGAATTAAGAAACACGTGTTGATGGTGGTGGTAGTTGTGGTGGTGGTAGTGGTGGTAGTGGTGGTAGTGGTTATGATGATAATGATGTTTGCATGTTCATCCACTTATTCATTAGTCCATTAGTCTTTTTTTCCTTCTATGAACACATAATAGATATAAAATCTCTTGCTGTTTAGGACACATATGACTAAACGTTCTTAGAAGTGAGTCGTGCTCTCCAGAATAGATAATTAGCAAATTAACAAATGCTCTATTTGCTTTCTTTGGAACTCCTGACACTGAATAATATATGTCTCTGAAGAGGAACAATAGACTAGAAAGAACTTACAGTAATGCCATAAAGTGAGTAGAAGTATTCAATATAAACCATCATTTTATAGAATTAATGTTTAGTACTAAAGTAATAGTTTTACTTTATATTTATACACACATGTACATAGACATACACACATACACCACACACAAACACACAAATGCACACACACACACACACACACACACACATGCACACACACAGTCCTGCTGAGTCTGCGTAGTATTTCTCATATATTATTACAAGGTTCACTACTATATAAAGAGCTGTAGGCAGTTAAAGATTGCTCAGAGATGGAGAATCTGTTTCCCCCACACGACCCAATAATTCATCAAATAGCATTTTAGTTTTACAAACAACAATCATTTGTTATTTTTATCACTTGCTTTTATGTCTCTGTGTTTAAAATGCCTAACAATGCACTTAAGGAAGGAAAACTTTATTAGGACCAGTGAATCAATAATCCAGTCCAGTGTTAATTTTTTTCCTTGTGCTTAAGCATAAAATCATGAAAATGGGATTGTATACTGAAGAGATATGTTTAGTTTCTAATTTCTTAAAACACAGAGAGGAAAAAAAGGGGGTGGGCATAGTACACCACCAACAACTAAAACATCTAACTTATTTCCTCTGACTATACTTCTCAATCTTTCCATAATTCTCAATAGTAACATCTGACCTCAGCATTCCAAATATGAAAGTGTTATAAATATAAGTTATATATAGGCATAATAGTTTGCAGTAAACATTTGTATTGATAACACTTGCCATTTTGAAGATATCAGTCTATTCATTGTGTTTCACATAGGGAATTATTTCTCTCTGAGAATATTTAAAAATTTAAAACATAAATATCCTGATTTAGTGTACAATGTTGATTTGAAATCACTAAAAGTCATTGATTAAGATATGTATTAAGTGAATTAAGTGTTTTTAAATGAGATGTTGCTAAATGTATAACACTGACTGTAAGTAGCTGAAGTCATTGATAGGGTAAGGTATGTCTTATTTTGTAATGTGTAGTTGTGAACATGGTGGCTTTTTCCTTCAAGCTGAGACCAATGCTTGAAGGTTCACGAAGTTTGAAAATTAGGAAATGAACTGATTGTTTGCATATTTGAACAGAATATGCTTTTACTAAATTTGTCATTTATTTCACCTATACAGTTTTTGACTGCGCTGAAAAATAGCATAACCACAATTCATATTCGGTTAAAAAAAACAGCCTATGAGGAAAATTTATTTTTGAGCTTAAGGTATTTCTTCTTTAATTCCCTAATTCTTCTGTAAGTCTAATCCTTAGAATAGTTCTTAGCACTCTCATATTGAGTTTAATCCACCA
The DNA here is from genome assembly GCF_021556685.1 of Rattus norvegicus. NCBI lineage: Eukaryota > Metazoa > Chordata > Mammalia > Rodentia > Muridae > Rattus > Rattus norvegicus. The sequence continues at coordinate 90,741,085 of NC_141548.1, read as the reverse complement.
CTATCAACAGGAATTAAACAAATATCATTCTGGCATCACACAAGAAATTGCTTTGGTGGAAAAAAATTCTGCGATTAACATTGCATAGGCAAAAGGGATTGACAAGCCACTTAGTTCATTTTAGGATAAATGGACAGCACTGGATTTTTGTCTATCATCTTTCAAACGAATTGAACCATTATAACTATGCATATAAATACCTGAAAATTCATGAAGAGAATCTTATTCTTTAGCCCCTGCCAGAAACTTAGCATTTTCCTGGCAGTGAATTTGTGCTATAGTCAGTCACTGGAGAAGTGGTTAGGAAAGGTTAAAAGGATTTGTCCGGATAAATCCATGGGTTAGAATTCTTTAACAGAGTAATAGCATTTAATAGAAACTATTTTAAAGGTGAATTATCTGAATGTGTACCCTATTATGTATGCAGGTAAAAAAATACAAAAAGAAAATTGATAATAATATTTAAACCACTTACCCTTATCAAACCATCAAACCTTTGTTATTAACCTAACAGAGTTTAATTTTTTTAGATTCTAGCAAAAATAAGGAGAATCTAATAAATGAAGATGTACTAATCGTATAAAATTCAGGTTACAATAGTGAGTACCTAAAAGAAATTGAATGCACACTACCTTGTTTATTTTTATGCAAACAGAACTATTCAAGCAACTGTTACCCTGTTGAAGAACAGCATGCGCTGAAGAAAATGTCCCTTCTGCAAATGATTGAATTAAGGGTCATATTTTATATGGATGAAGTTAAAACAGAAAATTTCCCTACTGTCTTTTTTCTCATTACACTAGCTTCATTAAATTACTTAAATCAACACTGCTAGATTTGTAGAGATATACAGATTTGTGGTGTGTGTGTGTGTGTGTGTGTGTGTGTGTGTGTGTGTGTAAGTATGTGTACGTTCTTGTTGAGATACAGACAGACACACATACATACATACATACACAGAGAGAGAGACAGAGAGACAGGGAGACAGAGAGACAGAGACAGAGAGACAGAAACAGAGAGACAGAGAGACAGAGAGACAGAGAGACAGAGGCAGAGTCAGAGAAGCAGAAAGACAGAGAGACAGAAAGAGACAGAGAATTTACTTAAGCCACCATACATCATACTTGGTCCAAAATACCTACCTGCCCGTGTGCAAATGTGTTTGTTGGTTGGTTTTATTTTGTTTTGCCTTGTTTTGTTTTGTTTTACTTTGTTTTGTTGGGGAGAACAACTTGTCACAGATTGGGTGTCAGCATTTTTTTATGACCACTAAGACAAAGTATTATCATATAAGAGGCTTGTGGGGTAAATGTCCATGACCCGTTCTCTATCATCTTCTTAGAGCAGCACTAGAGTTCCTTACCATGCTCAGAAGAGTGATGTTATTGTCTAACGAGAAGAAACAAAGTCATGTTTCTTATGACTTGCTTCTATTCCCTCATTGTGTGCTAAGTTCCATTGCATTTCTCATCAAACAGAATTATATCATGTATCACACAGCATCTTCTCTTCCCTATTTTACTTTCTGAATGGGGTTTTCTGTGCATGCAGAAGCGCATTACTTAAAAGAGAGAAATAGTGTAAGGAATGCATTACTGAATAATTTTGCAATTCTGTGAGTTTATGCGACTAAACAAGACTAGATTATTTACACTTCTGTACTCAGATTATATACCAACTAAAGTTGATACAGTCAATTTCTACAAGCACTGTGAACATAATTACAAAGTGCTGAATTAGAATTAAGCTGATATAATCATGACATGCTTAAGAATTCTGTATGTTGCTAGTGCTGATACTGCATAATTATTCGGCTAAACGGTAATTGCATTTTAGACTCTGACCTGAAGTAGTGATAAAACTAATGCTTCAATAAATGCTGAGGTTGCAAAATAGTGGTTTGATATAATTAGTATATGCCATATCTAATTTTCCTAATACGTTTTCTTTGCTTCTGGCAGCAGGGCAGATTTGAATCCACTACCATTAGCAAAATAGTGCCTTAAATGGCATCACACTGACTGGGACATCTCTAACTGAAAAAAATATTGATTTTATATTATAATTTATGGTAATTTGTAACATAGTATATTAGACATCAATTAAAACATTTTTACATAGGACATAACTATTTATAAAATATATATCCATATTAGGATATTAGCTTTCCCTTAGTGAGGAATTCAGTAGTTTTCCATCTATTATGGTCAACGTCACATGAAAAGCATTTTAAAATGTATTTGAGACTACTAAAAAGAGGCTAAATCTACTTCTTTTGTGGAGATTTTAAAATGATATCTATTCTCACATCACAGTACTAACACAGACAGATTTGAGATATTGATTCATAAAGTATTTATTAATAAGCACCTACCCTATGGAAGACTTTCATATTATAAAGAAGATGCTATTCATGTTACTGAGGAAGAAAAACTGTCAATGGTTTTAGGTAGCATTCAATGATCCATACAACAATACCATCCTGCCAGGCAAAATGTATTCATTGATGAAATAGTACAAAGACTATCATGAAGCAGTCATCTACTTTCTGACTGGATTTGAGATCCACTCCACAGAAAGGATTTCATTCTTGTATAATAAGACTGGCCAAAAGGCCATGACTTGGGAGGAGATTGGACAAGGGCAAAGCCTAGTATTGCTTAGATAAATGGTTATTTGGTCAAAGTGTCATTTTTTTCCACAGAGGAAAATGGAATATTCCACATAGGAGTATGAGCTATTCTCAATGTGATGAAAGAAACTTCTTTTTATATCAGGCATCAGTCAAAGTGGAGTTGAATAACTGGTTAAAGTTTAGAAAATAAATGACTTAGTGTTCAGCCCTCAATAGGACATCATCCTTGATTCACGTGAATACTGCTAGGCTGTTCATGATTTTGTGAGTGGTCCTACACCCATAAAATATGTAATTAAACTTAGTGGATAATTTGGAAGAGAATTTATATGGAAGGATGCTGAAGGAGCTGGAGGGAAGAATTGGGGTCTGGAGATAATCATATTTCATAGCACATATGTATAAAATGGTCAAGCATTAAAGTTATGTGTTAATAGAAACTTCAAGTGACAATATTGTATGATTTACTGACCAAAGATTTCAGAATCCTGAAAATAAATAACTATAAACATAAAGAAACTAATATTATATTATATTAAACAGAACATAATAGGTAGTTCTAAATGTATGAACATTCAGAATATCATTTACAGCATGCCACTATAAGTATAGTCTGTTATGCATTTTAAAGCCCAAGCTCCTTGTAGCAGAGCAGCACATGTAATATGCACTGAGCATTGCCATGTTGCATACCTGATTTTCTTTTATCATTTACTCCATTAACGTCCATTTAATACTTTAGTTTGCAGTTGTGTCTTTGGATCTTTGGGAAAGCTTTCAGTCACAGTTTCAGTTTCTCACCATAAAGCTCAATCATTTAATTTTATATTCTAGAATTCTGCTTAGGATTAAAGTCTTCCATTAAGCGTTGTTGTTGTTGTTGTTGTTGTTGTTGTTTTTCAGTTTTTTTTTAATTTTTTTACCTCCTTCATTCACTTCCCCAAATAAGATTTTTAAAGATTGAATAAAATCTAGTAGTTTAAGGCTTGATGTCTCAGTGTAGGAAAACGCCAGGGCAGGGAGGAGTGAGGGAATGGGTGAGTGGGGGAAGGATCAGATAGGGGGTTTCTGGAGGGGAAACAGGGAAAGGGGGTAATGTTTGAAATGCAAATAAATAAAATGCCCAAAACCAAAAAAGTCTGTAACAAAACTTTCATAGTGGTACTCTGTCTCTATTGTGGTAAAATTGCACATATTCTCAAATTCATTTATCTGTTTCATTCGAGGCTTTCCAAAACAATTTCCCTTTAACTATACTGAATATAAGGCATACAGTAAAACTATACTTTTAAAAAGTAAAATAGAACTTGAGAAATGATCACATAGCTAAAGGTACAGTCATAAAATGCCCCATGCTCTTTCATAGCCTTGTACATTGTCTTCTGACCTCCACACGCATGTCATAGAATTCATTAGTACTTATGACTGTGTGTGTCCACACAGATATGCATGTCGATTTTAAATGTGAAGATTAAAGGTTATTTTCAATAAGTTGTGCAAGAAGGTAGAAATTCATACAAAATTCTCAGTTTGCACTGACAGCAAACATATAACTCTAAAGACAATCCTAGATATTTTACTAAACAATTTTTAATTATTTCTGTTTTATGTTGCTTATGATAAGTGTGTGCATTTGTGTACATGTTAAATTTTAATGTAGGAAGTCTTATTAAAAAGTATGTTTATATCATCATTAAAATAATTGTACATAAAATTTTATATAGATGCAGTTATACAAATTATATATATTAAATATATTATATATATTATATTATATATATATATTATATATAATATATTGTTTATACATATGTATATAAATCCTAAGTATACTGCTTAAGTTGGTGCATTTCTTGGAAACTGAATTATATGTTATCAAACAGTCAACATGATTGTTTATGGAAAGTAGTATTTATTGCAATACTTATACTTTCTTGTGTTTTCTATTATAGAATTAAAATTATGTTACATCTATATTTCCTATTTTTTATTTAATAAAGATCCTAACTATGAGGGGAGGGGGATAGGATAGGGGGCATATGTCTGGGAAACAGGGATAGAGAATAACATTTGAAATGTAAGATTAAAAAATATATAAATAAATAAAAGAGCCTAACTATGTAAACCACTTGGCACTATTGATGATCCTGAATAAACCTCTGATCCTTGAATATTGTGAATATAAGTATCTACTGCTACTGCTGTTCTTGGGCCATAAATAAGTTTAAAGAAAATATAATTTAAAAAACTATTATTGTTCTATTGTTTTTAAATATTAAGCCTAATTATTTCATATTAGATAAAGTTGTCAGGAATTGTTTTTAGCACTAAGTGGTTTTAAAATAATCCACAAAATTGATCACACACTAACTTCAAAGCTATAATTTAATATGCACACACAAGCACATGCATATGATAAAACAAACATGATCAAGAAATGCTGAAGACTAATATAAATATGGCTGTGCCACATGTACATTTAATGTGGTTATGGAGATCAAAATAATATGTCTGTAGTTACTTTTTATAGGATGTACAATTTGGTTTACCATGTGCAATGATAATTATTGTTAGAAGAATTGGTGCTAGTAGACTAAGTTGTACCTTCTCACAAAACTTACATTTTTATGAATAGAAAGGCATGCGAATAGTATTGTATTTATATTTTGATATTATTTAATACCTGTTGTTATTTTAAAGATGAAGGGGTATACTTCCTTGTAAAAGTTCATTTCAACATTATGGGAACCAAAACAAACATTGTTAGGAAAGATCAAATGTATTAAGGGGAAAACTTGAAGGATTAGCGTTTAGCACACTTGTGTTTTGGAATTGAAGATTAATTTAAAATGTGTTTCACATTTATTAAAAATGAATTAAAATGTATTGAGGTTGGCTGACAAAGCAACTGCCTTAAATGCACAAGCCACTTCTTTTGATTCCCAGCAGCACATAAAATGGACTTGTGTCACATGTCTGTAATCTTAGCACTTGAAGTTCATTCTCGCCTCATAATGAATGGAGGTCAGCCTGTGTGGTAGACTATGTTAAAACCCATGCGTGCACACGTGCACACATACACACACGCACACACACACACACGCACACTACACCTTAAGTGTATAAAAGGACATATAATATTAAATTTGTAAGAATTTTAATCATGTCCCATATTAGAAAAATGCTACTTCAAATTTTATAGTGCACTTCGAAGATGTATATTATTTTCTGCTCTACTAAAATTGTCACAATTTTAGTTACATATAAACATTTTATTAGAAAATGTAAAGACAGTAATTTATTCCACTGTTTACTGTTATGTATTTCCATCAATATAGTGCTTAATACTGCGTTAGGAAAACTATCTGTAAGTTGTAAAAGAAAGATTCAAAAGTTTTGCGACAAAATAATAAACCAATACATTTAACAAATTTTAGAAGACATTTCAGGGACACCCTGCCCTAAAATTGTGACCTACAATTTTGTGTGTATAAATCTGCATACAGAAAATACCTAAAACATTTGTGCAAAATGCTCAAATTTGCAAGCAGAAATATGCAATATTATTTGAAATCATATGAAAAAAACCTATCTCTATGTCAGTTCAGGTGAATTCTCAGGAATTTTAGTGCTTCGAAGGTAACTAATTTTGAGTTGCAAATACAGAGCTTAGTGAAAAAGTTTGTCTATTCCAAGTTGTATCTCTTTCAACCCGTGACAAGAATTTTGAAAACCGCCCTCTGGTGACGTCTGAGGACTTCCTCTGCACCATCTGTGCTTTTGAATGTCAGCACTATAAGTGTCTGGTACTGAGAACAAGCGCTGTGGAGCTCACAGAAATAGGACTAGGAACTTATATCGGATTCAGCCCACTGCTTGCATAGATGGTAAAAGAAACAGACTTTTACCATGAAAACCATCTTCCTCCGAGACTGTTAGATGCTCATGGGTTCCTAAGTATTTACGGGCAAAGCATTAACCTATTTTGAAGAAATTGTATGTAGCAAATTAGACTACCGTCATTAACTTTTGCCATGAGATACTGAAATAAATTGGGTAATCTGAAAAAATGTATTATTCCATTGATATTCTGAATATAATTTTTTAAAGTACATTTAATTTTCCATATTGAATCTATATTTAAAAATTGAATAGTAAAAAAAAATACAGAACTATATTCTGTATATTACTCTTCAGAGAATAGTTAATAAATAAGACAAGTGGTAACCAATTGAATATCATTTTCTTTTATTAGAATTCTAAATTATTCTGCAGTCAAACTTTGAAATACAATCCAGTTAAATCGAATATAGAAGTATTAAATAAAAATGCATTAATGTATATTTTGAAATGCCCTAAATATTTTAAATAAAGACATTCACATGCATGCATACATGCAAATGCACACATACACATGAGTGTACACACTCACAGAAAAACACAAGCACACACGCAAATGTCAATTAATACATACAGTGTTATTTCTGTAACAGTGGCAGAAGTAATTTTCATGATATTCTCATGCTAGTATCAAATGTTAACTTTTAGTTTTTCAGAATTCCTGCTTATTTTCTGGGCTGTAAACTAACTAACAGTATATAAAAATAAATGGAATATGTTACTCATCATAGAGAAATTGTCACTTGCTAAAATATTAGTGAACTTTGAGAATACAATTTACATTAAATAAAACACCCACTCGTGGACAGCACTGCCTGACTACCTTATTATGCGTTAGGAGACTAGCCAGTTCAGTGAAGAGAAAGACAAATACTGAATCACAGGGGTGGGAAAGGAATTGATGGTACTCATTGCTCAGTGGGTTGTACTCAGGTTTGCTTATTATGTAGTTATGTTCTGTAAACCTTAACTATTTTCAGCATACAGAATTGGACAACATAGATATTTAAAACACACACACACACACACACACACACACACACACACACACACACACACACACCGAAAAGGCAAACCTTCATGTTTATTTTCGGGAAGTTAAACTGTTTTCCTGTCAAACTCCTGAATGGTGAGATTGTAACACTTCAGTCAGCAGCAGGAAAAGCAGCTGTGCTCTCTCAAAGGGGTATTGTACTCACTGGAGTTTACTCCCTTTATTTTGTTAACTATGAGTAATAGGTGCGGGTGTCTGTGTGTGTGTGTGTGTGTGTGTGTGTGTGTGCCCTCATGTGCATTCTTCTGCATGCATGTGTGTATGTATGTGTTCATTGTGTGTGCATGTGTACATATGTGTGCATTTGTGTATTTGCACATATGCCTGAATACGTGCATGTGAATGTGTACATGTCTGTTCATGTGTGAAGGAATGTGTACTGTGTGTTTGCCTGCATGCCTCTGTTTTTGTGTGTGGTTTTATGTGTGTGTGTGTGCTATGTGTATACATGTGTACTTATGTGTGTGTTTGTGTGTGAGGGGTGATACACAAACTTAAAGGTTGCTTGTTGTACTCATTAATAGCATTTCCTGTTTTAATAGATATGAACTGCAAATTTAATCTAGGGTGGGGCATATGAGTTCTTAACAAATGAGACTATTCTACACCTAACTGTTAAATTTACAACTTACTAGTATCAGTTTTGAAATAAGAAAGTTTTCTGCCTATGTGATTGTGTTTATACATGTGTATCTATGAGTGTCTTATGTAAAAATATTTTCACTATAGAATATAGTTAAAGCTTAGAATGTTGAATATTTCTCCTAACTTGTATAATATTTATATTAACATGTGTATTTAAATTCAATGCCTCATACAAGAAGGGGGATGGATTAAGGGCTGAGAAACCAGGAAAGGAGATAACATTTGAAATTTAAATAAAAAATTCAATAAAAATAAAATAATATAAATTCAATATCTTGATTATCTACTTATAAATTTATAATTTCTCTAGATGCAGAGTAAAGAATTTTCAAATATCATTTTTCTAGAAAAATTATGTATTTCAAATGTTGAAGAGTTGTTAAGAAAAGATTAATACTTTTTATTTATATTATTTCTAATATTTACTTGATGATAATAGTCAAGAACTATGGAGTCTTAGGTAAATTTCATTAAAATAGTTGTATGGTTTTATAGTCAAATATTTGTTATGATTAAACGTAAAGCAAGTATAGAATGGCATTGAATTTCTCCAAGCATTTATTTAACAGGGAATTTAAAATTAATTTAGTGAATGGTCCTGGATGTACATTCCACAATAAAACTTCCTTTATGTCTGTAAATCCAGGTCAAATAAAATCCACAGTGACTATTGACATGATTTATGTTCTATGTAAAAAGTTGCCATTGTTATTTAGTCTATGTACAATAAAGAAAAATATAATTAGAATACATGAACTCTCAGATACATTAATAAACAATTAGAAATATTAATGCATGTGTCTCTATTACAGGGTCCTATATGGATTCTAAGAATATGCTCTATACAAAATTATTGTGTTATTTTTAACATAATATTTTTAATTAAATCCTCATTAGACAACAAAAATCTGTTTGGATTCATCACCAAAAGGGTGAGGAACAGGAAGCTCCTAGATACATTAATGGGACAAGATTAAGAATTAAATGATGTTTTTCAGACGTAGTCAATGGAAATTTGTAACTAATTGTGTGAGGTCGGTAAAGACAAGAAGACCCTGGGGCTGAATATCTGGCTCAACAGATAAGAATACTGACTGCTCTTCCAGAATAATTAGTAGAGTACCCAAAGGGCAGCTCATTATCATCTGTAACTCCAGCTCCAATGCCTCACTGGCCACTGGAATCACGTCATACATGGATATACATATAGTGCAGATACAAAACACCCATCTACAAAGAAATAAATTATTTAAATTTTGAATAAATTAAAAAGAGGGCCCAAAGAGTTGCAATACACAGAGACTGATTTGCCTACCTGGGTTCATGGCCATGAGAATCATGAACAGGAAAACCAGTGACATAGCGTTATTGATCACACACAGATGAAGCTGGGAGAGGTCAGGGGACAGCATGAAACACAGGGAAGAAGGTTTCCTTCTTAGACGGTGTTTCGTGGTGATCCATCTTTCTTGGGAATATTCTGTGAAGATTATCATTGAATCCTTCCCTATTATTTCCTCCAAGTATGTTGAATGAGCACTGAAAATTAAATTACATAACTTTACAATTGATAAAATTTTGATGTGGAGGAAATAAGACTAAATATTAACCATCCGACAACTTTATTTTCCAAGGGGTTTAACTTACATGCAGTATTGTAATATAGCTAATAGATATGTGAAAAAACATATATAATCTCTATTTTTTACTTCAAGGAGGTTATACCATTGTTGGACTGCCATTTATTGATGAATGTGTTTTATTGCCATAGAGAATAACCAAGCTATACATAGGCATAGAATTTTCATGTATTTATTTCCAGCCAGTCATTTTTCAGTTTTGGCAATCCTGTATTCCTTCAAAATCCATTATACACTACATTATGTTCTTGAGAATATAATATGATGTATTTTAATATTTGTATGGGGAATGTGTTTTTAGTTTCATTTGACAATATCTGGCCATACTTTCATTTCATTTGTTTTCAATTGGAATTTCTATTATAAAATGGTACTTACAAACAGTCCCCTTTACTGATTATCTTAATATTATAAATTAACTGAAACAAGTATACAAAAGTCTAACAATGAGCAAATAATTACTGTGTAAATGAATCCCCAATATTTTATTATTTTAATGATGGAAAAGCAGATGAAAATGTATGTTTAAATCTTCTTTCGTATTCTTTAGGCAAATGTTATAGTCATAACCTTTATTGCTCATATGTTTAGCAAGTTGTCTTTTTTTGTATTTTTTTTTGTATTTTTTATTCTGTCTCTGCAGTGAGAACTTGATACTATTGTGTTTATGAGACCTAATCAAATATTTATATGTCACTAATGGCTGTTTATCTTGTTTGATGGTTTCATCTAGCTTATATCAATATCATTAGACAAAGATAAATAATCTTATTATTCCATTTGAGTTATCACATTCATGTTTTTACTTTACAATTAAAATTCTACAATGTATAATGATATAAAATGAAGTTCCTTCTCTGTTATAAAACTCTTATAAAATAACTTTGAGATTATGTGAGAAAGTGAAGTATTTTGAATGTCGTATTTTATCATTTCTATCTTAATAATACTTGAACACAAAGTTCTTGGTATCCTATAACATGCTATGTACATCCAGATAGCCTCAGACTTTCTCCTGCCTCTAGTGTGCTGTAATTAGAGACATTTGTTTCCATTACTCATTTGTAATGTTTGTTTTGTATTGAGTTTTTGTATTGAGTTGTAATGAGTTTCTTTGTATATAGGGAAATATATATATATATATTTTTCAGACCTGAGAACCGAACCCAGGGCCTTGCGCTTGCTAGGCAAGAGCTCTACCAATGAGCTAAATCCCCAACCCGGGAAATCTAATATATATATATATATATATATATAATATATAATTAAATATAATTTTGGGTACAAAATCACCATGAGCTGAGAAATATATATATATATTGTGCTTGGTTACCTCACTCAGGATGGGATTTTCTAGTTCCATTCTGTAAAATTCATGATCTCCTTATTTTTAATAGCTGAATAGTATTCCATTGTCAGCACTCATTCTTCAGTTGATGGATGTATGGGTTGCTTACCATTTCTAGCTACTGGGAATAAAACAGCTATGAATGTAGTAGAGCAAGTGTCCTTGTGGTATGGTGGAACATCTTTTAGGTACGTGTCCAGAAAGAATGGTATAGCTGGGTTTTCAGGTAGAACTATATCCAATTTTCTGAGAAACCTCCAGATTGATTTCCAGGTGTCTGTACAAGTTTGCACTCCCACCAGCAATGGAGGTATGTTCTCCTTTCTCCACATTCTCACCAGCATGTGCTGTTGCTTGAAATTTTGATCTGAGCCTTTCTGATTGGTGTGAAATGGAATCTCCAGGTCCTTTTGATTTGCATTTCCCGGATGACTAAGGATATTGAACATTTCTTTAGATGCTTCTCGGCCATTCAAGATCCATCAATTAAGAATTCTCTTTTTAGGGTTTTACCTCCTTTAAAATTGGGTTGTTTGGTTTTTTGAAGTCTACCTCCTTGAGTTTCTTGTATGTATTGGATATTAGTCATCTATTTGATGTAGGATTGGTGAAGATACTTTTCCCAATCTATAGGCTGCTGATTTTTCCTATTAACAATGTCTTTTGCTTTTCATTTTCATAAGGTCCTTTTTATCAATTGTTGATTTTAGAGCCTGAGCCATTGGTATCCTGTTCAGGAAACTGTATCCTGTGCCAATGTGTTCAAGGTTATTTCACACTTTCTCTGCTATTAGATTTGGATAAGATAGTCATTCATCTTGCTACCAAATTTTGACTTGTTCTACAATTATTACAATAAATCTTTCAACTTCCCGTTGATGCATAGTTATTTCCTACAATTCAAAATTCCATCCCGTACTGAGTTCTATAAACAATAAAGTGGGGTTAAGAGTATACTAGTCTACTGACAAGGTAATCAGTGTCAGTTAATTTAGAAACATTAGGGATTCAGTGCATGGTTCAAACAAAGCCATGTTAAAAACCACTTTTCCTTTTATTGACAGATACTGGTATGCCAATCCAGCTTCCAAATGTTATGATCAGCATAATCTTACCAATTTACTCACTACCAAGTAATATGAATTCACAGTGAAATTCCTATTATGTTTCCTGTCATTGTTTTTAAACCCTGTTTAAATATGAACACTATTGTATATTTTCTATTCCATCTAACTAATATCTCTTAATTTTTGAGCACATTTTCCCCAGGTTCCTAAAATTTATCACTCATATTTAACACAATTGACTGAATCTTCAGGCATTCCTTTGTTTATGATAGAAAGCCATCTTACCCTTCACCTTATAATATTAAATTCTCTAGACTTTAAATCTTTGCTATTATTTTCTCACCATTTTCATATCAAAAAAAAATGTACTGGATGGTTTTGCGTGTCAACTTGACACAAGCTGTAATTATCATACAGAAAGGAGCCTCAGTTGAGGAAATGGCTCCATGAGATTCAGCTGTAAGGCATTTTCTTAACTAGTGATCAAGGGTAGAGGTCCCAGCACATTGTGGGTGGTGCAGTCATTGGGGTGATAACGTGGGTTCTACAAGGAAAAAAGCTGAGCAACCCCGGGGCAGCAAGTCAGTAAATTACATGCCCTCATAGGTTCTGCATCAGCTCCTGCTACCTGACCTGCTTGAATTCCAGTCTTGACTTCCTTTGGTGATGAGCAGCAATGTGGACTTGTGAACTGAATAAATCCTTTCCTCCCCAATTTGCTTCTTGGTCATGATATTTGTGCAGGGATAGAAACCATGACTAAGACAAGATGGTAAGTGCAACTGTTGTGCTTCTTTACCTTTGGCATATTAAAGCTCTGGCTTTTATTATTTGACGTTGAATGAATTTGTGTAATAGGAGATCATTTTTTTCTTTTTTTTCAGAGCTGGGAACCGAACCCAGGGCCTTGCGCTTGCTAGGCAAGCGCTCTACCACTGAGCTAAATCCCCAACCCCGAGATCAAAATTTTTGACCAGCTCTTCTTACGCTGCTAAGTATGTGACTCACAGAGAGACTGTCTCATTTTACAACAATTCAGTTCTGACTCATATTTCTACATATGCTTTTGATGCAATGGCATGCTGCCCAAACAGATTAAAAATAAAGTCATCAATAACAGCAATACTTATTTTCCCTGTACACTTCCTTGCCACCCTCAATTCATCTGTTCCATGTCACATATACATGCTGTGCCCTTAATGTTCTCTTGTCCTCATTTTAGCTTCCACTTTCTTTCATTGTGACATTTTCTTCTTTAACCTTATATTATGCTTGATTTGTTTTTCTGCATAAATTTTATCTGAACAGATGATCTCTGGGCCAGATACTGACCATCTCTCTAGCCCACAGTATGATAAGCCTGAAGACTCTTGGTGGAATAATGATGCTATTCAGGTAGCTCTCTTTTTGGAAATTAGCAATTTATCACTACTGGTATTAATAACTTCTCTGAATAAAGGTCCTATATCCCAGGATAAAATGATTCTTTAACATACTCAATTGAACTTCCTCATGTTGTTTATATACTGTATGTTTCAAATACTAATTCCATAACTTAGATTCTTTCAATATTAATCTTGAAAATAACACTAAGGAACATACTTTTCTTGTAATTAATAAATTTGACAGATCCTGGTCCCACTATTCATGATACTGTTGTGCTTTCAGACAGAAGCCCAACATGGCTCTCCTCTGAGGAGCTCTACCAGCAGCTGACTGAGACAGATGCAGATACTTATAGACAATCATTGGACTAAGCCAGGGGCCCTGAGGAATACTTAGGGGAAAGATTGAAGCAGCTGAAGGGGATAGCAATCCCATAGGAAAACCAACAGTATCAACTAACCTGGATCCATGGGAGCTCCCAAGAACTAAGCCACCAATCAAAGAGCATATATAAGCTGGTCCTTGGGCCCCTGTACATATGTAACAGAGGATGCTTTGATTGCCCTCAGTGGGAGAAGACACACCTAGTCTTACAGATACTTGATGCTCCAAGAAAGGGTGATACAGGATGGACAATGAGCTGTGTGTGATGACTTAGAGTGAGTATCACCTGTCAGAGACAAAGGGGAGGGAAGATAGGGTGAAGAACTCCTGGAGAGGGACTAGAAAGAGGGGCAACATTTGGAATATAAATAAATGAAATGATATCTACATCTATATCTAGATATATGATCATTTATAACATTGTCATAAACAAGGCACACATTAAAAAGTCTAGTAGTGAAAAAAAAGGATGATCAGATCAACAGAAACTTTCCTGTAGTATAAGGAATAACTCAGATATCTGTCCATGAACACCATGCTTTGAAGTAGCCAACTTTCTGTACTTGCTCTGTTTACCTTAAACAGCAATCTTGTTATAGAATGATGAAATCTTACATAGTTTAAAGTAAACATGACAAGAGGAAATATTTTCTTTTTCATAGAATAGTTGTTTTCAATTTGGTAGATGAGATGTCTCAATTTCCAAAGTATGAAATTCTGTCCACTCAGAAAACAGAACTGTGGACATTTCATCTCTATCACTTAATTTTCAATGAGCAGGAAAATCATAAGGCTAATAATATATTCATTCATTTTTATAACAAGAGATAATAAGAAATTCTTCTGAAATTGATGACTAAAACATACATTATCTTCATTCAGTAACCAAACAGTTGTCCATGTCTTTCTGTTCAGAAGCAAATGTTTTGAGATCATTCTGGACATTAAGATTGCATCCGTTTTTCTTTAAACTGTCTTTTATTGGGTCATTAGGTATGGCAAACATATTTTAGTAACCTGATTGTGTTGAAGGCCTTTTGTTTATATTTCTACTATCTCAATTAGCATTGTAGTCTATAGTGTGATATGAAGGGGTAGCTATGAAAGTATTGATCTCTGTGTGGTTAAAAAATATGGCACCTTGAGAGATCATTTTGTAAACTCTGAAGAAAATGAAATGTTGTTAGATCTGCCAAATAGCTTTTGCTACAAATCCCTAGGTTTTAGTATGTACTAAAAATTAATGTCTCATTGCTTTAAACCATTTTGTAATATTTTGTGAAATAACACACAATTCTAGGTATATTCTCCAATCTTTTAGGAGAATCCTCAAAATTCTCCAAGAGACAACATCCAAACACAACAAAACAAAATATAAAAAGATAACACAAAGGCCCTCACACTAAAACTGGACAAGGAAATCTAATAGGAGGAAAATAGTCCCAGAAATAGGCGGAAGAGTCAGAGAAACAACTGGTCCCATAGTTAGGAGCCCCACAAACTTACCTAGCTAAGAGCCACAACATGTAAGCAAAGGACCTGATGCAGACCTTGCCAGCCTCATGGTGCTACTTCAGTCTTTGTGAGCCCATATATGCTGGACTTATTGGATTCCCTGGGCCATGTTCTCTTGCTGTGCTCCATCCTGTATGACTTCTACAATCTTTCCACTCCTTCCTCCACGGGATTCCCTAAAGTCTTAGGAGAGAGACCCACTGGAGACCTTCAATTTAATCTTTCAGTCTCCCTAATGATTGACTCTGGGTATCAGCATTTACTCCCATCTAATACTGGAGGAAGCCTCTCTATTGATGACTGGACAAAGTACCTTAATCTGAGTATAAAAAACCATATAGCGAAGAACAATTTCGGTGTCTTTAAAAAAATACTTGCATTTGGGTTCTTGGCTATCAAAGCAGGGTGGGGGCGTGTGCTCCCTTGTTTATATTTGTTTGTTTGTTTTGTTTTGTTTTTGTTTGTTTGTTTTTGTTTGTTTTGTTTTGTTTTTTTGTTTGTTTTTGGTTTTTTTGTTTTTTTTTTTTTGGAGCTGGGGACTGAACCCAGGGCCTTGTGCTTGCCAGGCAAGCGCTCTACCACTGAGCTAAATTCCCAACCCCACTCCCTTGGTTTTGAGGCTGGGTTGCTGTCTACATATTTTTAGTAGCATGGAGACTACCCTCTCATAAGAAAGAACACAAACCTTAGGGCAAAGGCTCCTTTCAGCCACTAGTGCTTTATCTGTGTACATGTAGTGCTTGGCATTGGGGTTCATTGCCACTTTCCAGAGATCAACCTTTAATCCTGGCATCAGTCTGCGTTGCTTTGGGATTTCTGCAGGATCACTTTGGCTAACTATCAAATGCAACCCATCCTGCCAATAGAAGACGTGCCTTGCTACAAGAGATGGCCAGGTGAGATTTCATATTACTATTACTAGGAGTCCTCAATAGGACCACCCTCATAGATACCTCATGGTGTTTCTACTGCACTACATTTCCAGACATCCCCACAAATGCCCTTAAAATCAAGTTGTCTCTCCACATCATTTATTCTTCCATTTAATCTCATCTACACACACCCTTTACAACTCCTGCTCCTGTTCACACATGGCCTGAGTCCATACACAAAATCATTTCTATTTATCCTTTCCAGGGAGATCCATGTGTCCTCCTCTATACCATTTTACCTTACCTTACTGAATCTGTAGACTGTACCTTGGTTTTCATGTACTTAACAGATAATATTCTCTTATAAATGAATACTGTCAATAAACCACTGTGGTGCATAAACCGATGCAGGTAGCTATTGGGGGTCAGTGCTTAGAGCCACTGATAGGGCACCCACACAGAGACACATAAAAACACACTGAATACATGAAACAAGAGTCCAATAGCTTCATACACACAAATATACATACATACATACATGCATACATGCATGTATACAGACATACAGACAGAAATTTACACAATCACACATAGAATGCTTAGAGCAAAGTTACAGCAAGCAGGCTCCAAGTATTCCACACAGATATGCATAAATATACACAATTGGGTGCTGGAAGGAACAATGTACCTATCCCCACTCACACAAACTTTACACATACACACATGATTGAAGGATGGGAGAAACAATGTTCCAGACACCCATTCTTTATTTTTTTCCATAGTTAATATAGCCCAGAAAAATCTTTCAAGTCATATTCAATTACAATATGATTATGTTTTGGTTTTCTTCTAGTGAGTGATTATGAAAAAAAAATGTTTCCCAGTACCTTCACAAGAAATAACAATATGTACTACAGGTAAAGAAAAGAAATTATTTTCCTAAACCCACATACATTTGTAACCAAGCAACTCATTATGGATTAGCAAAGTATAAGCAAGCAAGATAGCTTTGCAGCCAGTTTCTCTTACTGGCAGGAAGCAATTTGCGGTTACAAGAAATGAGTAATTATTTTATTATTTATCTTTAAATGCAATCTTGTAACAATCTTAAAAGTATCAGAAACCTATACTTTTATATAAATACCATTCATGTCTTCCTTAAATCCTTAAAATGTGTATCTGTGCATCAGCATTTCTTAATAAATTATATCAGGAAGCTGAGAACAAAATGGGTATAAAATTCAATCATAATATGTCCAGCATCAGTGAGAGTCACATCAGCCAGTGTTGTCATTGTTCTTGCTCCCTGACCACAAAGGGACTCTAGCTTCATTTAATAAAATATATCTTTCTGAACTTCATATTGTTCCATAAGACTTTTTACATCAGAGCCAGTAGTAAAAACATCTCAGCCTAGATTCACTAGTAACTTTATTTTTCCAAATGTTTCCTAAGGGGGGTGGTCATTGTTGACAGTCTACATCTCTAAATTCTATGGTGATGATAGAATCACACTATGATAGAAACATAATGTGCTCTAGCAGCAATGTTGGAAACAGATCAAGTATTACTATAATGAATACCAGAGTTACAGCCTAGTGAGAGACTGGAAGCCCCCATAAAGTTTTCATATAATTCTTAGATTAAGAGGAATGTGAGGGCAGCAAACAGAGCAGAACTCCATAATAATATGAAGTCTAGAAGACACATAGTCCTTTGAAGCTGCACCATACCAGCCTACCCATGAGGCTGTGGTTTCATGTAGGCTGCATCCCATGACTTCGAAAGCCATTTGTCATTCCTTCTGCATGGCCCTTGACAGAATAAAAATTCTATTTGTTTTTCCGGGTCTTGGGTAACTCAGGAATTTTTTTATACTTTCATACATTTACCTTCAAATTTCATGATGCCGTGTCTTTTTAACAGATAAATAATACTCAATTGTGTAAATGTGTTATTTTTTTATCCATTGGTTTTGTATTATTTGTTTGTTTGAGGAACATCTAGGTTATTTCCAGTTTTTGATCTGTGAATAAAGGAGCAGTCGAATGTCCTTGAGGTAGGATTGAACATTCTCTAGGTATATGCCCAAGAGTGGTATAGGATGGTATAAATTGGATCTTGAAGTAAAGTGAGTCTCAATTTACTGAAACCTTGAAATATTGATTCCCACAGTAGTTGTTCAAGTTTGCACTCTCACAAGCAGTGAAGAAGTGCTCACCTTCCATTCACATCCATAGCACCATCAGTTGCCACTTGTATTAATGATCTTGGCCATATGAGAGTTATAAGAATTAGGTGGAATCTAAAGTAATTTTGTTTTGATGTTGACCATTTTTTCAAGTTTTTCTCAGCCATTTCAAATTCCCATAAAGAGAATTCTATTTTTAGAGCTGTACACCAATTTTAGTTGGGCTATTTGTTTATTTAATACCTAAGTTACTGAGTTCTTCATAAATTTTAAGTATTAGACATCTATCATATGTAGAGTTGCTGAAAACTATGTATTATTATGTAGGCAGCCTCCTTGTTTGACATATTTTTCAAAAGATTTTCAATTGTTTGAAGCTTCATCTACTAATTTCTGATATTAATGCCTATGCTATCCATGTTGCTGGGGAGCTGTTTTGTTCTTTGATTTTCATTTCCTCTCTGGGCTTTCACAGGGTGGTTCGCTGTGTGTTGCTTGTTTACCTGGCCTCTTCATCTGTTGTATTCACAGGCAATGTCTGCTGGTGTTTTTGGCTGGGATGCAGTAAGGAATAAAAGGAGAAAGTTCTGAGGATAGGAAGTAAGATTGTCCTTGAGATTCACAAAAGATGTGTGTAGATGTGGACTAGGTTGTACAGCTGATGATCGGTTGATAGGGGTGACCCTGTGATTGGTTCTGGGCTCCCTATTCTGTAGCAATGTTATTTACTCAGTAGTGTATGGTACACATACAGATTTCTCTTATTAATTTAAAGTGGATAACTGCAACGCTTCTGTAAGTCAAAGGACACTGTCAACAAGACAAAATGGCAACCAAGAGATTTGGAAAAGGTTTTTACCACTCCTAGCTTCCAAAAGAGGGCTAATATCTAATATACATAAAGAACTCAAGAAGTTAGACTCCAGGGAATCAACTAATTCTATTAAAAATTCTATTATTTCAGAGGTAAACAAAGTATTCTCAACTAAGGAATACAGAATGGCTGAGAAGCACCTGATGAAATATTCAACATCCTTAGTCACCAGGAAAATGCAAATCAAAATAACACTGAGATTAAACCTCCCACCAGTCTGAATGGCTAAGATAAAAATCTCAGGTGACAGCAGATGATGGTGAGGATGTAGAGAAATGGGAACGCTCCTCCATTGGTGGTGGGATTGCAAACTGGTACAACCTCTCCGGAAATCAGTCTGGAGGTTCCTCAGAAAATTGGACATAGTACTACCTTAGCTATACCGCTCATGGGCATACACCCAAAAGATACTCCAACAAATAACAAGGATAGGGACACATGTTCCACTATGTTCATAGCAGCCTTATTTATAATAGCCAGAGGATGGAAAGGACCCAGATGTCCTATAAAAGAGGAATGGATACGGAAAATGTGGTATATTTACACAATGGAGTACTACTCAGCTATTAAAAACAATAACTTCATGAACTTTTTGGCAAATGGATGAAACTAGAAAATATCATCCTGTATGAGGTAGCCTAGTGATAAAAGAACACATATGGTATGTACTCACGGATAAGTGGCTAGTAGCCCAAAAGTTGGAATACCTAAAATTAATTCAGAGATCATATGAAGCACAAGAAGAAGGAAGAGCAAAATGTGGATTCTTCATTCCTTCTTAAAAGGTAGAACAAAATATTCACGGGGAAAATTCAGGACAAAGAGTGGAGCAGGGAATAAAGAAAAGGTCATACAGAGACTGCCCCACCTGGGGATCCATCCTATATGTAGCCACCAAACCCAGCCACTATTGTTGATACCAAAAAGTGCTTGCTGCCAGGAGCCAGCTTTGAGTGTCTCCTGAAAGTTTCTGCCAGAGTCCTACTGATACAGAGGAGGATGCTTTCAGCTAACCATGGAACTGAAAAAGGGGACCCCAATGAGGAAGTTAGAGAAAAGACTGAAGGATCTAAAGGGGTTTGTAACCTAATAGAAGAATAATATCAACCAACCAAACCCCACCAGAGCTCCTGGGGACTAAACCACCAACCAGTGAGTACACATGGAGGAAACCATGGATCTAGCCTCATATGTAGTGGAGGATGGCGTTGTCTAGCATCAATATGAGGAAAAGCCCTTGGTCCTGTGAAGGCTCCTTTCCCCAATGTAGAGGAATGCCAGGATGCTGAGTTGGAAGAGAGAGGGTGGGAGTAGGAGCATCCTCATAAAAGCAGGGGGAGGGAAAGGGAATATGGGAGATAACATTTGTAATATAAATACATAAAATATCCAAGAAAAATAAAATTAAAAAATAAAGGAATTTCTTGACCCATATATGGTTAAATACCTAACAGATTATCCACATATTAGGCTTTAAATTTTATATGTCTTATCTCATTCTGAGATGTATTGTTCTATGTGATCAGTTTATATAAAATTAGCACTTCAGTCTTACCAGATGAATGAGTGTAATTGGTGGCGTGGATATAGGTCTCCTTTGTTTAATACCCTGATTTTCATATCTCTGTCACACTGAACTGTGACAGAAGCTGGGACAATTCATAAAGACCTAAGATAGGATGATCAAGGTGAGGAGCCTCTTACATTCTCTTAGGTTCTATGAGGACGCAGATGTACAGGGACCTAATCTGAGTAATAAAGCACTGAAATGCCAAGTGTCAGAAACTGTGCTGGGTTCTGCCAATCAAGGTAACTCATATGTCAAGAAATCTGGTGCTAAGGGTCTGACTTGATTAATGTTGGGAAGCCTATAGAAAAATACCAGGGTCTGTTTCCTAACCCTTTCACTTATACAAGTACAAGAATTTGAATACTACAGGATTCTCCCCATTATGCTTTAAGAATATTACTTGTACTTTCTAAGACGGGATGACAAGTTTGAATTTAAATTCTTGCTTGATAAATTTTAGAAACTCTCACATAATTCCTTCCACTGTTCTGTACTGTTCAACCCAAACTCAAGTAATTGGCTCCTTTAAAAGACACATTCCAATTACATACTTGCAGAAAACTGTTCCTAGATTGTGACTAGAGTTATGTAACATTCTAGGGTTTTAGAAACAACTTATCATCTAAATATAAAGCAACTATAATAGTCCCATCAAAAGTATATGGAAAAACAATATGGTTTTATCACTTTATATTTTCATAATCAACTGCATCATTTACAATATAGGTTGATACAGAGTACCTGAGTACTTCCGGGATATGTGTGTCTTATCCCTGCCACATCTCACAGTACCTTCACAGGAGAATGATGGTGGGAGATGACAAATATTACTTCTGAATCTACAGACTTCAGCAAAACTTCTAAAAGTGGAGGCACGCATCTCTCTAATTATTTTGCCTGTTTATGGAAAGCTTTTCTTCCTATTTTATTGCCTTGCCCAGCCTCCATTTCTGAGCTTTTTACTTTTCTTATTATTTTTGTTTGTTTGTTTGTTTGTTTGTTGGGTATTTTGTTTTTTTGGGGGGGGGTTAATTTTTTGATTTGGAGACTTGTTCCTTCCTGCAGTGAAACAGAGGAGTAGATCTGCAGAAGAGTGGAAAGTAAAGGGACTTTCACAGGAGTATAGTGAAGAGAAAATGTGGTAGGGATGTATTGTAGAGAGAAGAATCCATATTTCAAAAAGGAAAAAGATACACAGCAGCTATAAAACGGCGATATTGTCTCTATGAGGATGTATGATATTTACTCGTATCTAATTTCAATCTTTACTGTCATAATTTCATCTTCTAAAATTTGATAAGCATAACTTGAGGAAATGTAGAAAATGTGGAACACCAACTCATAATTAATTCACAAACTACATTTAAATTAACATAGTACAACATACTAAAAATAATTTTCCCAACTGTTAGCTGTACAAGTACACAAACCAAGTACACACCGAAGGAGAGAAAACCCATGTGGCAGGTGTAGGAGAGGAAAGAGAACAACAGTTCAATTGACTGTTCAGTTCCAAATGGTCAGCTTTGAAATATGAGTACAAGTAATATACAGAATGAGCAGGTATATGTAGGAATATATATGTGCATTACACCACACACCCATACATGTGTGTGTACATGTGTGTGTCTGTGTGTGTATGTGTGTATATGTGTATATATATATATGTGTGTGTATGTGTGTGTATGTGTGTGTGTGTTTGTATTCAATAGCAATTAATGAAATAAGAGTGAATACATTTGAAGAAGAGCAAGTAGAGACGTATGAGAGGTTTTGGAAAGGACAAAAGGAAGGAAAGTATATTAATTATTTTACCACATTGAGCTAATCTTGTCATCAAAAACACATAAGCGAACATAAAAATATTGTATCAGAAAAATAATTACATAAGCTTCACGTCACAATAAAAAATTGAATTCTCATCTAAATATTTTGATTCGCTTTCTTCTTTAATTTAATAATGTTTTACTTTTTCACTTGCTGTTCAGTAAGCAAAGTTCTATTTCTCATGACAATCTATAGTAAGGTACCATTAAAGATAATGAAAATGGATGCTAATACCACCACTTATAGACCATTAAATTTGATTACACTCTCACTACTATTAGGAAAGATATGTGATCATATATTATATATATATATATATATATATATATATGTATATTTGTTTACCAAAGTACTTATTCACTGTACTCCCTCATACATTTATTTACCTACTTGCAGCATTTTATAGAACAGAGTTTGTTTTTTTGGAATGCTAGGACCGTAGGTAACTTTAATTACACTGGCATTTATACAGCAAGCATCTGAAGGTTCACACTTTAGACCTTTAGAAACAAACCAAGCACAGCAGTCCTTGACGCACTAGATATTTATTACCTCTCCTTTATGAAATCACAATACAAGATGACAAATGTGCCCCACGCAGCGAAAACATATATTTGAAATGAACTTTTTAATTGAATTAGTTCAGGGTTCCAAATAAACCATTTCACTTGAAATAC